>NW_027526203.1:221006295-221386295 GCF_048455015.1 Haemaphysalis longicornis | reverse complement strand
GTCGCAAAGTGGGCCGCGTTGCACGCGCAAGAACCGGCTGCAACCGGCAGCGCAAACTCGGCACCGGGAGCGCGAGCTTGTCTGTGATCGCCAACGGAGGCGCGAGCGCACGTGCACTGCGAGGGGGAGATCACGCAAGAGATCACGCCACGAACGCAGGCAGTCGTTCTCGGAGATCGAACGAGACGCAAGGACCTTTGCTCGTTTCCTCTTGTCTTGTTCGGGCAAAAGTTCGCCCTAAATAAAAGTTCTTTCTTTACCGTTGGGTCCCATCCTACATGACAAATTGTGGTAGAGGTGCGGGGTAGTCCTCGATGGCGAGGGGTCTTTCACCAGGTCTGGGCCTGGGAGCATTGACTCCGAAAATAAAAGTTGATTTGTACAATGTACGCACACAGTCTTACGTCTTTCTTAATGATGTAATGGGCGAACGTTCACGGGAGAGTTACGGTTACCGATGATCTCCCCCTCTCGAGCTTCGCCCCACTTATCATCATTCATTCCGTGGATATGGCGTGATTTTTTTGCTTGTCCCACGTGATTTCCCTCCTAGAGACCATCAATTTGATACCCCACATTCTTTAGCGTCACACCTCTCTGCATTTTCACCCAATCTGAGACGATCTATGACTCCCGTGTTACACGGTTAGCCATTTTCGATATTCTTCTTATTTTTTTTAGATTTTTAACATTTAGTTTTATCAATTCCCTACATTTACGCTTTTATAATGATTACAGGTTGAACTTTCGTGGTATCTGCATTTTTGTGTATATGCAGGGCGTTACAAGATCATGGCGGGGATAGGGGGAGGGGTGTACTCGGCAAAGAATGCTACGCAATAAAACAGCAAAGGTATATCCATGAACGGCTGGCGCTTCAAAGATTCGCGGGGGCAGTTCTCTTTGACACAAAGCGTTTTTTTAGGATGCAGAGCAAGAATGCACGGAACCGTAACCCTAAACAGCTTCGACATAAATGAACGGAGCAGTGAGCGCACGTCTCCTCACCCAATCTTGCTTGTTTCGACCTGGGGACCCAGCACACCATCGAGCCTGGACCGCCTCTGCATGAACACGAAAGGGAGCCTACATCAAGAGTTTGGTATCCCATATATACGTACAATTGCTTCCAACCAGCGCTACTCTTCATGGGCAGTAGGTATAGCTGTATTAAATCTGCAACAAAAATTGTTTCCGACCGCAGAGGAGCTAGGGTGTCAGGTCGTGGCGAATGCAAGAGTTTGAGCTCACGAATTTGCAACCGTAATATTTTTACCACGCGTGAATTTGAAAACACTGACTGCTAGTGAAATCAGAGTCCATCTGACCCCGAGTTAATTCCTAGCATGAGAGAGTTGTGAGGCCATTTGAGTTCTGAAATCATTTTGAGTTCTCAGCCATTTTGAGTTCTGAGTTCATTTTGAGTTTTGAGTACATTTTGAGTTTTGAGTTCATTTTGAGTTTGAGTACATTTTGAGTTCTGAGTTCATTTTGAGTTTTGAGTACATTTTGAGTTTTGAGTCCATTTTGAGTTTGAGTACATTTTGTGTTTTGAGTACATTTTGAGTTTTGAGTACACTTTGAGTTTGAGTACATTTTGAGTTTTGACTTCATTTTGGGTTTTGAGTTCACTTTGAGTGTAGTACATTTTGAGTTTTGAGTACATTTTGAGTTTTGAGTTCATTTTGAGTTTGAGTACATTTTGAGTTTTGAGTCCATTTTGAGTTTGAGTACACTTTCAGTTTGAGTACATTTTGAGTTTTGAGTACATTTTGAGTTTTGAGTCCATATTGAGTTTGAGTACATTTTGAGATTGAGTACATTTTGAGTTTTGATTGCATTTTGAGTTTGAGTACATTTTGAGTTCTGAGTACATTTTGGGTTTTGAGTCCGAGTGAGTTCTGAGTTTTGAGCTCAACTTGAGTTTGAGTTTGAGTGAGCGCAGATGTGCTGCTCAGCATTGAGTCTGAGTTTGAGTGAGTGGTGATTCGAAAAAAAAATTGTGAGTGAGTTTGAGTGAGCCGCGCCAACTTTGCCGAGGTATGGACAACAAACCACCCTACGGCTCATACAATCCGGGCTCCTTCCACAGCCTACGCGTCTTCGCTTAATTCATCCGAATCGCTAGGACGCTGAATGTAAATTTTTCTCAGAAGTAGCAACACTCCGCCCCGTAGTCGGGGTGCGCGACTTCAGCCCTGAGCACCCTAGCTCCTCTCTTCCATCAACTACCCAACAAGAGCAATGGGAGATGCTGCTGTCCAGGCCCTCTCTACCTACTCAGCTTCAGCAGGTGGACAGAATACAGGCCGCGCGGACTGCATATTGGCCCCACAGAAGAAGGAATCACTCCCCAGGGCTGCACTCTGGGCCGTTCAGAAATCTGAAGAAGTATTTCTTCCTCCTCCGTCTACTTCTCTGCGGCAAATCTCGTCGCCTCCATCCGCGGCGCAGAGACGGAGAAGTCAGATCGTCTAACACCGGCTTGCAGCTTACTTTAATTTTATAAAAAAAAGTTTCCACTCTTGTGCTACACCAATACAACTGAACCAAACACCGTTCATGCATCATGCATTGATTAAACCTTTCCAAGAATATCTCTTTGAAGTAATAAATGGTGTGGTTAAGTGCATTTCACTTCTCTCTGGTTTTACTATTTGTAGAGCGATGTGAGTGAATTTAAGTTACGTCGCATGGGTAATCGTTATGGGTGCCGTTTACAGCTTTGCTTTCCAATCACATCCACGGGGTGGATTGGCACGATTTTTTTAGGTGACTCCAGACGTTTTCATTGCTGATGGATCCTTGCAGTAGTGTTAGTATTCCTTAAATTAGTTCACTCATCAGGCCGATTTTTGAGTAAAAGTGCAAAAAGCTGATCGGTTTGCTGACTTCGTTACTTTAAGGTTAACCGCCGCAACATTTCGTTACATAGAGGTCGCAAACACATGGTCTTCAATGGGGGTAACTATGCCCTTGCTGAACTGAGTGAACGGTAATACTCTACTTTGCCGTTTTTTGAGCTTGTAAGTCACCTAAGTCCCCTTGTCCCTTTGTAAGTCCGCATATCCTAAGTTCTGACTGGTATTACAGGTGCTGATCGTTACGGTTGAAGATTTTTAGTACGACTGCTGCTTTTTATGTTAGCAGTCGCACGGCCAACACCCACCAAAGGCAGGCTGGCAAGGTTGGTGATTAAATACAGCTCCACAGAGCACGCCGTCCTTTGCCAACAATTTTTCAGGCTTCTAGCTCCAATTAGGGCCGTCTGCTACGAGCAAGTGACTATCTATAAAGCCGGTCGTGGTTACAACGGGCATAACTCAGGAATCATGTCAGTATAGGTAAAATTGAACTTGTCTTTTTTGTGCCACTGGGGAAAGGAAAGAAACAGTATCACGGATCCATCAACACTGCAATTTATATGGGTATGCTCAAGCTCCAAATACGCACTTGATGTTTTTGTGCCTGGCACATTCAAAGCGGTAATTGCTGCATCATTGGTGGCAAACTACAGCACAGACTGCTCCATGCTGCTGAAAAACGCTCTGCATCTAGCATTTGTTTACTTTCGCTCTTTTTTAGGTTCTGATGGAGCATGCATCTTGAATGCCCAGGAGCTTCAGTACTACACAAACACCGGATTATCATTCAGGACAGCTTTGGAAAGCTACGAGACGCATCAAGGAAGAATACTCTTTGTGTAGACACCTAAAAATTAGAGGAACTATAAGTGTGCATTCCTTCTACGAAGGAGTGTAGAGATTTCGGCTATCAGGAGGCTGTTTGACCCGGCGAGGAAGCTCAAATACGATCATAAAAGCCGATATAGACGTCGTGGGACTTCAAAACAAGAAGGTGCAGAGAACAAGCTCTGAGGCGAAGTTGACTCTATAAGCTTTACTCTGAAGTGTACAAATGTTCGTAATGTACAAGGGAAGCGGATATCCTGAGCTGGGCGGGAGATTAGGTCTTCATGAGCTCTCTAAGCTGTTCGAGGCCGTCGACTTGGCCCGTCTCCTAAGGCGACGCTCGTCTCGAAATGGACGAATTTGTGTTCCTAGTTCGACTGTGCGGTTGGACCATGAGCGGACAAAGGCACCAAGGAAGCCGAATCCGCCAAGCTCAACGCCTCGGTTGGGAAGGGAAGGGTCCCCAGAGCTAGGAGGGTGCTCGCGGGAGCAGAAGGCTGCTAGGGTAGACACAACATGGCATTAGGACATGTGCGGCACCTACTGGAGTTTCATTAGTTCAACTGATTGCGGTGGTCCAGGGTTCATGAGCACAATGACATGGATTCAATTACTTGCCAAGGCGGCGTTTTTCCCGTGCTACTTAAACAAGATATGGTGACAATTTTCATACTTCTGGGCATTGCTTAGCGAAACAAAAACAGTACGCACATTGCAATGAAGGCAAGGGATATTTGCATTGTACTTTTAATTAAAATGCATGGCTGCTTTAGTTTCTGCGATAGCAAGTATCAAAATACGCCTTGAATAACGTGTTCTGACCTCAAAAAACGAAAAGTGTCTTTAGCGCCTCCCTTGTGGCAGTGTTCCAAATTCAAAACCTACAAAAGCTTTCAGTAAATGGCGAGAGCAGTGGGACGCGGAACAATTAAAATGACTTCCGCAAACCTCTACTGTGTTTATTGTGGGAGGGAAGAGCGCGAGAGGTGGGTGGGGGAAAAGTGAAAAGCGCTCACGTGGCGAGGATGGCAGAAGACTATCATGTTTCGGTGACATTTGCAGTGAAGCGAGTAGATATCTTCCATTTTTTTCTTCTTTTTATTTTACCGACAGGACCTAGAACAAAAGTGCTCATGTGTACGCAGTTGGGACGATAATAAGAGTCTCCAGGTGGTTTAAAATAAATTTTGTAGAATAAATTTCGTGAAATAAACTTCATACTGTGCACCTACCACCGTGTAGCTACCACACGTAAAACACCTTTTTTCATTGTTATTTTTGCTTAAGAACTTATCCAAAGCACTTGCAACTACCAGCACAACGCAATAATTCAACCAAGCGCTGTCTATGTAAGTGCAGAATTTGCACAAATGTGGGCAGGAAGGCGGCAGAGTAGAACGCTACTCTGCCGCCTTTTTTTCACATACTGCCGTTCTTCAAAGGCTTGCGGTAATTGCAGATTAATGAACAGTTATATCCCTGTTTGCTTTTTTTTTCACTGTCTGCTGGAAGTTTTTTAATGTGCACTGTGCATGGTATGAACGGTGTGCAACCAGCTGGGCCGCTGCTATGTTTATTCGCTCTTGAAGCTTGCTAAAAGCAAGGCCCCTTTGCTGACATGGTGCTCGTGTCGCGTAGGTGCTGCTCACGCGAAGTCTCTCATTCTCTAGCCTGGCACAGGGAGCTAGTTATACGGTCTATAAAATTTCGCGTATTCTTTAAAGTGCCCGTACTAGGGTAACTCACTTGATGAGTTAGGGGTTCTCGTATGGATCTACGGGAGGTGAAATATCGCTCGCGAGGTTTTTGTACATTATATATGCTGGACCTGTTCCTTATCAGGAGTAATTGCAGTTCAGGTTAGACAACAAGTGATTTGAGGTCGGAGACATAACTGATTCGCCTTTTGCAGAATGCCACATGGACCCTTCGGCTTTAAACACCAGGGACCCTTGTACCCCTCAACGACGTTTGGCTCTTGAATCACCCTCTCCGCCCCCAACGGGCTCTCTTTTTTTCTCTCGACAACGTTGCAATCTTCAGGCTTAGTTCGGGGGTTGAGTTCATAATCAATAAAAACCGAGAGCTTTAAATGAGTCGAGCACATTTATTCTGAATATGGCAGCATGAACAAAGCCACGAATGCTTTTGTCAAAAAAGAGTAGACAGACTGCCATTTTTTGGACAGTTTTATTCTGTTTTTACGAGTTAGACTTACTGCATCCGGTTATCGCATGCTATTCAGTATTGAGGAGGTTTGGCCAGTCGACGTCCTCATGGTCTTATCCTTCTCCCTATTTTTTGAATTCCTCTCTCTATATATTTTGATGGTTTATGTAGAGGTGGACAGGTGAACTTTTGTTTCTTCATTCAATATAAACCACTGGGTGTACAGACAACCCTAATCCTTGAAATATGCTAAAGTTTGTACTTCACGCCTGTGTGTGCCAATGTGTATACAATGTCTTGGGTAATCTAATACTTTATTACACAACCAGGTGCGACCAGGTGGCAGAGCCACATTTATGTTGTACCCCGACGTATCTCTCCACTGTGATCCGTTTACATCGTTGCATATCGTATTCTGAGTGCTCCGCCACAGTCTAGCCGTGGAGAGCGGTGAAAGAACTGTGCTGCTTGGCATTTGGGCGCTGCACCAGCGCTACAGTAAACACAGATGTCGTGGCCCTGATTTGCAGGGACCGGGAGGACAAGCTGGCGAAAGTACAGGCTGAGCGCAAACGGCGTGAAGAACAGCGGCTGCAGCAGGCGCTCCAGCGGCAGCAAGTGGAGCTCGAGAAGGACCGTGAGCGGGTCAAGAAACGCGCAATGTATCACAGCAAGAAGCAGACCGAGTAAGTACCCCGGCTTTTCAACCGCATCATTTCACATAAGACCGAACAGCTTGTTGCTGGTGAACCTTTCGCCACTCTGATTTCACGAAAATAAACCATGAATTGGGATTATATTTGCACAATGACTTGGCATTGCCTATGACATATACAGAAAGGAACAGCAGAACAGTTTACAGCTGCTTAGTAATGTCGGCCGGCATGGGGGAATTCGATGCAGTGGGGGTGCGTGAGTGTGACCAATGTAAAATTTGCGAAAACAAACAGATGATTTCAACCGTAAATTGGGCGAAAATTGGCATTTATAAGACTGCAATATTACCCCCACTCCCCCCCCCCCCCCTCCATTGCAAACCAGTTAAACATGGTTGAAGTAGTGTCGGGGCTGCGGCAGGAAGGTTGCTTTGCGCGACATGTCTTGTCTCTCCCCTCCCGTTCTTGCGGCCGCGCTAGTTTCAGCATGAACAGTACGGGTCTGTAATCTGCAGGGTTAACTAGTCAGAAGACGGCTGTGAGTGGCAGTTGTCCGTACGACTTTGAACCATCCCATACGCATGTACCAAAGCTAGAGGGACGTCTGCTAAAGAGAAAGCAATGCTGATGTTTTATAAGGCCGAACTTTGCCAAATAGGAGCGTCCTTCACTGATCATTTGAGCTTGGCCGTTCCCGGAGAGATGTGACGTCTCGTCTGTTGAAGCTAGGACTGGGATTTAGGAGCCCCCTAGAAGCAGACTTGGAGGTTGAGGTTCGCGTCGGGAGTTAAAAGTACAGCTGTGTACCGGTAGACCAAAGGGTTACGGCAGCGGGAAAAACTCCCGGCCGAAGTCGCTCAAGTGGTTTGCGTATACTCAGAGCTGCAGTACACGGTTTTGAAGCCTCTCCCATGTTACTCCTGTACTGAATAACGTTAATGTGAATAGTTTTACATACAGTTTGCCCTCCTTTTAAACGTATCAACCACGTCCAGAATTCGTCAATTCTGACGCCATCTTCTAGAACTTCTCCACCATCACCCTTCTGAGCCTCCTGCCAGATCAACAGCAGCCCGGAAACCCAGGTTCTTAATCGGAACCGGATGTCGGGGAAATGAACTTCACAGCTTTACTCTAGTGTTTGCAATATTTTCCCGCAAATTTTGGCAAAAGTTGCACCCTAAGTTGTGATATTTCATCCTAAAAAATATATATTTTAGCAGGCACCACAATCTTCAGAGAAATGTGTTGCATCCATGGATAAAGCAGAAAAATGATCAATTTCCCGCGATAAATGTATTCATAAATATACGCCACTAAAGTCGACAGACGGAGAGGCATGTGGTGGCCAGGATCCGCCTTCTTGAGTTCCTAGATTTTTATATTTGGGAGATTTTTCCAGAGAAAATATTTTAGAATCTTGGCCTAACGTTTCGTAGTGAATAATATTTAAAAAAGTCAAGCAAAAGTTACAGATCGACCAAACGCCCTTTGTTTGATTTTATTTGAATTGACCCAACCTCCATGTCAATGTCTCTTGGCCGGTGTAAAAATAAGAAGTCCTTAGCTTTTTGGTGGCTGAGTTGCGAGGCAGAAGTTATAACTTAACTTAAGAATTTAAAAATGACTTAGAGTACTACAGTGTTACGTGGCATGAAATGACATGGCACTGTTGTTATTATTGCTCAGCTCAAGCGTTTTAGCACGGAAACGGCTCTACAGATACAACACTTCAAAATCTGCATGCTATTCCTGCGGGTACAATCAGGCCGTACCAGTACTCGCTTGGTTTCGCAGCTAGAATGCGAGGTACCTCGAAGCTGTTGTGGTTCTTTTTTCTCTATGGCTCAACAAGTAAACACAAATTTTTTGAGAAAAATGGATTCGAATTCGTAGTTTATAGAGGTGAAGTCAGTATAGCGATTTTTTTGTAGACACATAATACACAACCTACCAGCATTAAAAGTAGCTATATAACAGCAAGGAGTCATGCAAACTAGTCCCCAGGACGGGTCCCGTTCTTTTGCGGCGAATTGTTCTTACACCCCTGCTGCAGTACGAAAAAATGGAACAGCAGTGAGCGACATTAAAATATAGGCATTAAATAGGCTTTCAAACATTGTTTCAATGTGGTTGTGTGTGCAACATTTCACTGCACGAAAAAACTCAAAAGTACTCACATTTTAGTTAATTATGTTACCTTTGTAAGCTGTTCTGTGATAATGAGTCAAGAGGTTTGCGAGCGCGGGCTCTGTTTTTCAACTTGCAACGGTAAGGATTGCCACTCCAGTAGGTATTTAATGCCTATTGGCAGATACATGTCGCATGAAGTCTCGGTGGTTAGCAAATTTTCTGGCGCTTTGGAACACGCGGCTTTCTTACCTGCGGTAAGACGCTTGTGGAAGTTCTTAGGTTGAATCTACTACTCAATCCGTCAGGGGTGTAGCCAAGTGGGGCACACCGGTACCGTGCCGCTCCCCTTCCCCCCGCGAAATTTTTCATGCCAGGTTGGAGTGCGGTTCCAGTCGCATGGACAACCTCCTGAAGCCGTCTGCAGTCAAGCAACCTGCAGTTTTAAGGACGTGCTCGTTCATGAAAAAAAAGTCGCGCCAATCCACCCCGTGGATGTGGTTGGAAAGCAAAGCTCTAAACGGCACCCATAACGATTACCCATGCGACGTATCTTAAATTCACTCACATCACTCTACAAATAGTAAAACCAGAGAAGTGAAATGCGCTTAACCACACCATTTATTACTTCAAAGAGATATTCTTGCAAAGGTTTAATCAATCCATGATGCATGAACGGTGTTTGGTTCAGTTGTATTGGTGTAGCACAAGAGTGGAAACTTTTTTTATAAAATTAAAGTAAGCTGCAACCCGGTGTTAGACGATCTGACTTCTCCGAGACTTGCGGCAGAGAAGGAGGAGGAGGATGAAGAAATACTTCTGTTCACATTTCTGGACAGCCCAAAGTGCAGCCCTGGGGAGTGATTCCTTCTTCTTTGGGGCCCATATGCAGTCCGCGCGGCCTGTGTTCTGTCCACCTGCTGAAGCTGAGTAGGTAGAGAGGGCCTGGACAGCAGCATCTCCCATTGCTCTTGTTGGGTAGTTGATGGAAGAGAGGAGCTAGGGTGCTCAGGGCTGAAGTCGCGCACCCCGACTACGGGGCGGAGTGTTCCTACTTCTGAGAAAAATTTACATTCAGCGTCCTAGCGATTCGGATGAATTAAGTGAAGACGCGTAGGCTGTGGGAAGGAGCTCGGATTGTATGAGCCGTAGGGTGGTTTGTTGTCCTCTGGAAAGGTCAGGGTAAGGCGAAAGTACGGTCTGTCTCAAAAGGCGATAATGCTGGGTTATCTCCCTGAACGTGACAAGTGAGTGACTGTCCTCGTGCAGCTCCATAGCACGGGAGGTAAAAGCGCAGGCTTGTAGGGTGGGCGTATTCGTTGCCCTCCATTGAAGCGTGAGGGGGTGTCCAGATGAGCTGAATGGAACCGTTTAGGGAAGGGTCTTTTAGCACGCGCAGGGAAGGTCAGGACACCCAACCCGACTGGTAATTCCAGTAGGCTTGCTGGGAATCGGTAACTACCCTTCGAACCCCTGGTTGAGTGAGAGCCAAGGTGATGGCTGCCTCTTCTGCTGCCATCATTTCTTTGGTCCTAAGCGAGGTACACGCAAGGAGGTTGGTTCTGGAGGTAGCCACCATGATGGCGTATTGCTGCCCTCGATGTTTGGAGGCGTCTGTGTAGATAACTACAATGTCCCCACCGACGGTGGTGTTTAGCGCTTGAGCCCTTGCTTTTCGGTGACCCTCGTCATGTGAGGGGTTCATATTTCTAAGCAAAGGGAGCATCGTTAGTTTTAGTCGCCCAGAGTCTGGGAGCACGTCAAGCGGAGTGACATTCTGGGCTACCCAGCCAATCTGGTGAAGCATGCGGTTACCCACCGCAGTTCTGAGTCGGACCTTGTGGTTAGAAAGATGGCCTTCTATCAGCTCTTCCACCATGACGTGGAGCCCCGTGCTAAGCAGCCGGTGTGTGGACGCACTCATGAAAAGACCAATGGCCTGCTGGACCGCCTTTCTAATCATTAAATAAAGCATCTCTATGTCTTCCTTGTCGAGAAGAAGACATGGGGTTGAGGTAAGTGACTCTCGATAGGACAAAAGCTTGAATTTATCGAAAGGTACCGGATTCCTTTACGTCTCGCTTCTTGGTGGCAACTCGCCTGATCATGTGTATGATTTTATTATTGCTGTTCTTGAGGTACTGCAAGGAGACGTCACTCATGGTGTTAGCCTCGAGATGTAGGCCCAGGATCTTGATGCTGGGCCTTGGAGGGATGGCCTGGCCATCAAGGAGTATTTAAATGTATTCCTTGATTTGGCTTGAGGGCGGACGACAAGAAGCTCTGATTTTTTACGTGAACACTGGACGCCACAGGCTTTAGCACATTGGCGCACTAGAAGTGAGATGCCATGCATTGGTGTGAGCTTCATTTAATTTTTGTAACTCTTAGCAGATGAGCAGGGTGCGCACAGGGCCGCTGGACGAGCATGAGTGGTCGCGTGACGCTTTCACGTGGCGTTCAGCTAGAACGCAGGGCGTAAACCCGTAGATGGGCCTGGTGAGTACACCACCGGTCTTCCCTGTCTTCGTGTGGGCTCGTAGCTAAATGGGGCAGTCGGTTCCCCATGGAACCGAGAGCCCCCTTTCATTCATCCAAGTAGCAAGTACCCGTGTACCCGTGTGTACCCGTGTGTACCCGTGTACCCGTGTGCAATTTAAAAAAGAAAGTCTTTGCCCCAGGTGACACTTCCATTCGCTCGACTCTTTTTAAACACATCTTGTCCTGGACCATTGATGTACAGAGCTCTATACAGGTGCACTGGGAAGACTACGTCACATATATCCTTATATAATTTTTTTCTAGTTACACTGGCCAGATATTGCATCAAAAAACGCGTTGATAAAAATCGGAATGACAAAACAATTTCTTTAAAATATCCATGGACACCACCTGGCATGCAACTTGAAGAATCCACAAATTCTGGCAAAGCACGCATTAAGCGAACTTGGATTACAGTGCGTAGAAAAGGGTCCTGTACATCGTGTAGAAATAAAAATCGATTTACGAGTTGCCGTACAAATAGATGAGTCAGTCCTAATCCGCCTTCACGGATTCGCCGAAACAAATTCGTCCTACTGCTCCTTTCCCACGTGGACCCCCACACAAAAACAGCAAATACGCGATGCAGCTTCTGGACATTCAAACGCGAACAATGGAGCACTTGCATAACGAACCAAAGCTTTGCCACGAAGAAAAGATTACAAGTCGTGGCTCTCGCGAACACTGACAGCCCAGTTGCTTTCATTTTTTCCGCTTTCTTTTTCAGTGATTGCACCTGCCCCCGCCAGTAGGGCTCACTGTCGCGATAGTATTCCAGAGGGGTTCCCAAGTACTTTACTGGGGTGGTTACCCAAGCTACATTAGCAAAGATCGCTGGCGTTGACATCCATTCACCGTGCCAAAACCCCAGGCATTTTCCCCAATTTACCAGACTCCCCGTGACCTCCCCAAAATGCTTCACTGTTTCCACGGCGAACATCACGCTTTCTTTTTTCGAGCAAACAACGGCAATGTCGTCAGCATAGGCGAGAAGTTTGACCTCTGTCTCTTGAAATTTAAATCCGCTTATTTTAGCATTATGAATGATGCTAAGGCACAGCGCTTCTATGTATACACAAAACAATAAAGGACTAGGGGGCAACCCTGGCGCACCGAACGCTGCACCTCGATGACCGCTCCGAATTCCTTATTCACTATCAACCGTGTAGTGCAGTTCCGGTACGCCATCGCCACTCCCCGTACAATGACAGAACCAAGGTTGATGTGCTCTAAAACATAAAACAGGATCTTGTGGGAGACGCAGTCAAAGGCTTTCTCCAGGTCGAGCTGGAGAATCACCACGTCCGAGCCCATTGCATCGCAACATTCCAGTATGCTCCTCGCCTTGTGGATATTCGTAAATATGTTACGACCCCTGATGCCACACGTTTGATGTGGACCTACAATTTTCTGGATTACCATTTGTAACCCTTTCCCCAGAACCTTCATAAAAATTTTGTAATCAACGTTTGTCAGCGAGATTGGTCGGTATGCTTTAACATCCCGTAATTTTTGCCTGTCGTCTGTTTTCGGAATTAGTATTGTATGGGAGGTAGAAAAAGAAGGAGGAAGCGCTTCAAATTCGTAGCCTTGATTGTACATGTCGGCAAGAACAGGAGATATCAAAGATTTCAGATGTTTATAGAACGCCGCACTAAGCCCGTCAGGACCCGGTGACTTGCCCGGATTCAGGTTTTCGATGGCACACTTAACTTCCTCGGCCGAGAAGGGTTGTTCGAGCCATTCCTTTGTTTCGTCATCCAAGCGTGGCAACGCACCGATAAAATCTCGCTTGTATTTTTCTATGTCGGTTTCTCTGCACGCGAACAGTGCCTTATAGTAATCGAAAAATGTGCGCTCCACTTCCTCTTTTTCTGAAGTTACATAACCGTTGGTTTCTGTTTCTTTAATTATATTACGCCGGGCTTGCGTCTTTTCTATTCCTAACGCCCGTTTTGTGGGTGCCTCCCCGAACGTCCAATGTTCCGCCCTCGCCCGTACTAGCGCTCCGCGATAGCGGTCTTGGTCAATGACTTCGAGTTTGTGCTTAATCTGCCCTATGTCGCCTTTGAACATTCCTGGATTTTTGTCCTCCAACGCAATCAACGTTTGTAGGTTCGCTCGCAAAAGGTTTTCTTTTCTTTTTTCCTCATATTTTATACAGCTAGACCTTTCTATGGCTTTTATTTTAACGTCTTGCTTATACAGCTCCCACTTCTCCCCGATTTTACCGTTGTGGCCTTCAGCTATTTCCGTAATTTTTTCTACTACAAAACCCATGAACCTTTCGTCATGTAACAGCTTTTCATTCAGTTTCCACAGATCCCACGAGAAAGGGGTGTTCTGTTTTTTCCTACCCAGTCTGCATTTAACCAAACAGTGGTATGAGAAAGAAATCGGCTGTACATCATAGCCATGACATTGTTGGATTAAATTTAGCGAAAAATAAAACCTATCTAGCCGTGCGTGGCTGCACCCCTGAAAATGTGTGAATCTCACGTCTCTCGTATCCTCAAGGCATTCCCCGACATCAATCAAGCCGAATTCGTCTACTATCTCAGCTAGCAGACTAGTGCTAGCGTCTCTGTAGGTGGTTTCGCTTGCTTTATCACGGCTCGACAGTACACAGTTAAAATCCCCCAATAACATAAGCCGCCTTTCGGTGTTTAAGTGTTGCTTGAGGCTATCAAAAAAATCTATCAAAAAAATCTAACCTGGCCTCCAGTGCATTTGGCGCGTACACACAAATAATTCTGTACTCGACAGAGTTGCACTGGCAATCGCACACAACAAGGCGGCCAGAAAGACATGCTGTGACCGCTTGCATTTCCAGACCCGGCAACTTCTTTACGAGCAACACACAACCCGCCGACGTCCCCACAGCGTGACTTACAGAAGCGTAGTAACTCGACATGAAACGGCGCACCATGCCCTCGGTCTCTGCCTCTCCGTCCACCTTCGTCTCCTGAACTGCTAGCACATCGATGTCCTGGTCGATTAAAAGGCGATATACCTGGCTTTGTTTTTTCTTTGAAGCCAGACCCCGGACGTTTAATGTTGCTACATTCAGGGACCCTTCCATTTCGCCTCCCTTTAAATATTAGCGACCGCCGGCATGGTGCTCGCCCTTTCGCGTCCGCGTTTCGCTAGACGCTGCCCACCGCCGTGGAGACAGGGGGTGGCTGCTGCGTCGACGGCGTTGCTGGTGCCGGCGTTCCTGGGCGTCCGCGTCTCTTCACGACGCTGGGACGCGGTTTCACAGAGGAAGAGAGTCGCCCCGGGTTAGTTTTCAGCGGCGGCTCTTCGCTGGTGGCCATGGCTCCATCTTCCTCTCCCTCGTCCGTCTTGTCAAGGCCGCGCTTGTCGTTGTTCCCAGCGCTTGCTTGCCCAAACAACCCGAAACTGTGGAGCATGTTTTAAGTGCAGAGCATTTCAGTAACTCACGATGTCACCCGCGTTGGCGTCCGTAGTCCGCACCGCACCCCTCCCTACTATATATAAAAAAAGAAATACCATCCGGCGCCAGGTTTCGATCCCTCGACCCTGCGGGCGGAACGCAATGTACAATGTGCTCCAACCACTGCGCCACAAAGCCAACACAGCATTGGAGGCTACGGACGCGCCTTATATCCTTGACTCATTCAAATTACTGCTGACGAGCGCTCTCTCGTCAGCAGTTGCCACAAGTGCAACAGCATTAACGTAACGCAAACTACTTGACGTCGTGCGCCCCCGGAAATGCTCTGCATTTGATCGTGCCCCTCGTGAGGGGGATGTTTCAATGCGTCTTCCTACTGGCCAGTACACTCGTCACCATCTGTCGGATGTTGTGCGAACCCTTTGCGGCTGATGGCGCGCGATTTGAAACGACATTTGCATATGATCAAACTGAAAGGCTCTCCAAGAAAAACAAATACCAGGGCCAGAGTTTCTGCAGTAGATGTAGTTTTTTTTTACGTGTAGGCAAAACGCAAGTACATAACTGGGACTACCGGTCTTACTTTATATTAAGATATTCGTGGTGTTGTTTTTCTTCATTGTTGGGCCGCAGTGTTCCTTTGGGATGTCCTCCAACGGTCACTCGAGAAAGATTTTCCACTTAGTCCACACGGTATTAGTTTTTTGTGCATTGATAGAGAGGATGGTGTACCATTTGACAGTGTCATGTTGTTAGATCTGCACAGCATTTAGCGTTCTCGCATGGCTTGGCTGCATTGCGATGTAGACGCGCGACCAACGAGACAGTATTTTGGGGAAAGTGTGTCACAGTTTGTTGAAGTTCAGAGAGCGAAGAACTCTCCGCCAGAGTGGTTGTCTAAAATTGAACCCCTGACTAAGCGTAGGTACTTAGTGACGTTACGAGCACAGAACGAAATGTTTGCTCTTCCATTCTTTGAGGACGGATGGCCTGCAAGGCTGGACGCACTGCACGGAGTGCACGGAGTGCACGGACAATCCACGTTTGTTCGTAATTTGCGATTGAGCATACTTCCTAGCCATTTTGCCGGGACAAACTTGAAATTACTCGAGCTTGATCCTAGCGAATAAACATGGGACTGTCTATTTCCATCCCACGTCGTAGGCTTCTTACTTTCTGTATAACACACAACCTAATCCGCTCGACCAGCGAAGACACCATACAAGTCGTATTCGGCTGTTTGATGTCCACGTGTAAGCCTCCCGCCAGCGTAACAGACACTACCGAGGCATGAAACCTATAGCCAGGGTCCTTCAATGCTTTTCTGGTCATGAAACTCCGCCGTCACACTATGGGAGAGCTTTGTTCGCTGCCCAGGGAGGCCGCGCCGCGGCGCTGGTGTTGATCGGAGGCAGAGTCCTTCAAAAGCATTGAAGGACTCTGTCGGAGGGCAGCCGGGGGCGTGGTCAGTGCGCGTTTGGCAGGGAACGGACCACGGAGTAAGATAAAACAGACGCTCACCGCCTTATGAGCAGTGCGCTTTCGCTTTACGTGTCATGGGCCGCTAAAATGGACTTATCATTTTGTGAGTGACGAAGACATTTGGTGTGAACCGACATGTTGCTACTGCGTTCCTGCCTGCCGGTCTGGCTACAGAGCAGCGGCGGTTGCGCCCGATGCCCTCCGATCTGCGGTGGCGCACCTCGCGGAAGCCTTTGTCCCCGTACGAAACTTGGCCGGGAGTTTCATGACCACAAAAGCATTGAAGGACTCTGCTACAGCTTTGCGCACGTGCGTCCCTTTCCTCCCTCCACTGCCCCCACGTGCAAGCATAAACCGGCAACCGCTTATGTGTGCGTGCCTAAAGGAGCCATGAAGAGAGTTTGGTTCATTCGATAGATTGCCTCGTTAGAACTATACTGACACCACTTTTAACACAATCTTCGCTCAAATAAGCTACATAATTAGGAAAAAAGGGAATGACCATGCGACCCACCAGCTCATTTCCCGCAACAGAACCTATGATGTCACGCGAGAATGCTCTGCCGTTGGCGGAGGCCGGCAAAAGCAAACGCAAGTTAGGCAGGGCTTACCAGTTTGCATAGTGAGCTATATGCCCGTTAAACATACTGCACATTCCTTTTATGACACTAAGAACGGTGGAGTAACCGGTTGAAGTTCCGAATAAACACGCAAGCGTGTACGCCAATGCGTACGAAACTACCACCAGCCGAACTCGACATCTCGCCGTCGTTACTGTCGCGCAGACGAATTTTCGGGTTCGAGGCTCTTCGGGGCCAACGAACCGTCCCAGCACGCACAGCCGCCACCTTGCTTGGTATCGTAATCCCTTCACAGGAGGTTGGCCGTCATATCGCGATCCAGCAAAGTTAAAAATAGAAACGAGGGGAGTAAGGAACAGCAAGCAGCGATGAGATAGTGAGAGTCGTTGCAGTTTCGGAATGGTGTTGGCTTGCTGATATTGTTAGGAGCTCATTTCCAGTTTACAACCACTGAAAACTTCAGTTTGTTCGAGTACTTTACAATGAAATTTCGTTGCTACGTTTTGAAATGCCCATGTAGTACGGGCAAATCATCGAGGGAGTGCGACATCCCCGCCGGTGAGGAGATCTCCTTTCATGTGCTGCCCAACGACGAACCTCGGCGAAGCAAGTGGCTACGTTTTGTGAACTTTGCCAACGGAGCAGAAAGAGAGCTAAAGGAAGTACGAGTGTGCTCGCTTCATTTCCGAGGAAGTGATTACGGCAGGGACCCTTACGTTAGCTCACTCCTGGGGCATGCTGGCGCTCGTCGCCGACTTCGTCAAATCGCTCTGACCTTGGGGAAAAAAATGCCGTAAACACCGCGCATTGACGCTCGTATCTTTCTGGTCGAAGCAGAGAGCTCGCGTGAACGGCTTTCCACACACGACACCGGCCAACTGGCATAAGTGATACTGCTACTGAAATTGAACTATTATTAACCGTAATCAAAATACGGCACATACGTACCAGTCTATATTCGTCCGTCGCGACGGCGCTGACGAGGCAGCGGTGCCGACGGCTCGGCGTTCGTCTGTTGTGGCTATCGCGGAATGGTCGCTTTCCGGTCCATCCGCGTATCCCACAACTCCTGCCGCTCGTGCATATAGAAGCATTGAGCGTTCAAGTGGTGTAAGGTTGTTAAATGCAAGCCCGAGCTTCTCGGCGAGAGTTTTGTTCTCCGGATCAGACGATTCCATGACTAGGGCTGCGGGTGCAGTAGGTTTTACTAGTATTTTTAAAATGGCCGCCGTCTCGGTTTCGGCACGAGTTCCGGTTCCTGTTTGATTCCCGCGTGTGGGTGCTATATGGAGTCGACATACTAAGTATCTGTTTCATGGACCGGCTCGTATGACGCCATTGTTCACGTCCCGAAATGTGCAATTTAGCGGGAGATTTAAAATTTTGGCTTAAATTGCCTTATTTCTCAGTGAATAAAGCATCATTTGCTTCCCGGAAAGCGCTTAGGGTACTATGAAACACCTAATCTTTCGAATAAAACAAACTTTTGTTTTCTCTTCATGGCTCCTTTAAACGTGAAAGGCACGGGCAAAAAGGAACTCCAGAACGGCTTCACCAGAATGAAATCTAGGGGGGTTAGACATATACCGCTTTGCAGTAAAAGACGAATTCTTAAGGACGACGACGGCCGTTTGCTTGCTTTACGGCCCCATTATACGAAAACGCCGGTGTTACAGTCGAGTGCAATTTCAAGGTTGCCGCGGGTTCAACGGGTTGAAATGAAGCAGACGAAACACCAGCTTTACCAGATCTTCCCTGCCCATTTCGTTATCGTCGGCGCACAGGAAAGGCAATTAATTCGGTGCCTGACCACAACGAATGTGAAGATTAAAACAGAATGGGTGTCAAGTTGGCCGCGGAGGCTTGTGTATTAGCACCAAAGAGGCAACAAGAGAGAGGGAGGAGAGTGCGAAATCTTAATGCTGCCGCGGTAACCTTCAAACCGTGCTCGACTGTACCTCAAAGCTGTATGGAAAAATTATTCGTCCCTTTTCTAAAGGAAAATCTAAAACACGCGAATATTGATGGTAAACGCGCAGTGTTAACCTCCACTTCCGCATGACGAACATTGGAGTTTGGGCATCGCTCACGAGCACGCTCACGATTGCGCTCAAGAGCACGTCCCCGCATAACCGCCTGCTCTTCGGCTGAACGAATCACCTGTTGCCTACCCAAATGCCTGCTAACGTGAAGTCAGGGCATCATATTCATAATCATCATCATCATCATCGTCATCATGTTCATCATCAAAGCTCCTTAAGATGGGCTTTACTTTTAGCGTTTAGCGTGCACACAGCGCACGTACGTTTAAGTTATTTGAAACTTCGTTTGAAGAACAACGCGAAAAAAGCCTTGTCTCCCACCTCCCGCTCCCATCTTTTGGTCGAGCACCCCCCCCCCCCCCCCCCCCCTTCCGAAAAAAATTCCTGGGTACGCCACCGCAATACGCAGCGTTCATCACAAACAGCCACTGGTACTGGCTCCCCGCTTGCGTTTCATTTTGTACGTGACGCCCGGGTGTCAGTAAGGGCCGCCTTTTTTCAGCGCTGATTTTACGACCGGACGGCATTCGTCTCCATGGTGTATAAATCATCCTCCTCTGTTATCCGTCTTCGCTTTCAGCCGGAGCCTGATATCAGAGGCCTCAGGAAGTGGGTTGACTCCTGGGAAGAAGAAAGGGGTGAGTTTCACACCACGTCCTGAGTGTGTCGCTCTGATCTTATGGCTTCAGCGAAAACTGTCCGAAGGAACGTATGCACAAAAGTCTTATCCTGCTCGATATCTGCCCGAGCTAAGGCGTGACCACGAACGCTGAAAAGCCCTCAAACGTGTACTATATTTAAAAATTAAATCATTTTTTGTCGCTGCATTTGCGGGGATGGTTTTGTGTAAAAGAGCTGTGCATTTCTTGTACTCCCACTTAGTAACTTTCCTTGAAACAAATTCTTTTTTCTCGTCTTATCAGCACGGTTTCAGGAAGACTTTCTCTTGCGAAACGCAGTTACTTTGCTTTACTCATAAACTTAATACCATTCTTGACCGTGGTTCATGCGGAGATTGCCTTTTTCTTGACTTTTCAAAAGCGTTCGATAAAGTATGCCATAAATCCCTTCTCTTCCAACTTAGCCAACTTAACATAGGCAGTAACACTTTTTTGTGGATAGAACAATTTCTTCTGAACCGCTCACAGTACGTAACGTGTAATGACCAAGAATCATCTCTTAGCCCTGTTCACTCTGGCGTGCCTCAAGGCTCGGTATTAGGTCCCCTTGTCTTTTTAATTTATATTAATGATCTACCTGCTTGTGTCTCTTCTAGTATTAACCTATTTGCCGATGAGTGCGTTATTTTTCGCGAAAAATTCAACGATAACGACACTAACATGCTTCAGCATGTTATTGACGCGGTATCCGCATGGTGTAGGAAGTGGCACATGGAATTAAACACTACTAAATGTAAAACTATGCATGTCTCACGGATTTGAGATGATAAACGGCTTCAGCCATTTATCATCTCAACAACGTCCCGCTCGAAGCCGTAACGTCATATCGCTACTTAGGGGTTCACATAACGTCGTCGCTTTCATGGGCATTGCATATTGAAAAAATAATTAACAACGCCAACCGTATGCTTGGATACCTTCGCCGTAACTTTTCATCTGCTCCAATTTCCCTTAAGACAGTTTTGTACACATCCTTGGTAAGATCTAAATTAGAATATGCTGTACCCATATGGGATCCTGGCACTGAAATTTTAATTAAATCTCTCGAACTCGTTCAAAACAACGCTGCGCGATTTATTACAGACAATTATAGTAGAGCATCTAGCGTAACATCCATGACAAATAACTTGCATTTGCCTCAGCTCGCCCGTCGTCTTCAGTATTTTCGTCTTTGTTTATTTCATAGAATATACTATCACAATCCCTACTTGCGTTCCATCTTGGTTTCTGCGCCTTCATATGTTTCTGCGCGCATTGATCACCGTCGTAAGGTTGCAATCATGTCCTGTCACACAAAATCTTGTTCTCAGTCTTTCATGCCTCGCACAGCATATGACTGGAACCACCTTCCCGGACCAATCGCCGCTATTGAAAACCATCAATAGTTTCGCATAACTTTAGCTAACATTGTTACTTTAGGAACCACATCGACCTGTTATACACTACCTTTTTGCTGCATTGTATTATCTGTTCTTTTGTGTTTGTAACCCACTCCCCTCTGTAATGCCCCTGGCCTTGAGGGTAAAATAAATGAAATGAAATGAAATGAAATTTATTTTTCTAACCTAGGCGTAATCAATGAATAGAGCAGAATGTGCGTAGGGAAAAATGTTTGGTAATAAATTTCCCATTTTTTTGCCTACTGTGTCTTAAAAAATGATTGCACATGAGGCTGTATAATCGTATACAACAAAGACCAGTAAATACCTGTAAAGACAGGTGAACGAAGACCGGACCATAGTAAACCTGTGTCTGTCCCACACATATAAGAATTTCATCTTGTGTGTCCTGCATATTTTTTTTTGGTAAAATGAGTGTAGTACTACAGAAAAAAATGTTTTACAAATTATGTCTGCAGCCATAACAAAGTTGCTCTGTGAATGTGTTTGTTATATACAAAATCTGCATTTGCTGTAAACCGCGGAAGCCTTATTTGCAAAGAAATAACTGCATTGCTTGCCTCCTACTTTGCTTCTTGTTTTTTTTCTGGACGGTGGGTCAAGCTGCATCTGCGCAGCTTTTCTCCCATTTTAAACACCACATTGCGTTGTTGCCGTTATGTTTGTAATTCCTTTGTATGCACGCACCGCTTTCTGGTGAAATAAAGTAAACTTCAAACTTCAAAAAAAGTAAAGGATCAAACACCATATGCAAAATTTATAGTTTGCTTACTCATTCTCAACTGCAGGTGCATTTCTGCTGTTTATTACAAAATAGTGCCGGTAAATACTGTCACATAGACAAGAACGACCCAAGGTTCCTGAAATAACTAGTCTTGACTGGAGCGAACTTGTTCCTGCAAAAGCTAGGAAACATCACAAGCCCATCCGTTATTGACGGCGATGGTTGAAACGCGAAACTTTCTTGCAGGAGAAAATTAAATGGTGAAGTGCCAAATTGAAAGCCGCTGCAATCGAAGTCAAAGCGTTGAACCCCCACAGTGCAAACCTCCTGAAAGTCAAAGTCCACGCGTCAACGATCAAAGTGGAAAATGCCTCCGAGTCAAAGTCTGAACCCAAATGACGGCAAACGAATCCCTCACGAGAAAGCTTAGCGCGCCCCCCGCCTCCACTACCCATCGTCGTCGCTAAGCCATACTAGCCGTCGAAACTCTGACATGTCCAAGTCCAAAGCCGAAGTCCACATCAACCCAACGAAAGTCTAAAGCCACCCTCACCCCCCCCCCCCCCCCCCCTATCCCGCAACGAACCAAAATAAAATGCTGAGCGACCAAAACGCTTTGATGGCGCAATAGTGCGGGTATTTATGTGTCGCAGCATGCAACAGTGATGATGGCGCAATCACATTCACGTCGGCTTCATAATGAGAGCGAGACCGCTTCGATTTCAACAACGCAAAGCGTTTTTAATACACTTCAACCCCCATCATCATCACCGTCGCAGAAAGTTCGCTTTCCTGCTGTCTTTCCAACCTTTGTCCTCGTTTCACGAAACCGAAAAATAATTAATTTCCGAAATCCATCCTATTTCTATAACACAATGACTTTTTTGAAGTTCTCTTATAGCATTTTTCTGGAATGTTATTAACTTGAATTCTTGTTGCTGTCTGTGGGCATATTATTCCTATAAAACCTATAAGAACCACGGGAAGGATCGCCGAGGCTGAATGAAATAAGTTCACCTTGACCAGACTCGTTTGCGTTCCTTGCGAGGAGTAAACTGCAGTATTTTTTTGTTTGTACTATTTAGGCGTCTCAAAACATTCAGAAACAAGTTAAAGAAATTACTTTCGTATTGTGATAATCTTGGAAGATCTGTCTGGTTCTTTAGCTCCCGACCTCGTATTACCACTCTGAAACAAAACTGTATCTGTTCTGGAAATCACTAACAGTTATATATAGACAAATATTTCTACATATATTATTCCCATGAAAGCACAAGCTACATTCTTGATGAATTTTAGGCCTATATGCGTGGTTTTTCCTATCTGTCACGCGGTTTCAATCCTTTCTTTACATTTTCTCCCAACAAGATTTTGCAGCAACTAGCGTTACGCGAACATTCATAACTATTTTTCAACTACGTTGTTTGAAATGAAACTTTCCGTACTCGTTCTAAGCATGTATACATGTGCAATACTAAACTAGGACTGTGGAAATCTGTGAAATATTTTGTATTTTGGAGCTCATATTGCAAAAAAAAAAAAACTTGCCAGAAAAGGCAATTTTTTTACTTTATGCTGTGTTTCGACCATTAATTGCTAAAAATGTATTATATCACATTTATTCTAGTTCATTGCACAGGTCGAACCTTTAGCTAGTCAAATGTCAAAGCTTCCTTCTATTGGGAATTTCCATATTTAGTTATGATTGGTGTCGTGACTATACTCGGGAACAAGTTAAGAACGGCAATAGCTCATGTACGTTATCACTCCGCCTAAGCGACGAATCTGGATGTCAACGAGCGCGCTCGTTTTGAAAGGAGATTGCTATGAACGCGTGAAATCACCTGACTTTTCTCACGTAGTTTGTTTGTCGTCGTTGCAGTACATTATAAGCATATTAAGTAGAAAACATCACGGAAACGGCTCGTGCCATGTTCAAAATATTCCCTGTAACGCACTACTTCTGGCACGTTCCGTAACATCCGGCTGCGGTGATGAGGCACATCGGCAACTTCCGTTACCGTTCTTAAGTTGCAACCGAGTATAGCAATTTTCACGAGTTTTTGCACGAGAATAAAATTTCGGCAATAACGCTTTTTTGAGGTGGAGGGCCGAGTTGCACGAAGCCAATACGGCGGAGGGCCGGACGTCAAATCGGATGGTGATGGTGGAAGGTGACTTTGCAAGCAAAGAGAGAAGAGTTCGGGAATTGACATTATTATCTCACAATAATTGTCAATAATCTAGTAAAGTGTGAAGGTTAGGGAAAGTGCCAACTGGAAGCGGTCAATGTTCTCTCCTTGTCTCCCTTCTAACCCCATTTGACGCCTGAACTCGCGGGAGCGACGGGAGGAGGAGTCTAGTTTCTGACTACGTGCTGAGGCCGCATAATACTGCCTCGCGGGACGCATGCGGCCCGCGGGGAAGTATTATGGGGTATTTTTATGTAGTAATATGAGGCCCGTTGGCCACAGGTGGCGGATCCCTGCTTTAAAACATTCGCCACGTATGTGCTCACTTCTCTGCAAATGTCGTCGAGGGGCGGTAGTCTCGTGCCGATCCTCGCACGCTAATGTCTCTCTTCTTTCCCCTGACCTCCTACCATGCTCTTAACCTCCCGTCTAGTTCCTCCCACGACAAACACGGCGTTGGTTTGCTGAGGTGAGTTCAATTTTCCCGCGTTCTACTGCGCGCGCTATGTTGTGCAGCCTTTCGTTACTTAGAATGCCACTTCAGCGTCTAGGCTTGTGTGCGGGCTCTTTTTTGTATTTTTGGACAGATTGTTGTATCCAACGCGTTTATTTTAATTTTCCATTGCGAATATCGAGCGCATATGTATTTTCAAATTAAAACAACACTGCTAGTACACGTTATGTTTTCATGTTTTGCCTCAAATATGCCTAAAGGTTTCGTTTTGCACAACAATGTTGACATGTAGGAATTGTGGCTCGAGATTTCGAAGTTTGGGAAGGTTTTGCTTATATAAACTACCCGTCCGACATGTACACGTTACGCAAAAAAGTAACTAAATACCGTTACTTGTTGCTCACTCAAAAAGTAATTCAATACGCTACTCGTTACCAGTTATCAAAAGGAGCGCGTGAGTTGCTCGAAAAGCAACGAGTTACTTTTCACGTAACTGTGACAACCAAACGCACGTCTGTTTTGTTTCATGGTTCATTGTTTTATCTCTAGTAGTGTTGCACTTCTGCTGCCTCTCGAAGTTTTCATTGGATATGTTTCCCCGCTTCCTGGAAAATACATCTCCGGCTGCGCTGAAGAGTCGTTCTACCAATGCGCTCGAAGGAACGGCGGTGTTGTGCTTAAGGAAGCGCTGGTGAATATTCGGGAACTGCGCCATCATTTAGGTCATCGGGTCCCCATCCAATACAAGGCCACCGGCACTAGGCCATCAGGCCTTCTTAGTGTGGACGCCCGTGCTCGACTCGTGATAATCCTGGCTATTGGTATCTCGGGCAGTGGGCCGACACTTACGTTCATTGAAGGCTACGGCAAAAAGGCGTGATGAGCGTGGCATCATTCTCAACAGAAATGGCGCCCCGAACCACCAGAATGTAGAAGACGGCGCTGCTCCTTCTGAGGCAAACATCAGCGCAATTGGCCTATAGGCGCATGCGCAGGTCAGAATAAAAACGCGTCCGTTCAAGCGGCGCTGTGCACGTTACTTCTCCGAAGTAACGATGTTCCGTTACTCATTGCTTGGCCTCAAAAGGAACTAAATACGCCACCCATTCGTTTTCTTAAAAAAGTCACTAACTACGTTACTCGTTTCCGAAAATAGTACCTAGGTAGAAGTAACTCGTTACTTGTAACGCGTTACGTACGTGTCTGCCACCCGTCAAAGAATTTTTTTAACTTTGGCGGGCTGGTTGAACCAAGCGACAGACAGTGAGTCAGATAGACCAAAATTTTCGAGTTTAAGTATTCCAAGAAAGACTATCGTCTTAAAAAGGCAAACTTCGAAACACAATTCAACACAGCGATGGTCGGTGAATCGAATGCTCCGTTATTTGCTACGCATTCATTTATCTGGGAACACTCCTCTTTCCAGAGCAATCTGATTAAACCGAGAACTCTGTCGATCAAACAGGAACAGTCTAGGTTCGTGACAAGCTGACAAACTTTCCTCATCAAACTAGATTGCGCCACTTTGTATAGAAAGAGCAAACAGGAGCTCCGTTTGAGACCCAGGATAAGCTTCTTGGGCGCGCCTACGCATTGGTAACACAAAGCATAAACAAAATAAATTCGAAGGCATAGTGAAGCCATATCACTGAATTTAACAGTGAATACAGCCTATGCTAAAACAAAACAGCTTTAGGAACAATACAATGTTTCTAACGTGATATGGCTGAAGGCGAACTCTATCGACGACCTGGAGGCAAGCAGGTCGTCGTAGTGTTCGTTAGTCACCATGAGAGACGACCTCGTGGATGAGTTGGCCATCACCTGTTATGAGTTTTTGTATCGTCCAGAATATCGTGACACACTCTTGTAAGTGCGCTGATTCAGCGGGGACACCCCTGCAAAAGCTACTCTTTGTGATTATAAACAGTGGATAAATGCATTCAAATATGAAAATATTCCTAAATGTCAGTCGTCACTCTGATTTCCTCGCTAAGAATTAATTTCTCTTTGCCGGGCAGTTGTTATGCGTTGCCTTGCAGATTATGGTATAGGGACATACAAGACTTTAAAATTAAAAAAAAAAGTGTGGCTGTCGATTACAACACTGCCGAACGCGAAATTTGTGCGCAAGGGGAACTGCAGTCTTTTGGCTTCCGCCGCATACCGGCTGCGTCTCACGAGGTGGTCGCCGCATGAGCGAATGCAGGAAGGGCCGCGTTATACTCTTGCGCTGTCTCGTGTCGCTGCGGGGAACCATGTCTCGCGCCTTTTGCCATACTTTTCATCGTCCGCTTTCCTACTCGCTCTATCTTCGGTGGCCTCTTCGTTCTCTCGGTTATCTTGTTACGCGTCGCTGCCGGAGAGAATGTCTCGCGTTGTCTCGGCATACGCCCTCCTCCTCCCACTTTTGCCCTAGTTTCCTCCTCGGCTTTCCTGCTCATCGTGTCTCGTTTGTCTTCGGAGTCCGCTTCGTTCGCTCGGTCCTGCCGACAAACCGCAAGAACGGGCGCACTAAAATGATTACATGTAATGACTGTAGGCTTCACACGCATAACATAAAAAATGAATAAAAGTTGCCTGGGGACGCACAGCGTGATGTCTATCTCCAGCGGAAAGTGTTCTGCGGGCTTGCGTGGTGCACTCTGTAGTTTCTATTGTGTTATATGCAACACCTTCTGTATACACTGCAAAGTATCGATGACTTCTTTATACGTGTATCAGGTAACTTCTGTGTTTATTAGGCAAACATGAAAAAAATTGAGGAAACAAGAAGTTATCTGCTGCACGATCTGGTAGGTTAGCTTCCTTTCATAAGTATGCTGAAAATAAAAAAAAGAAAACCCGCACTAGATTTATTTGTGAAGGTGGCATAGAAGTATATCAGCTTATAATGTTAAATATCTGCGACCACGACGATTATTAATAAATGTAACCTAAAAAGTCTCCCATGGCGACCTAAATACAGAAGTCGTAGTTTTCAGGATAAATAAGGTATTGCGGATGACAATACTAAACTGCGTTAAAGGTGTCACTTTCTTGTATATATTTATGTTAAAATGAGTAAGTTGTGCTCATTTCCTTTTTTGTGATGTACATTTGCAGGTCAAGCCCATTAAGGCTCCTCCCTGCACTCCTAGTCAGGCCGGTAATGCTGTCAAAGGAACTGAAGGAGTGAGGGCTGTTTTCTACGGCTTTTTTGTGTTAGAAATGATATACCGTAATTGAATTAAATTGATTTGAAGTAATTGATTTCAAGTAATTGCAGTAATTGAAGGGAATTAATTTTTTTTTACATATTTTAGGGCGTCAACCGTTTATCAAAAGCCACTCCATAATCAAATTTGGGGCCCTAATGTTATGGTTTATCAAATCTTTTGAAAAGCACTGCTTTTTGCTGGCGATGTTGTTTTTAACAAGGAATGGTTCTATGGCCGTTGCGAGAGCTTGATTTTACGCTGCTCATCCTAAATACTACTTTGTCAATTTTCAACGACACAGCAGCTTTTGCTTCGCTTCTGCAGCGCAAAATTTTCTTAGCGCTTCTACATTGTTACCTATAGCCGTCAGCCGAGTACGTATGGTGCCTTCATCTCGACTACGTTTGATGACAACAAAAATTAAACAATTTTAGGTCACAATTTTATTGCCCACCCCCACACCCCCACCCCATTTCTCAGGTTGTAGATAACCGTTCTAGTTGTAAGTTATGAGACGACACAAATGATTGGTTCAATGGCAATTTTCTTGGGTATCTACGGAAAAGCGCGTATGGTACTAACTAAAACTGAATATTTTTATGAAGTTTGCAACGCTTGGGTAAAAGTATTTGCGTAGAAGGAACATTACTCACAGGTGCGTAAGAAGGGACACGGTTTGTGTCCCTTCTAGTGAAGGTAAACTAGCATGCCTTTAGAGAACGCTACGCGATTTGCGAAACATCAGGACGCAATACAATGTAGCGTACCTTGGCAGGAGTGCTACCTGATAGGGATAATTCCTGTCCTTTTTAGAAGCTTCTACATCTCTCGTTCTCGATCGCTTACTAATTGGTATGGGCATGGGCTCGGGAATGGAGGCAGACTAGGGGATACAGTACTTAAATAGTGAAGCAGCGCTTTTAGCGTGATGCAGCAGACGGGGAGAAAAAACACGTTCCGTTGAAAACAAACTGGGGAGTTTATTTGAAGCCTAGGATGTGTACGCAGTGCTTATCAAGAACACAAGAAACAAGAACAACGCAAGAAATGGTGTGCATGAGCAAAGCAATCTCAGTGTGCAAATGAAAGTGTGCAATCGCAGAACTTGCCATCCAGATTACTGTGGGGTTAATGATCGGTTAAAGTTGCGTTCAATAAGAATGTCGCTTAGTAGTGCTTGGGTATGATCACTTCGGCATGACGGTAGCTGACGTGTATTCATGACCAGGAGGGTTAGCGCTTACGTTGTCGTAACTTGGCTACAATGAACCAACTGGAGCTCATTTTTGTTATTGTTAGTGCGAAATATTTGCCGGTATTCCGTGCTAGCCTCTTTTTGTTGGGTTAGTGAAGATAATACGGTTACCTCCGAAAATACCCAATGCTGCTGCAAGGTGGCATTGTCTCCGCTCCAAGGCGTGCAGCATAGTGTTAAATACAGCGTCCATTACTATCCTGCATCCAAATGTGCCTCCCGTGCAGATCGACCCGGGCCAGCCCAGTACCATCTCGTCCGTAAAAGCAAGCACCAACAACGGCCGCCTGCACCCGGGCACGCCAAAAAAGTGAGTTGAAAAACGTCAGATGTCCGGGTGGCAGAAATAAAGCCCGAACGAAGAGCTTACACCGTTCCTGATGACGCGTGGGCACCGCTCACATAATACTTAGCTCATTTGGCAAAAAAGAAAAAGGCGCAAACAGAGAAGTGCGGCAAGAACCCGCCGTCAAAAAATTTCCAGTGGATGTGAAAAGCCAGAAATTTTAAATACAGAGCATTTCAGCAACTCACGATGTCACCCGCGTTGGCGTCCGTAGTCCGCATCGCTCCTCCTACACTATATAAAAAAATAATACCTTCCGGCGCCAGGTTTCGATCCCACGACTCTGCGAGCAGAACGCAAGGTACATGGCGCTATACCGACTGCTCCACAAAGCCGACACAGAATGGAAGGTTACGCACGCGCCTTATATCCTTGACTCATTCAACCGTCGGCCACAGGTGCGCCCTCTCCCCCGCGTCCTCCTCGCCTTCTCTCCGCTCGCAACACCCTCTCTCGCCGCGTTCGGTTCGCGTTCGTGTGGTGGCGCGATTTCGGCGCTATAACACTCTCTCGCGAAGGGCATTGGATTGGATTGGATTGGATTGGATTGGCTTGGCTTGGCTTGGATTTGGATTGGGTTGGATTAAAGTGGATTGTGTTGCGTCATAGCCGCGCCACGTTGCGTCATAGCCGCTCCACGTTGCGTAATAGCCGCGGCAGGGGGTTCACGGTACGTTTCACGTTTCACCATCGACTTCATCGACAATGTCTACGCTGGAAAAGACAACAATTACAACAACAACCAATACGTAATCCATAAGACTTGCAGGCGCGCCCCCCGCGGAAATGCTCTGCATTTGATCGTGCCTCTCGCGAGGGGGATGTTTGATATTTCAGTCTGTTTATCCTTGGACCGCGGTGATTCATCAGCCCAGCGGACAGCATCGACGGTTTCGCGCTAGCACTCCTTTTAAATGCAGAGCATTTCAGTAACTCACGATGTCACCCGCGTTGGCGTCCGTAGTGCGCGTCCGCATCGCTCCCCCTACACTATATAAATGCTTGCCGGCGCCAGGTTTCGATCCTACGACTCTGCGGGCGGAACGCAAGGTGCACGGTACTCTACCAACTGAGCCACAAAGCCGACACAGAACGGAAGGTTACGAACGTGCCTTATATCCTTGACTCATTCAACCGTCGGCCAGAGGTGCGCCCTCTCCCCCGCGTCCTCCTCGCCTTCTCACCGCTCGCAACGCCCTCTCTCGCCGCGTTCGGTTCGGGCGCACAACAGGTGGGGACGTGCGCAACACCCTCTCTCGCCGCGTTAGGTTCGCGCGCAAGAACAGGTGGGGCGCTCGCATCGCGCTCTCTCACCGCGGTCGGTTCGCGCTTAAACCACATATGTCGTTCGCGCGCGCTGGTCGTTCGCGCGCGCTGCGGTCGCTAACATCTGTGGCGTGATCGTGACGTCAGCATCACGCGTTCGCGTGGTGGCGATTTCGGCGCTATAACACTCTCTCGCGAGGGGCATTGGATTGGATTCGATTGGATTGGCTTGGATTTGGATTAAAGTGGATTGTGTTGGATTGTGTTGCGTCATAGCCGCGCCACGTTGCGTCATAGACGCTCCACGTTGCGTCATAGCCGCGGCAGGGGGTTCACGGCAAGTTTCACCATCGACTTCATCGACAATGTCTACGCTGGAAGACAACAATTACAACAACAACAACCAATACGTAATCCATACGACTTGCAGGCGCGCCCCCCCGCAGAAATGCTCTGCATTTGATCGTGCCCCTCGCGAGGGGGATGTTTTTTTCGACATTGCCTGTTGGCTAAGAATGGGGGTGTGCAGCTGCCTGTAGTAGTCACTTGGTAGGCACAGGTGCAACATTACCCTTAACGTCACGCTTTGAAATCTCATATCGTCAACCGATACACGGAGCTTGGCGTACTAGGAGCATGACGTTGCGCGGCCGGTCGTTTGGCTCAACGTTAGGGTCCCCAAACGTTTGGCTATAGGTCTTACAACGTGCTTACTTGGAGGTATTAGAAAGTGACGATGGCAGCGCCGGTCAAACGCTCTTGGCCAATTCACTACGCCAACATACCTAGCGATGCATGAGCTGTGTCAACTCAGAAAGGGATTCTCATGAATTCCTGCACTACAAGAGAAATCTTAGGCTCTCACGTCACTTTCTGTTGTCATTGTTATTCTCGTTAATACTGGTGCCTACAAATGAAACATCGCAATATTTCTAGCATTAAAAGCAAACTAAAGGCAGGAGGGCCTATTATACTTTTGTTCATGCACCAAATAACCTGAAACATTCTCCATCAGAACCGAGAAATATATTGCCGTGAATCATGCTGTGTTGATGCGATATCACGCAGTAAGAAAGATGACACTGAATAAAGTTTATTTAAGACAACTCTACTCAACGCCGAACAAATAAAATAAAAATTCGAATTAGTAGTGAAACCCAATAACGTGGGCAGTAGGGAATCGGCAAATGAATGCCACAGCATTTCGTCGGCGTGTATTTTGATTAGGACACAGTCATTCTAGAAATATTGTCCATCAAACCAGAAAAATGCAGTTGAATAGCGACGCCGTTAAGTTATTTCTTAATTATACAAGGTAGTTGGGAGTAGCCTGACGCCAGAAAAAATAAACAGCCGCTCCGCTTTTAGCTCATGACATGGTCAGTGTGTAAAGCTAGGGGCTGCTTACAAAAAATCACACTCCTTCAGTCCGATACGCTTTCGAGCATTACAACCATTTTAAAGTGCATCCTATTGAAACGTCAGTTATTGTTGAACTTCATTTTTTGTCCTTGGACAGGCTTTGCTTCATTTGATACGGCCTGCACATGGTCGGCAGTCCATGCGACCGGTATATACATAATGCTTTTCATTCTGCCGACAGCTGCGATCTTGGAAACGTGGAGAAAGCCGTGCACTTCTTTGGCGCTCAGCCGGACAGCTGGCCAGTTTAATGATAAAGTGCGAGAATCCCAGAGCTAAACATGCAGCAGCATGACATCATGAGAGCTAGTTTACATAGCGCAGAAGGATTGAATGCTCATGGGCTCATTACGTGTCGTAGCTAGACGGGGACTATGACTGACATGAGATATAGTGGAAGGATATGGATTTAATTAGGTGACCTAGAGAATTTGGACGGGTACCAATATCTTGCACACGCTGGTGTGATAGAAAAAATGGCCTCGACCGCTGGAGATTAAACCGTGGCCTCGTGTTCAGTATAGGAATGCCTCAGTGCATCTCAAATCATGCCGCCCCATGCCTGTACAGTTTGACGGAGCCTTCGAAGAGCCGCACGAGTATTAAGCCTTCCAGTGATGGCCCCCAGCGGGCTTATGTGCCCCACTTGATCACCAGGTTCGTCGATGACGGGCAACGGGATCCGGGAGGTGCTGCACGGGAAGTGCTGAACACCTCCGTCCGGAACTCTGCTGCGGAGAAGAGTCTCCTACCCTCCGACTACAAAGTTCAGGAGCTCTCGGACGCCGCTAACGATCCAGAGGCCCCTGCCGCCAACACGTATGTGCAGATCAGTGGTATCCCCCGAACATGCAGCGGGCACTTTCTGTTGGCTGCCTTGTTCTGTGTTTCCACAGTGTGGGCTCGCGAACCCAACTTGTGGGTTATATTTGCCAGCCGAAGCACCGGGAGCTGGCGCTCAGCAGTTATGCTCTTTTGCTATTTTGAGCACTCTTCTGCTCCGTTTGCCGGGCTCTTGAAAAACATTGTCGCGTAAAAAAGTGCCCACTACAACATGGCCATGGCTTACCAGGTGTCTTTTCTTTCTGCCACTTTTAGAACACGATTCAAACTCGATTTTACTAATTGCACGAGCAAAATCATATTCGAAACGCAGTTGCTTGTGGGCGTTTTTGCTTGCTTGACTTTACGGGCCTCCGTGATTTACGTGTCCACTGACATTACAGGTCGCGGTGACTGTGTTAATGAGGTTCAACCGTATGCTATGGAGGCTTCATCTAATGAGGTCATGAATGCAGAAAAAAGGCTGTATTCGGACACCGTGTGACCAAAAAATTGACAGTCATGTTGGTACCGCATCAAAACTGTGCCGAAGCATAATTTCAGGGTTAACTTCTAAGGGTTTGCGAATATTAGGTAGTTTTTCTCATCTCGGAGCAAGGAACGCGATACTCGATTTGGCTTGGAAACTAATTGCAGTATTTGAAGGTTTGCAATAAATTTTATAAGTTGAACAACCCAAAGGGGGAGTTTTTTTTTTCAGTGAATAAGGATACATGAATTGCGCCCTGGGTAAAACTAGGAGCGCCCTGCTAGAGCACGTGCAAAATGTATGCTTCGTTATGAGTCGCGAATATTTGTGCGCCCGGTGTATTGGACTTTATGTGCTTACGACCGACTGTACACAGCAAGCATTCGGCACTATTCTCCACTACCGAAGACGAGCTTTCCCACAGAGCACCGGTAACATGATGCACCTTCTCCACAAGACAGAGGACAGAGCCCATTCCTCCTGCTATGAGCCAGAAGGACGGTTCTTTTAGGGAACGCCTTCTTGTCTCCTTAGCAATAACTGAAATCTGACCTTGCAACACCGTGCTTTTTTTAGCACCCTGATAAAGTGGTACCGCTCCAGCTGCCGTCATCAATACTATAAATATGAAAGCCTAGCTTCGTGCTAATATATTCCTGGTTTTCCGAAAAAAATGGTTAGAAAAGCGTATGTTTTTTGCTTGAAATGTCCTTTTATTCTGCCGGAGAGATGTAGTTTTATTTATCCTGGCACTCCTAGAAGTTACGATAAAGCGTTCTAAAAATAACCGTTGACAGTGGGCAGTGCTGGAGCTGGATTGCCCAGAGCATGTCTGTATGTACCCGCTTGTGTCAATTTCGGGCTCAACTCTTTTTCTGTGTGTGTATATTGCGCATAAATTTAAATGGCCTTCGCGAGAAAAATTGTCTAAACGTGGGGCGCATGTATCTTTTGAAAGTAAAATTCACGCGAGCAGACCGTTACGAAGCGAGGACGCCACCGCCGTGCCGTTAGAGCAAGCCTTACAAGTTTCAGAAATGAGGCTTATTGTTGCTGCATGGATTTATCCATAAACCTAATCTCCGCGTTTTATCCTATAGCCGACATGAACGTTTATACGACTTCTCTTTGGACTTCTTTTTCAAAGCGAAATTCTGTTTAAGATATTCCCTTAATATAGTTATACCCAGTTGCATGGATTCCCATGTGGTTCAGGTCACCAGATGAGATAGAAGTCGCATTATAATTTATTCTTATAAATAAAGCGCGATGCAGCGAGATAGCATCTTGGTTTGAGGCCTCAGAAAAAAAAACCCGGCCATCTCCATTAACGTGAAACCTGAGGAGGAACGAAGCATGCAGGGTATAAGTTTATTCTTGGTGCCTTGGTCTTTTTGCCCACGTAGTTCAAACCGTTGAAGGGTAGAGGTATACAGCTTTACTTTATTATCGTGTCTTTGAAGCACGAAGCGTTTTAGCGCGAGGCGTTAAAAAGAACACACCAGGACACTCGTGTGTCCTGGTGTGTCCTTTAGTAGGCGTTATTTACACCGTAATGGAACGTTCTACCGCGAGGCCCTGGAAAAGGTATGTCCCGGTGTGTTCTTTTAGTACGCGCTAGGTTCGACCGCGAGGCGTTGGAAAACGAGTGTTCTGGCGTTTTAGTACAGTGACTGCATGATACTACGACGACGTGAGACGACGACGACGTGAGATGCCAACAGCCCAAGCCCATAAGGAGCTTCGCCCCTAAAATGATCGAGAAATTTTAGTTTTAAGTTTTCCCATTGTAAATCTCTAATATTCGCTTCGATTAGCAGCCATTCGATGAAAGTTATTATTCGCTTACTAAGGATACGATGAAATCCATGTTCCTAAAATATTCTTCCTCGAAGGAATGGGTGAGAACTGAAAAAATGGATAGAGGTCATGTGTGTACGTACGCAGAAATGGGCCCACACACACTCCTCCTCACTCACTCCGAGCTAACGGGAGGATTAGATTGGGAAAGAGTGTCTACAGAGGCGGCCAATGGTACCCTCTCCCGTAAGGATCGGAATCGCTGGCCATTTAGCTTCTAACGTCCCTGCCCTGAAGTGGCATGGCTATAAACCACGCGCAATGGTTGCAAGATCAACAATAAGCGCTTATGGACCCTCTCAAAAGTCACAAGTACGGGTAAGCTGCCATTAGGTGTATCCAGGGATTTTCTTTTGGTCTTCATTTGTCAGCTTTTGCACAAACCCTTCCCAAAACGATTGTACGGCAAAACCTACCGCAGGACTGACTACCCAGGGGACCCAAGTTTCTGGGAAGACTCCGACGCAGGTGACGAAAGCATACCCCCCTGGGCAAAAGGTAAGTCTGGATTTCAAGGTATACCGTGTTGCCTAGTGGGTGGGGCCTCCTTTTCACCCAGTTGCAGCGGCAGCCTGACTTCATTAGGGCCCCACCAAGCATTATGCTTTGAACACTTCATAAACTACTATCAGCATGCACAATCTGTGCTGCGCTTATGTAGTGCGCTTTTTAAAATGGGTAGCCAGCTGAATGTCGGCCTCTGTCCTGCAATGTATACGGGGCACAAATTCAGAAGCATATATAAGTATAACTGGCCTTTATACACTGTTCTGCCCTCCAACGTGCTTTGAGAACATAAATTTTCCTGAAAAAGCGTAATTTGGGTACACTGAGAAATCATCAGTAAACGCGCCTTATCGCTAACTTATCGGCCCGAAAACCTAATCCAGCTCCTTACACAACCTTAAGCGTGCCTTTTCCCGACCACTATCGCAGACTTCGACAATAGGTAAGCTATAGTTTACAGATTTCACGCGTCTTTTGTACGAAATTGATAAAACTGAAAAGAAGGTGTTTTCAGCACGTAAAAATTATCCACGATGGCAGGCCGGCCGTCCGGATGTTACAGTGTACACAACCGTACACTAACCCGGATTGCGCGAGGCAGCCAGCGCCTGTAGAACAAGGCGCTGCCTCGGCCCATGGATCGGCACTGGCGGGTGCAGCGACAATTTGCCGTTTATCGCGAGAGTGAATGAATAAATGGATATATTCAGATAGAAGAGTTCAAACGCCTCGTTTTGGGGAAGAGGCACGGGGGTGGGGGGGTTCGGGGGGCAGGAAAAGGCAGAAAAAGTATGTTCGAAGGTGGCACAAGATCATTTCACCCATCCGCCGCGCACACACTGACCACTTAGGACAGGTCATTTGTAGACAGAGGAAAACTTATGAACAGATAAGAGAATGAAGATGATAGTTTGGGGATAATTGCTCAGAGAATTGTCATCCGCGTCACTATTGCATGCGTCTCTAAAAAATATGTCGCTATGCCAAGCCTAAAGCTTATATACAAAGACTGGCCACGAATGGAGCCGGATGATCTGAGGGCGTCGAACCTGCCACCACTGACGGGTTCTTCTATATGGTGCAAGAAAATTCACGCTGATGGGCGCGTCCGCTGATAGCCCCTTTTGCAGCTGCCTCACTTGCTCCCAAAAGGGTGCCTTTGAGAGGCCGCCTTAAAGGGACACTGAAATGATTGGTAAACATTGTTGGGATTACTAGCGCAAATTTTAGCCGGGAGTCTATAGGCCATGTTTCGACCACCTTTTCTGCGTTTACGTGACTTTTTTCAGTAGAAAAATCAAACCTTGCCGATTTCCTATGAGGTTTCGTATGACGTCAAAACCAGATAGCTTGGCTTGACTGCGCTACTGCACGACTCCTCAATCATAGGACACAATCAGTCGGCCCAACGTTTAGTCGGCCGGTGGCCAAAGGGTTGTTGCAATTCCTTAGCTCAGTTGAAACTAAGCCACGACACGTTTGTGCCCGGAAGAATGTGCCTTTAGTTTGTAGACTGTATCAAGCTGTAAGTCCAAGTCCTTCCATACAAGTGCACATGCGACGCTTCTCTGACTGGTACGCTAGTAGAAAAATCTAAGGCCAATTGAAGGGGGGAGAAGAGTTGGCGAAGTTAATATAGGTACTAAGGAATTAAAGTCAACCGAACGTTTATTGGACAGCGTAAAACCAAGGTGCGGGAATCACTTCTTGCATTGGGGAAACTGGCACAGTGGTCAGCAGCACGACCAGATATCTGCGAACGCTTTTTCGCCTAAGCAATGTAGACAGTCGCTAGAAGCGAGATATTTGCGGAAACTTGGGGGACGCTTACTGCATGAGCGCTATTCAAGAAATAGTCATCTGAGCTGCTCGAAATGCTAACACAAAAAAAATGTAAACTGGCTATACATTACATACTTTAAAACAAACTGTTCTGCCGGAGAACGTATCGAGACTTGAATCTGCGAGCGGACGCCGCCAGCAGAGATATCTCCTCTCCCCCGTTCTCGGACGAAACGTGCCGCTGCTTTTACGAGACCAGTAAAGAGTTATTGTGTGCCTGTACCTTGTTCGCGTCATTGCCGCTTCTGTGTTTAAATTCCGCTCCCTCAGTGGCTCGTACCAGCCGACATTAGGGGCTGAACTAAGAGCGCCGCTCTGCCCGTCGATTCCATGCTGTTTCTGCATCGCCGCTATTCATCCCTCGCCATGCAGTTTACCACTTGGGTTTTGCTCTCGGCTCTTAGTCGTCAACACCTAGGCAGGGATACTGCTCGCCGCTCGTCCACCACATCGCCACTACTTGAAGCAGGCGACGGAGCTTGGTACGAGGACGCCTTCGCCAATCTAACAGCGCCAATTTCTCGTGGTGCTCCCGACGGGCCGCGTCGTATCCTGAGAGCGCGCGACTTTAGCATTTTTCGAACATCCGAGGGACGACTGCCAAGAGGACTCCTCAATAGACCTTATGCAAAAACTGGCGCCCTCTCGCGGGAACCGCGTGCGTTTCCGCTATGTTGGGGGCTTCCCGGATCACCGGATATAGCCCGTGGTTAGCGACGCGCACATCGGCATTTACGTTGTCCAAGATGCCCAAATACTGCCGTATAACTTGCTGTGCTTAAAGATGATACGAGGACGACCACGGAAATAGCGTGCACATTTTTTTTATTATTACAATTTCTCTACGGAAGCGTGACTCGAGCCCTGCGTGAAGTCGCTTGCGGGTGTCGACTTCCCTTCGCGCAGTAATATTATAGCTAGATCGCATGCATAGTCAGGAAACGATTAATATGTGCAGGACTTAAACGGTCCCAAAGTGAGCTATTTTCTAGCCCTGTATTTGCCGAGGAGCACTCCTCCCTGCTGGTAGGTAAGGCGCACTGCATCGGTCAGCTCGCACTTTAGTGCGGGTAGAGTTTTGAGTCTGCCGTTCGTGCTTTGCGCGCCCGCATTTTCTTTTTATTTTGGACGTTCGTTAGGCTTTTATGGAAGTACTACGCATTCTTTTGTTTGTCAAACATTACAGGAAATAAGGGATCCGCGAGAGTTGCAACCTTCACGTAGCGCCATGAGTAGCGCAAGTAACGTAACCCGTGTATCGGTCATTTACCGCTCGTCGCCTGCTGTTCGACCGTAGCCTATTTTCCAAAGATCAAATTTTGCAAGCGGAATTTTCTAAGCGGTAATGTGCACCCAGTTTTGTTGTCCACGGCGCAAGCAAAGGACGCTCCGCGGTCGCCGCGAGGCACGCGCTCACGAGCGCTCGGGATTTTCTCGCTCTTTAAGGCTTTCGCAGTGTTTTTTTTTTTTCTAAAGCCTTTGCGTGCGCTGGGGACGCTCGGCGGTCGCCGCGAGGCACGCCCTCACCAGCGCTCGGCAAGTTATTGTAATTTAGTTATTCATTGGCAATTTATTGGTAATTTATTGGCAATGTTTAACACGTTACACGCCGCACACGTTACGCGCTACACATTACGGCCAGCTACAGCAGCTCCGCTGTTAAAAAATGCCAGGTATGTAATTTATTTTTTAAGGGTTTTTGTTTTTTCCGTTTGCAGGTTTCCTCTGCGTCTCAAAGGATCCTTAGCGTATAGCTATATCGCGAGTGCCCCCTTCCCCATTTCAACCGCAAGACAGCCCGCAAGTTTTGAAGCGTTTCAGGAATGACCTCCCGAGAAACCCGCAGGATGCGAACCGACACGGACGTACTTTCAAAGCCCCCCCCCCCCCCCCCCCCAAAAAAAAAAAAAAGAAATGCGACAGCCTCCAACAGCTTCTCTGCCGGTGCCTCCCTGACTGCTTTTTCGATGCATAATGCGTATTTACGAAGTTGCCCGCAAATGTGGGCACCAGAGAAAGGTCCACAGATCACTCGCCGCTCATTTTGCTGCGCCTAAATCTGAGTATAAAAGGATCGCCAAACCGAGAAAGCCCCTCACACGCTCCGTACTAAGCAATCCCGCGACCGGCGGCCCCCAACATGGCGTCGCGTGCTCGTTTCGTTTTTCTTCCGGTAGATGGCGGCACTTTTGCATAAGGTCTATAGAGTAGAACGGCGCCCTTTCGTTCCTCAGTGGTGCGTTTTCCCGGCTGCTACCTTGCTTTTGTCTAGTCCAGGCCCAGCTCACGTAGTCTCATGTATTAGAATCCTCACTGTTACGTCGTGGCTCAGAGTACGTTCCCGGATCATGCGTCGCAATCGGACACTCCGAAACCACCCGGGCACCATGCGCGGACCGCCGCTTTGACGTTTCAAGAGTCTTGGCCAAGCTTGGCTACGGAACTGACTGCATGAAGCCGCACGCGGCTGCGATTAGTTTCCACTATATGGTGCTATGAGTTTCATTTCACAATTCCGGAAAAGCACCACCCCAAGGATAGCACCGGCTCGTCGTCATCGTGCGCTTCGAGCTTTGAGAACACCGTTACACTTGCAACCGGAAAGTTCGTCATGCCTTGATGGCGTCGCGAAAACTAGAGGCGCTTACCCCTTAAGGAGAGAGAGAGAGAACTTTATTGAGTCTCCTGCAGTAACCCCAATCATCCACCCTTTTTAGGCGGGTTCTTGGGGCGACGTGGCCGGACGTCTTCTTAGCGGCGGGCTTCAGCGCGGCGGGCTTCAGCGTACTCGGGTTAACCCTTTCTACTTCCATCCCGTCCGGTCGCTGCTTCTCGAGCGCCGCTGGGATCTGCTGGATGGCCGTGTGTTGGACGCCGTAGTCTTCGGATCTCTTCGCCTCCTCCATGAGAGGCGGGAGAACGTCTGCACTGTTGTTGTCCGCGTTCGTGCAATCGCACCTTTCAGGATGTGGGCCAACGTGGCCCTCTCCCTTCCGCACAGTCTGCACAAGTCTGTTACGTATACCTCCGGGCACAGGTGATTTGCTAACACTGGGGTTATCACGAAATTAGTCTGTAAGTGGCGGAATATCACCGCCTCCCGCGTCAGACGGGGGTGGGGCAGGGCCATCGTTCTTCTGGCTAACCGGTACCGCAGGGTTACCTCACTGTAAGTGTTCATGGTGTCCTTCTCGGGGCGATCCACCACGTCGGTGGCGGTCGTTACCGGGGTGCGGCCGGCGAGTCGACGCGCCACGGCGTTGGCCGTCGCGTTTTGATAGGCGAGCCGCAGCGAGCTCGCCACTCCGCCCGCATGTGCGGGAAACCCCTGTATCACTGCACTGGTGATGACTCCGTTGGCTTCGGCCTTGTGCAGGATGCGCGCGGTCGCCCTGCACACTCGGTGTTTCGCAAAGTTGCGCACTGCCGTTAGCGAGTCCCACAACACCGCCTTCGTCCTGGGGTCCGCGATGGCGAGGGCCACCGCCACTTCTTCCGCGTGGCTGGGCACCCTGGTTCGTACGCTGGCCTCCAGCCTGGGCTCCCCCGTTTTGGCTCCGATCATGCTGACGCTGAAGGCGTGAAGGTGTCGCCGATGTTCTTGTAACTGGCCGCGTCCACGAACACGGCTCCCTCATCGCTGGCGTGTAGTGCGATCAGCGCTTTGGCTCTCGCCTCTCTTCTTTCTTGGTGGAACGTGGGAGTCATGTTCCGCGGGAATGGGCTCACGACGATGCGCTTGCCCAGCTCCCGCGGTATCTGCTCCTGCATCCGATGGTCGTCTTCCTTGGCTCCGATTCCTAGTTGTTTCAGGATAGATCTACCGGTCCTGGTTTCCGACAGTCTGGTGAGCTGCGCCGCCTGCTGTACCTCGGCGATCTCTACCAGGCTGTCGTGGAGTACCAGGACTTCGAGCTTCTGCGTGCTCGTGCACCCTAGGAGCCCTAATGCTGACTTGTAAGCTTTGCGGATCATCGCGTCGGTCTTCTTCCGCTCGCACTGGCGCCAATTATGGAAGTCGGCGACGTAGTGATATGGCTGATCACGAAGGCTTGAACGAGTCTGACGAGCCGTGCTTCCTTTATCGCGCTTCTTCTATTGGCGACGCGGCGTATGAGACGCAGTGCCGCGCCGGTCTTAGCTTCGAGCTTGGAGACCGTTTCCCCGTTGACTTTGCTGCTTTCGATGATCATGCCCAGCACTCTAATCTTGGTTACCTCGAGGATGATGTGCGCCCTTGCGTGCGTATGCGGGCTTTGTCGCAGTCTCGGATGGTTTGCTTCTTGCGGCTCGCTCCCCTGGGTGGGATCACCATCAGCTCCGACTTTGCGGGGGAGCACACCAGCCCCGAGCCCTTCAGTTGGTCCTCTATCGTTTCTACTGCTTATTGTAGTGTATTTTCTATGTGGCCGTCGCTGCCGCCGGTGACCCACAGCGTCACGTCGGCATAAACCCTGTGGCGTACCCCTTCGACGCTCCGCAGCCGGTTGGCGACCCCAATCATGACCAGGTTGAAGAGCAGCGGCGAGATTTCCGCGCCCTGCGGTGTCCCCTCGCTGCCGAGCGTTTTCTCTGGTAGTTGGAGATCCCCGCGGCAGATGCGAGTCGTTCGGTCGGTCAGGAAATCCAGAAGGTAATTGTAAGATCTCTGTCCTATGTTCAGGTGCGATACTTGGGCGAGGATCGTATACATAGAGTACCGGGCTTTGTCGAAGGCGCTCTACAGGTCTGTCACAAACTCCTCCCCCGGATAATTGCGTCCGCTTGCAAATACCAAAGAAGGGCGCGAGACAACAGTTATTTATATTTTAGCAGGGTGGCCGGCCCGTGAGTTTTCACGTGTGCCGAGATTGCTGGGGTGAATGAAATCACAACGTAGATGCTCGGCTGCGTTTTTACTATATAGTTTACTACATGAACAAAAGATTACAGGGCAACGCCCGACACAAGAAAAAGAAGCCTTCACAGTGCCATCGGCCTTGTGCGCGCAGGCACTAATCGACCGTACACTAAGCGCACGCGTGCGTAAACTAGATAGTAACACAACAAAGGACAACCAAATACACAAGGTGGCCACAACGGGGGGACTCGATCCACCGTGGCCTACGCTTTAACCTTCGACCTCGAAAAACATAACTCAGACAGCTGTACGCGACACGCGAAACACTCTAGAGGCAAACACTTGTTACACCTCAGTAACGCAGCTACACAAAAAAAAATACTAGCAACACGCGAAACACTCTATGGGACAAACATCATTAACCCCCGACAACAGCACTCACTATAAGAAACATCTAACAGATCTGCAAGCTGTACACGACACTCGAAATGTCCTCAAAATCATTACCCTCACCAACAACACTACTACCAACGAGACACCAAAAAACCAACTACAAGTGACGCTAGAAAAAAACCCGGAAGGATGCGGATATCTTAATCCGAGGCAACAAACAAAATACGGCGGGAGTGGCGTTGTAAAAGAAAGTCTCTACGAGGCAAGGAGAACACGCCGGTTCACCGACGGAAAGTCACGACGAGGTGAAGCCGACCTCGCCGGGCAGCCGCTCACGTGTTTCGGGGCTCCGGGGTGCAGAAGCTGGTCGGCCATGGGACCCGCGGCGACGGGCGAACTCGAGCGCTGAGGCGTGGACCGCTCCGTCGCGAGCCTACCGATGAACTTCCGCTAAAGCGCGTCACCCCCGCGCCCTTCCCCGCGTAGCACGTTCACGAATCTCCAGCCGACTGCCCCAAGCGACCGCGGGCGCTCCCAAAAATAACTTTCGCCGGCCGCTGAAGTCCTGCTCTGACGTCTTCCCATTGTTCCTCTTTTCCTGGAGCCCTCGGCCATTCGCCACGATCGCAAGCGCGCGTCCGAGCCAGCGATCGTGACGACACCCCTCGCACCTGCACGTCCGCTGGAATGTTGCAGCCCGTTTTTGTCCTTGTAGCAGGCAGGGCGAAACAAAGGAGGTGAGCACAAAGCCGAAGGGGGGACCCGAAATTCCTCAGCCAGGCGCAAAATGGCCGACTCCGTCCGGGAGGCCGTCATGTCGGCCGCCCGAATATAAAAAATGGAGGGCCTGGCCTGCAGTTTGTGACAAGGTCCAGGCCCAGTATTGCCTGTTGTCGGTGGTGTGCGTTTTATAATCCACTATCTCCTTCTTGAGTTGGAGCATGGCGTTCCGAGATTGCTTCGAAAGCCGACGAGAGAATCCGGGTAGAGCTCCGCCTCTTCGGGGTACTGCTGCCATCTGGTCATAAGACGGCCTCTAGCAGTTTGCCCACGCACGATGTTAAAGATATTGGGCGTAGGTTCTCCATGTCGGGCTGCTTGCCCGGTTTCGGAACCAGGATGGTTTTGGCTTCCTTCCACTCGCGTGGTAGCTTGTCGGCCTTCCAGCATTTATTGAAGTACGCCGTTAGAGCCGTCACCACCGCGTCGTTCAAGTTTCTGAGCGCCTTGATGCTAACCTGGTCCGGGCCCGACGCCGAACACCTGTTCAGGTCTTGCATCATGACGCGAGGGGACTGGGACCCGCTCGAGGCTATTAACAGGGCCGCCATGCGTACTATTACTGGACTCCCCCGCCTCACACCAATTCCACAGCTCCAAGCAGAAGTCCAGCTAAACACGCTTGACGACCTCATTCATCAGCGTCGTTCCCCGCGCCTGCTGAAACGTGGACTGGTTCCAGAGGCAGCAGCTCTCACCTCGTACATGGGCCAGCCGCCGTCGATGCGGTGTTCCACATTTCCGCAACATCTACACACTTCATGATGTTTTCTGTAGAGTCCACACTTGAGCAGTGCCGCTCGGCATTTCACGTACCGGGGTACTCTCTGTCCTTCAAAGAGGACGATGACCGCTGTAGAATTTCCAATCCTGTGCGCCTCTAGCGCCTTTGGGTTACACTTTGTCACGATCGCCTCATTTATGTCTTCGGGCGTTTTGTCAATTGCGATACCTCTGATGACTCCCTTCGTCGTCCCTTCGGGCGTGGTTAATTCGGTAGGCGGAAACTTCGAATTCCATGGTGCCGAATTCGACGATCCTGATCTTGGTGTAAATTGCAGCTCTCCGCTCGCTCGGCGGGCTGACGAATAAGATGTTCTGCACCGCATTAATGCACACCATGTCTTCTCCTTGGTATTCTTTCGCCGTCCCCGCGGCCGCCATAAAGGCGTCCGTGACGACCGACGTCTCGATTCTAGCTACGTTCGGGCCGCCCCTGGGCCTAATCACGATCTTATGGTTGTCTCTGGGGATAGTCGCCGGCATACGCGCTGCTTTCTTGATATTCTCGGTAACTCGCTTGACAAAGTTAACTCTCTCCTTGGGTCTCGATTGCCGTTCCGCGGTGAAAGATGGTCTCTCACCTTGCGGCTCCTCGGCCTTGCGCATTCTTCTACTCGCCGCGGTCCATCCGGTCGACTCGCCGGGTGTGGCGTCGCGGCCTCCTACTTGAACGTACGTCTTCCCTCCGTCATTGCCGACTTTCGTCGCCGGCAGGGCTTCGGTTGCCTGGCCCTCGCTCACCTCAATCGTCGGTGTCGATGCCATCTTGTCCGTACTCGTCGGGCAAGCCTAACCGCGGAGGGCGACCGGGGCGGTCGCCCCCCCGCCCCGGTCGCCCCGGTGGCTGTACTCGTGCGCTAAGCCTAAGGCCTAGCAACGCTTGCTCGCCTCGAATTTTCGAAGTCCCAAAAGAGGCGAAAATTCACATACCACTTGGGCGATGTTGGTATCAGCTGGTTCCTCGTACCGTACCGCACACTTTGATAACAAATAAACTGTGGTATCGGTTGATTACGCCGCATTAATTGGCATAATTGCAGGAGCTCCGATGAGGCACGTCTGCTCCAACCGGCGACTGCAGCACCCTCACCCCTTAAGGAAAAGCTTGGCGTACTAAACGCACTAGAGAAGCAGCCAGCGCGGAAGATAGTGGACATCGGTAGGGACCTTGCATTGACGCATGGTGTTTTCAGTGATCGCAAAATGCGGCAATCCTACATTCCCGAGTTTTTTAAAGTTTGAAAGCCAAAGTTGCAGAAATACATGGTTGCAAGTCCAAGCTACACTGTTTTCATTCAATTTCGAAGGTTTCATCACCGCTGCGTTTTCCTAGTTGCTACGTTTTGTTTTCTCGGTCCTGTTGAAAACGTACGAACGGGGTTCTCTGTATATTCGCGCTTATCCGAACCATCGGTTGGGTGCCCGCTCTCCAATTGGCCGACTCCACTTTTCTTCTTTCTCCGCCCAACTGCACTCGGCCCGTGCTCTCTCCGGCTCCTTGACTCCGCCCATTTGCGCTTGGTGCCCGCTCGCCCTCTCCCCACTCAGCTGTATCTGCGCTAGGCGCGTGCTCTCCCTTCCCCACTACACTGCACGTGAAGTGGGAAAGGGGGCCAGTCGTCTCAATACACCGTTTTTTTAATTTCGTAATGTCTCTCTCAATCTATGGTAGTGTAGCGTATGGTTTGGTGTCGAAAGCTTCAGTGAAAATGTTAGGCTCTGTGCTGCACTTAGGGATGCGACTTACGTCCGGTGCTTTCAGGACAAGTCCACCGCAAAGCTTGTACGCGGAGGGTGAAGGGCGGGCCGCGGAGGGTGAAGGGTAGAGACCGGATTTTAGGCAAATGCCTATTTTGTTGCTCGGTGGTTCTGTCCCTCCGTTTTGATATGTGAGCATGAATTTGACGTCAAAAAGGGCCTTTGAGGTGTTTAATAGTGCCAATAAATGCACTTTTCCGGCGTTTGTGCCTAAATGCTTGTAAATGCCTATAAATGTCTATTTTATAAAATCGGCACCTATGCGAACATTATTTAGCATCAAGTTTCGCTTTCGAGAGCAGTTTCAGCTCGTTATTCATGGTACCGGGCAGTATTGACTGTTATGAACTCTATTAAATTTAACCTAATGGTCTAGTTCAACCAACTCCCGGAAAAGAGCAACTAGCAGCAAGAAAATGGGACGCTCATTCTGAGTGACAAGGAACCATAAGTCGGCAAAACAGAAAGAACTCACTCAAACTCAATCAATTTTTTTTTTCATTCACGCTGTACTCAATCAAACTCAGACTCAAAAAAGCTCTTCAGTTCTCAAAATCACTCGTACTCACTCATCACACGCTAATTTGTAATCGTACTCACTTGTACTGAAACTCATTTGTCCTCACGAGTATTTGTACTCATTCTGTAGTCCCACTACTCAGTCTGTACTCATGAGTATTCCATGAGTACTCAATTTGTATTACTCACGAACACTCAACTTATCTGTACTGTCAGCTAGGTCGTGGCTCGAGAAAACACTAAATAGAAAAAAAAATTTTTTAATCGGCTAGAAAAACTTAGGTTACATAGAGATCAGGAAAGAGGAGCACGGGAAGAAAACGTCGGACGCGGTACACTGTCGAAGGGCGACTAACTGCGCGAAGGAACTTACACATGACAGAGCGAAACTGGACGTAAGCAATCGCGTTACGCCTGCCGTCTCCTCTCGTTATGAAGAATAAAACAACGAAGTCTTGGGCGGGTCGGGATCTCGGGAAGCTCGGGGCTTCTCGGTGCGGCCATGGTAGTAAACTGCGGTTTTATGCATGTCTCCGGGTGGCAGCTTTTTTAAATGCAGAGCATTTCTTTATCTCCCGATGTCACCCGGCGTTGTCGGCGTGCCTCGGCGTCCGCAACAGCCGTTCCAGGTGCGCCCTCTCCCCCACTCCTCCTCTCCCGCATCCCGCTACCCTCCTCGCTCTCAACAACAGGTCCGCACTCCTCCCCCTACACTATATAAAAAAATAATACCGGCGCCTCGTTTCGATCCCACGACCTTACGGGCGGAACGCAAGGTACATGGTGCTCTACCCACTGCGCCACAAAGCCGACACAAAATAGAAGGCTACGAACGCGCCTTATATCCTTGACTCATTCAAACTACGTCAAGAAGCTGCTGATACAACGCATTCACTACCTGTGGGCGGAACGCGAGGTACACGGTGCTCTTCCCACTGCGCCACAAAACCGACACAGAATGAAAGGCTACGAACGCGCCTTATATCCTTGACTCATTCAAACTACGTCAAGAAGCAGCTGATACAACGCATTCACTACCACCAACTCCCCAACCACTAAACGTTAACGCAATACACCCACCCCCTATGCGACGCATTTACTCGAGTCCCCCTCGCGGGGAAATGGGCCCTTTTTTGTCCGTTTTCGTTTCCGGGCGCGCTGATATTCTCCGAATCGTGCTCCGAATCAGAATTGTGCCTGAATTAAGTGTCCGCGTAGATTGACGTCCGTTCGTATCCAGATCACTGTGCGCTTATTCACCGTTGCTCGTTTGTTTTTTGTTGTTCCGGACACTAGAAACTTTGTTGAGAGGGCGTTCGTCTCAATGAAATTCGGTGAATTTCAAATCGGCTTGATTTGGTGTGTGTTTGCGTGTCCGTGTGCGTGTGCGTGTGTGTGTGTGCGCGTGTGTGTGTTCGTGCGTGCGTGCATACGTGTGTGTATGCGCGCGTGTGCGTGTGTGTGTGTTCGTGCGCGTGTGTGCGTGTGTGCGTGCGTGCGTGTGTGTGTGCGTGCGTGCGTGCGTGTGTGTGCGTGCGTGAGTGCGTGCGTGTGTGCGTGTGTGTGTGTGTGCGTGCGTGTGTGCGTGCGTGCATGTGCGCGTGCGTGTGCGCGTGCGCGCGTGCGTGCGTGTGTGCGTGCGCGCGCGCGTGCGTGCGTGCGTGCGTGTGTGTGTGCGTGCGTGCGTGCGTGCGTGCGTGTGTGCGTGTATGTGTGTGTCTGTGTGTCTGTGTGTGTGTGTGCGTGTGCGTGTGCGCGTGTGCGTGTGCGTGTGCGTGTGTGTGTGTGTGTGTGTGTGTGTGTGTGCGTGTGTGTGTGTGTGATTCACTTCGTCAGACCTGAACTTGACGGCGTTTACCTCGTTGCATAATCGCTTCCGTCGGCGATCGTGTGCTTGATGCATCTGAGAGCGTAGACGTCCGTTTCGTGCGGTGTCAAGCTGCGGTGTGCACGGCTGACAGTTCCACGCGTTGAGGACGTTGCTTCGATTGAGTTGTTCGTTGCGTATGGTGCGGGAGCCGGTTGGTTTTTCGTTTAGCGTACGGTGGCGTGGCGTGGCGTTGTTGTTGAGTGGCGTGGCTGATCGGTCAAAATCGTTGGGGCTCAGTGCTCGCTTTCGCCGTGGTTGCTTCGGAAGGGAAACCGTTGTGGTGGGGAAGCGGGCGTAGTTAGTATCATCCGTTCGGCCCACATTCCTTGTCGTCGTACGCGTGACTTCATCGGTAGGTCATTCGATGTCTTCGTCGGGATCGGGTTCATTCGTTGCAGTCCTTGCCGTGTCCGTGTCGTCGCTCAAGATCTCGTCTTTTGCCCGTTATTTTGAGAATGCTAAAATCGGTATCTCTCCCGTGCAAGCAGGCTCGAAAGCGTTCCGTTCGCCCCGAGTCTGCTTGCTTGTGGTTGCGTCCCCCTGTACGAAATGGTGTTTGTCGGGAGATTCTCGCATGCGCTGGCCGTGTCGTTGCTCTTTGACGGACCTACGTGCACGAGTTTATTGTCGTTCGTTCGCTGGACTCGGGCTGGAGCAGCGGGTGCCGGAGAGCTTGTATACATTCCGGTAGGTTTGGATTGCGTGCGCTCGGTCTTTTGGTGCTTGTGGCAAGGCTGATTTCTGCAGTTGTGACTTTCGCTGGCCAAGTCCGGATTGCAGCAGCCGGAGCGGAGGATGTCGCGAATAGCGGTTTCCTCCGTATATGCTGGCTTGGTCGCGTTTCATGTGTTGTGCATTTCGTTCGCCGTGGTCAGCTCCACCGTTCCAAGTTGGATGTGGTTCGTCACCTTTGGTGCGTTTCGTTGCTGTGCGTCTGGTTTGTCCTGGGAAACTCCCCTCACTAACATTGGTGTGCTGTCGTTCGCCACGTATGGTGCATTTCGTGCGCCGTCGTGTGTGCTGTCGTTCGCCACGTATGGTGCATTTCGTGCGCCGTCGTGGCTATGTCCACCAATCTGGAGGCGATGTCGTTGGTTGCGTGGACCGCAGCCGGGACAGAACATGCGGAAAATTTGCGTACTGGCTCTGTTGCCTTCCGGGCTTTCAGCGTTCCCTTCGTGTAGGTCTGGACCGGAAGAGCGGGTGTCAGGCTCGCAGTGCCTTCTAGCTCGTGCGCGCTGCGTAAGTTACGCGCCTCGTTGCTGGAATGACCTGCGCGTAGGCGCTGTCGCTCGTCGATTGGCGCGGTGTCAGAGCAGCGTGTGTTCGTTATCTCGCCAGAAATGTGCTAAGCTTCGCTTGCGTTTCCGTAATCGCAGCGATTACCTGGGAGAGGTCCAGTGAGCAGGCAATCGCAGATTTGCATGCGTCGTCTCGTTCGCGTGCGTGCCGTCATGCATGATGCCTGTGTCCGGATCTTGTGTAGTTGAGGCACCGTGGAACACGTGTTGCCAACTCTCGGTAGTTGCCTTAGGAAACTTCCTCCTTCTTCCCGCAGCCTCCTGGGGCCGAATTCTCTAAAAAACAGGCGTCGCTTTGAAGCGACGGGTTAGCGCCATTGAAATGCATGTGTTGTGGAGTCGGGGCCGTCGCTTTGCGGTGCTCCTCATCAGGGTCGATCCTGAGAAAAGCAGTGTGGCAAGGGCGCGAAGCGACATTCACTGCCCCCCGTCGTTTCGCTTGTCACTTCGCGCCCTTGCCACAGTGCTTTTCTCAGGATCGGCCCTGATGAGGAGCACCGCAAAGCGACGGCCCCGACCCCACAACACATGCATTTCAATGGCGCTAACCCGTCGCTTCAAAGCGACGCCCCGTCGTTTTAGAGAATTCGGCCCCTGCTCTCAAACAGCGCCGCTTGCAAGTTCCTCTGCCGTTCGTCGTCGTAGGCAGTCTGAAGTATCGTTGGCACATTCGTTCGTTTCTTTCGTTTCATTCGTTCGTTGGCACAAATGTCTCTTTCTTCACTGCCGTTCATTCGCCTTATAGCGCGAATAACGTCAGCAAGCAGACTGGAGCACCGCACAGCGTCTCTACAATCAGCATTCTTCGCGACTGCTATGCGCCTATAGCCTACTCACGTGCCATCGCGTTCAATTGTCACGCAGGAGTACAGAAGACGGTTTCAAGAGCCAACACCGCCACACTGTTTAGCGACGCCCGCTCTGGACATGAGCGCAGCCCACATGAAACGTTCCGCACACATTAAGTACGTCGGGCGCATAAGCATGGGAAGCTGGTTACCATAGAATATTTTGCCATTTACGCGAAGTCAAGCCAGCGGAAAGAGGGCGATCTTCATAGATATGACACCCACAATCTGTCACTTTGATCACCAGGCCATACACCCCCCCCCCCCTCTTTCTTCACGCCGCTGAGGAGTGAAGACGCTTAAACGGCGTGTGGAACAGTCATGCCAAAGAAAACAATACATGATAACGTAATATTGCATCCAGCGAGCTAAGAGAAAATAGGGGACGACACGTTGCAGGAAATCCAGTCGGTAACAAAGATCAATCAAACGGAGTAATTCATTAACACCATCGGCATTCTGAATTGCTGTTATTGAGGAGTGCCGCCATTTCCCCATAATGATGGTAAAAGCTACCTGCCTTCTTGCCAACCTCTGGATGAATTGCTCGTTGAGAACGCACCAAACTAATTGTTTGTCGCGAGACAATAATTTTGATGCACCAAGTAAATAGACATTGTTGGCAGAGTTCTCTGCTATAACTGAATTTAACCAGCTTATTCCTCGAATGTTCGAAATAAAATTTAGCCTTCAGCGCACCTCGGACTGGTGGATTTCGAGCCACTCAAAATTATAGTAAAAATGGGAGTTCACCAAAGTATTACATTCTTGTCCTGCATAATTTGCCCCATCGTGTCCTTTATAGAATGTGAATACCAACATGGGAAACAATGAGTGCCGCTGTTTAGTTGACCTAACACTGTTCCGTTAACCTTACGCGATAGAAATGGCAGAACGGCACTTCAATAAAATGAAATTCCTTAATGGCGACAACCAGGCAATTCATCAGCACAAAAACTGCTGCGAACCTGGTTATGAAAATATCATCGAAAAACGATAGCCTTTCGAAGACGAATAATCAGCTCCTCCCACATAAAACTCCCAACGAGGCGCACGTGCGCCTCGTGGAGAGCTTCCGGCATCATCCAGGCTTAATGCGTGGGCTTCCGCCCGCATGAGGAGCTTGTAAAAACTACAAAGAAAAAATCGCGCCAATCCACCCCGTGAATTTGGTTGGAAAGCAAAGCTGTAAACGGCACCCATAACGATTACCCATGCGACGTCACTTAAATTCACTCACATCGCTCTACAAATAGTAAAACCAGAGAGAAGTGAAATGCACTTAACGACAACATTTATTACTTCAAAGAGATATTCTTGGTAAGGTTAAATATATGCATGATGCATGAACGGTGTTTGGTTGAGTTGTATTGGTGTAGCACAAGGGTGGAAACTTTTTTTATATAAAATTAAAGCTCCAACCCGGTGTTAGACGATCTGACTTCTCCGTCTATGCACCGCGGACGGAGGCGACGAGATTTGCGGCAGAGACGGAGGAGGAGGAGGAAGAAATACTCCGGTTCAGATTTCTGAACGGCCCAGAGTGCAGCCCTGGGGAGTGATTCCTCCTTCTGTAAGGCCCATATGCAGTCCGCACGGCCTGTGTTGTGTCCACCCGCTGAAGCTGGGTAGGTGGAGAGGGCCTGGACAGCACCATCTCCCATTGCTCTTGTTGGGTAGTTGATGGAAAGAGAGGAGGGTGCTCAGGGCTAAAGTCGCACACCCCAATTACGGGGCGGACTGTTCCTACTTTTGAGCAAAATTTACATTCAGCGTCGTAGCGATTCGGATGCATTAAGTGAAGGCGCGTAGGCTGTGGGAAGGAGCCCAGATTGTATGAGCCGTAGGGTAGTTTGTTGTTCTCTGGAAAGGTCAGGGTAAGGCGAAGGTACGGTCTGTCTCAGAAGGCGATAATGCTGGGTTATCTCCCTGAACGTGACAAGCGGGTGACTGTCCTCGTGCAGCTCCATAGCAGGGGAGGTAAAAGCGCAGGCTTGTTGGGTGGGCGTATTTGTTGCCCTCCATTGAAGCGTAAGGGGGTGTTTAGATGAGCTGAATGGAACCGTTTGGGGAGTGATTTTTTAGCACGCGCAGTGCAGCCCAGGACACCCAACCCGACTGGTAATTCCAGTATGCTTGCTGGGAATCGGTGACTACTCTCTGAACCCCTGGTTGAGTGAGAGCCAGGCTGATGGCTGCCTCTTCTGCTGCCGTCATTTCTTGGGTCCTAAGCGAGGTACACGCAAGAAGGTTGGTTCTGGAGGTAGCCACGATGATGGCGTATTGCTGCCCTCGATGTTTGGAGGCGTCTGTGTAGATAAATGCATGATCCCCAGCGAGGGTGGTGTTTAGAGCTTGAACCCGTGCTTTTCGGTGACCCTGGTCGTGTGAGAGGTTTATATTTATAAGCAAAGGGAGCATCTTTACTTTTAGTCGCCAAGAGTCTGGGAGTGCGTCAAGCGGAGTGACATTCTGGGCTGCTCAGCCAATCTGGTGAAGCATGCGGTTACCCACCGCAGTTCTGAGTCGGACCTTCTGGTTATAAAGATGGCCTCCTATCAGCTCTTCCACCGTGTTGTGGAGCCCCTTGCTAAGCAGCCTCTGTGTGGACGCACTCATGAGAAGACCAATGGCCTGCTCTACCGTCTTTCGAATCATTATATAAAGCATCTCTATGTCTTCCTTGTTGAGAAGAAGACAGGGGGTTGACGTAAGTGACTCTCGAGAGGACAAAAGCTTCAATTAATCGAAAGGTACCGGATTCCTTTAGGCCTTGATTCTTGGTGGCAACTCGCCTGATCATGTGTATGATTTGATTAATGCTGTTTTTGAGGTGCTGCAAGGAGACGTTACTCTTGGCGTTACCCTCGAGATGTAGGCCCAGGATCTTGATGCTGGGCCTCGGAGTGGTGGCCTGGCCATGAAGAAGTATTTGAATGTATTCCTTGATTTGGCGTGAGGGCGGACGACAACGAGCTGTGACTTTTTACGTGAACACTGGAGGCCACAGGCTTTAGCACATTGGCGTACTAGAAGTGAAATGCCATGCATTGGTGTGAGCTTCCTTTTATATTCGTAACTCTTTGCACATGAGCAAGGTGCGCACAGGACCGCTAGACGGGCGTGAGTGGTCACGTGACGCTTTCACGCGGCATTCAGAGAAAACGCAGGGGGTAAACTCGTAGATGTGCTTGGTGAGTACACCACCTGTCTTCCCCGTCTTCGCGTGGGCTCGTAGCTAAATCGGCAAGACAACGGGCTCTCGCATTGTTAGTCTATTAGTTCCAGGTTCGGTTTCCGGCGGTGCAGGTAAATTCTTTTATTTGTTCGCTGGAGGTCTCTGGTGACACCAACGGTCGCGAAAGAACACTTGGGGGGTAGAGGTAAAAAGCCTTGGTTTAAAAATGACTAGCGCACTTGAGCTTGCGCCTTGTGAGGAGCGCCCGACGTCGGCCAGTTCGACCTTCGGGAACACTCTGTGCAGCGTTCGTGGGGTCATCTGTCGCGTGCTGTTCTGCTTGCTAATTTCAAGTGCGTTCAAACCTGAAGTGGCGAGTACAGACGCCGAGTTCACGCTACAGACGCCGTGTTCACGAAGCCTGTTTGCGTGGGTGCCAGCGAGTACTAACGGGTTCCACTTCGGAAGAGATGGGAAAGGCTGCCACAAAACGGTCTGAGCCTGCCAGTCACGTAGAACTTTCTGCAGCGAGTTCTAAAATTCATACGAGGTGCAATAGCCGGTGCTCTGACGAAGGCAGAGGGGTCGCCAGCTCGGCGTTTCTCAAACCTTGCACGAATACTGCAAACTGAGCCAATTTTTTGTTTGTGGTTGAAATATTGGTTTTAAAGCGTTTTTTTTTGTTTGCGAACACAAAAATTACACTCTCGTCTATTCTTCATCATAGGAACAGTGTGAATATCAATTTTGTATTTATGTTTGGGTTAAAATATCCCTAATGTTTTCTTTTGTTGAACAAAGCTCGTAAATAGGAAGTAGGGTGCCAGATTTAGTGGCTATGAAATATTTTGCGGATAAGAAGCTCTCGATGAAGAATTCTTTTAACTTCTGACCGAGCGGCTGAATCGCGGGGCAGAAAGTTGTACAATTGGGGCGTGATATTAAGTTGCAATAATAAATTATCTTTATGACAGACACGTACACACAGGCCAACATTGTCGCGTGTGAGTTGCCAAAGAAAGGCTATCGTCTTTAAGGGCACAGGGTAAGTCCTATACTTCCCATGCATTTCTGGCCATTTTGGGGTACATTTTTCTTGGCATCTAATAAAGGTCTCTACACAACGTATATTTCATTTTCTTTCAAATTTTGTGCTTTTTTTACTGAACTAGAATTATAAACATCCTTAAAACTTCAGTTTTTTATCATTTCTTGTCCGTTAGTACCTAAATTTTGGCATTATTTTAGTATTAAAAGTTGTGTAACAAAAAAAAAAAAAAACTTGCGTGCATATTTTCAATTGTAGTTCAGCAGGTGTGACAAGTCATGTAAATGACAGGGAAAAAAATCAGCTCGCCTGTCCTTTCTTGACTATTTTTGTGCACCATTGTACAGATCTGTTCGCAAAGTATTTCGCTTGTGGTCAACATCTTTAGCCCACTTGATGGTGGTGTTGCGCCATGGTTTTGCTCTGAATGATTTCAAAATGCTGGCTCATGCGTTGCTATCATCATTTAATGAAAGAACAACATCCAATGTTGCAATCATGAGAGTGTGAAGCCCAAAAAACATGTTTTTTTATGTGCGGCTTCGAAGGGCAAATGCGGAAAAAACGTGCAAGAGGGTCTTTGGATTGCCCTCGCTGAAAAATGAGCTATGCAATGGTTTCTAAGAAATTTCCTAATACAGCTAATATACATTCCTAATACAGCTTTCCAAATTTCCTAATACAGCTAATTTCCTAATTTCCTAATACAGCTACTGGTTCCAGAAAAGCGTTTTGATCTGGAACTGCAGGTTTTTTGATGTAAAAATGACAATAAACACCGAGAACATTCTTAAAGGGGATGCGGGAAAACTGTTTTTAGCGAGAAATAAGACTTTTGAAGGCAAGTGTGAATATGGAAAATGTGCACAAAGAACTGAACTTCCCTAATTGCGAAGAAAAACAAAAAGTTATTTTTTTCAAAATTTCGCCTTACTCTGTTTAAAAACAGCTACCAAGAGACGCTTCCGCAACTCTTCCGCATGGGGCCAACACTGCGCAATCGTACTCATCGCCACCACTACCAGCCCGCAAAATAATAAATAAACACAAAGACAAAACCCCGCTAGAGCGCGCGAAGCTAAAGAGGGAGGTCCCGCCGCGAGAAAGGGACAGGACAGGAGCTCAACGCGTCGTTATGCTTACTTCCGTCTGTGTCCAGGCAAAACCCACACGTGACTGACTTTAGCCACCGATTTTTGTATGCGTGGGTGTGTTGTGTCAGAGCGCCCGACACAAACTCGCTGCACCTGGCGACGTGCCGACCGCGGGCCGGGTTCACGCCTCGGTTAAACCGCCTTCAGCAGACGCGCCGCAACTTGGTGCCAAACGGCGCCACCGAGTCTGCTCTCCTTTTCCCATCGCGATTGCCGGACGAATCATACCTGGGACGAACGACCCGTGGCAGACACGCAATGAGTCCCGCCTTGAGACGCCGCTGACGCCACCGCTGAGTTGCCTTCCCTTTCCCTGTCGTATCGGCTCGGCTGGCGCAAACGCTTCGCCTCCATTCGTATAGTCCTGATTGAGGGATTCGAACTGCGCGCGGCTGCAACGGAACCCCGTAGGCACAAAAGCAGCCTGGATACAGCGGCGCTGCGGCGGCATCTGATCGGAGGCACTTAGTTAAGAAGCGCTATCGCCTTCATGCGAGCCATGTAACGCTCTTGCTACCATTGTATATATTTTATACAGGGTGATCAAAGTTAAGTCAACAGGTTTTTTAAAATAGGCGCTTAGATTTACGCGAAGACGACCTCTACAGTGAGGTTATTTGCCCAGGGGGACACATAAATAGTAGGTAATTATTGATTTCGGAGGCTTAATTAACTAAAATTGATTAATTCACTTTTTAGTGGCTACAGTAACCAGACATGTTTGTATTGGAAAGTTAGACGCAATCTTGTTTCCACGCAGTTTCAATTGGCAGAATTCTTCCAGCTCATCTGTAGTCCGAGATATGAAACGGCGAAGTTTATTTGCCTTTCGCATGATTACGCATGAAAGGCAGTCTGCACCGGTGCTAAGCTCCTCCCTTCTGTGATGTGCCTGCTGTATACGGTGTTTAGTTCGACAAAGGGGAGGAGGCACATGAAAAAGTGATAACTGGCACCCATTCATTCTTGGCTGAAGTTATCGCAATCTGCAGTACTCGGAACCGCTATCGAAACACAGAACAAAAGGGAGGAGCTATGCGCCGTTCTTGACTTCTAGCATGCGTAATCATGCGAACAGCAATTAAACTTCGCCATTTGATATCTCGGACTACGGATGCGATAGAAGAATTCTGTCAATTGAAACTGCGGAGAAACGCGATTGCGCCTAACTTTCCAATACAAACGTGCCTGGTTACTGCAGCCACTAAAAGGTAATTAACCAATTTTAATTAATTAAGCCACCTACATCAATAATTACATCCCCCCCCCCCCTGGGCACATAACCTCACTGTAGAGGTGGTCTTCGCGTAAATCTAAGAGCGTATTTTTTTAAAAACCTGTCGACTTAACTTTGATCACCCTGTATAAATGCAGTTTCAAACCACCGTCGGCTCGACTACTCCATCGCTCTGCTCTTCGCCGCGTCGATAGCGGGCTGAGCAGGGCAATGTCGCAACAGTGGTGACTGATCTAGGATGGCCCAGTGCCAACAGTGTGTAGAGCGCATGCCACGGAGGCGTTGAAAGAGAGACGACCAGCCCACGTACCAAGGCCAGTTTATTCCGAACGCCGTGGGGTCTTTATCTACTGACACGGCCGCTGGACGAATGAAAGGCGCACTGACGTGCGGCCTGCCGCGTGCCTCCAAAGCGGCGCGAGTGCGCCTATAGAGCCAAATACTGCCACCGCGGCGCCACCGTTCCGGGACCGGTTGCGGCGAGCGCGGCCCGCGGGAGGCCGGCTTTCGGGCCGCTTATTTCGAACTGTGGGCTTATCATCGGCGTTCCACGCTCTACATAAGGCATTTACAAGCACTAATGTAACGCCTGTTAAAAGACGAACACGATTAGCGGCGGCCGAGCTTCATTTGGTCAAGATGGAAGTTACATTCTGTTCGCAGCAGCAGAATTACGCGTTGATAGTGTGCCTTCTGTCTCACATTGCTGTGTCGTTGTGTCTTACTGTCTCTTAGATCGCCCGGAATGCTCTTTGTGACCTCACGCCCGGCAGAGATTTACGTTTTGTCTGCAAGCTGCGACTACAGAGAATATATGAAAATTCTGGACAAACAGAAACAATATTTCTGTGACAGCGCTTGTTATTGATGAGTGCCAACACTTCTACATGTTTAAGACATAACCAACTTTTATGTAGGTTTTTCCTCGTGCATTAAATAAAACACCACAATTCGTATTAATTTCACGGCCCATATGACTTGATTACACGTTGTTCAGTTATGACGTAATACTACTATCATAGCTATGTCGGCCCTTTATTATTTTGACTATATATATATTGTCACGGCGCAACAATTGATGAAGGCCAGTAGGAGAGAGAAAAGAGGGTGTATTTTGGGAAACTTGTGCCTGATGCCTGGTAGCGGTCACACCAAGAACACGCGCTCACGAAGGGGGCACGTTCTCGTCTTCTTCGCAGCTTAGGTGGTGATGATCATGCTTGTGATTTCCATGATGAGGATGAGGATGATGGAGACACGCCAGAACGGCGCACACCGGCTCCGGACGATTGGCGTCTGCGCTCTGTTGCTGGTTACACACGTAACACTATCCCCCTCCCGGAGTAGCATCGTCCCGATGCTGAAGATCACTGATAACAAGGTCCGAAGCCAGAATGGTCGTGAAGTCGGCCTAGCGAGAAACATATGGTTTCAAACGCACTACATGGACCGTCTCTGGTCGAGATCGACGACGACCGGCAACACCAGAATTCTCGGGTACCACCTCGTAAGTTACTTCGCTAAGTTGACGAAGCACCTTGTACGGCCCGAAATAATTTCGCAGAAGCTTCGTCGATAACCCCCGACGTCGAACGGGTATCCAAACCCAAACAAGGTCACCCTGTGCAAATGCCGCGTGACGGCGGCGAAGGTCGTAGCGGGACGCGTCCAGGTGCTGGTGCTCGGTGATGCGGAGGCGGGCAAGCTGCCGGGCTTCCTCAGCGCGTTGTAGGAATTGCTGGGAGGAGATGTCATATTCGTCGGTGATGTCGTGAAGCAGCATGGCGTCGAGCATTGTTGTGGCTTCTCTGCCATAGAGGAGGGTGAACGGTGTCATTCGAGTCGTTTCCTGCTGGGCCGTATTGTACGCAAAGGTGATGTAGGGCAGGACTGCATCCCAGGTCCGGTGTTCAACATCAGCGTACATGCTGAGCATGTCGGCGATGGTTTTGTTGAGCCGTTCCGTCAAACCGTTCGTCTGAGGGTGGTACGCACTGGCTTTTCGTTGAGACGGGCCGCTGAGCGTGAGTACTTCGTGCAGAAGTTTCGCGGTAAATGCGGTTCCACGGTCCGTAATAACAACTTTGGGGGCCCCATGTCAGAGAACTATCCTTGTGAGGAAAAACTGTGCCACTTCAAGCGCGGTGGCCTTTGGAAGAGCTTTTGTTTCTGCGTACTTGGTCAAGTAGTCAGTGGCGACTGCTATCCACCTGTTTCCCGCTGTAGAGGTGGGAAAGGGGCCCAGCAGGTCCATTCCCACTTGCTGGAACGGCACTTCGGGAAGTTGAATGGGTTGGAGAAATCCGGCTGGTCTGCCGGGCTGCGCCTTGCGTCTCTGGCAGTCGCGACAAGTTCGGACGTACTGCCTCACGCTCGCCGAGAGCTTGGGCCAGTAATACGCCTTCTTGATTCTTGCAAGCGTGCGTGCGTAACCAAGGTGGCCAGCGGACGGCCCATCGTGACAAGCCTGCAAGATGTCGTTTCGTAAGGGTGACGGAACGACGAGGAGGTGACGCCGGCCATTCGGGGCGAAGTTTCGTTTGTATAACACGCCGCTGCGAAGGCAGAATGTTGGCAGACCTCTAATAAAAGACTTAGGCGGCCTGTTGGCGTTGCCTTGCAAGTAGTCGATCACTGGTAGCAGTTCTTGGTCTTCCTGCTGCTGTTCTGAAATGGTGGCCGCACTGAGGACTTCAATCAATGGTCCATCGTCGACGTCATCGTCATCAGCGGGCGCGTTACCGACCGGCGCTCTCGAGAGGCAGTCGGCATCTGAATGTCGCTTACCAGATTTGTAGACGACGGTCATATCAAACTCTTGGAGTCTGAGGATCCAGCGTGCCAAGCGGCCAGACGGGTTTCTCAGGTTTGTAAGCCAGCACAGCGAGTGATGGTCGCTTACAACTTTGAACGCACGGCCATACAGGTACGGTCGAAATTTTAGGACGGCCCACACAACCGCTAAGCACTCCTTTTCGGCGGCCGAATAATTTCTTTAGGCCCGTGACAGCGTTCGGCTTGCGTAGGCAATGGCTCGTTCGGCACCATCTTGCCATTGGACGAGGACAGCGCCTAGCCCCACATTGCTGGCATCAGTGTGCACCATAGTGGCGGCCTCGTCGTCGAAGTGGCCTAAAACAGGTGGGGTCGCAGACAACGCCGTAGCCGCTCGAAAGCTTCTTGCTGTTCAGCGGACCAGACAAAAGTGACGTCATTGCGAGTAAGGCGCGTGAGAGGGGCTGCAATATGGGCGAAATTGGCAATGAATCGCCGATAGTATGAGCAGAGGCCCAGGAAACGCCGGACGGACTTTTTGTCGGTAGGTTTTTCGAAACGAGAAACAGCTGAAAGTTTGTCTGCGTCGGCGCGAATTCCAGCGCTGCTAACGACGTGGCCGAGAAAAAGCAGCTCCTCATAGCCGAAATGACACTTTTCCGGCTTGAGTGTGAGCGAAGCGGTTCGTATGGCCTGGAGGACGGATGACAGTCGCTCTAGGTGTTCCTCGAACGTATTTGAGAATACGACGACGTCATCTAGGTACACAAGGCACGTTTGCCACTTCAGGCCAGATAGAACAGTGTCCATCATACGCTGAAATGTTGCGGGGGCGGAGCACAAGCCAAAAGGAAGAACCTTAAACTCGTACAGTCCATCGGGAGTTACGAAGGCGGTCTTCTCACGATCACGCTCGTCGACTTCTATCTGCCAATAACCGCTCTTCAAATCCATGGACGAAAAGTAATGAGCGTGCCGCAGGTGGTCAAGGGAGTCATCTATCCGAGGCAACGGATATACGTCCTTTTTCGTCACCTGATTGAGTTTGCGATAGTCGACGCAGAATCGCAAGGTGCCATCTTTTTTTTCACCAGAATGACTGGCGACGCCCAGGGGCTTTTCGAAGGCTGAATGACGTCATCAGCGAGCATCTCTTGCACCTGCCGCCGTATCGCGTCGCGCTCCTTGGGTGACACGCGGTAGGGATGTTGGTAAACGGGGCGCTCAGATTCGTCCGTGATGATGCGGTGTTTTGTGAGCAGAGTTTGTCGGACGCGTGACGTTGACGAGAAGCAGTCGGTGAAGCTGTGCAACAGTTCCAAGAGCTTTTCTCGCTTTGTTTTCGGTAAGCGCGGGTTAACGTCAAGTGAAAGCTCGCTCGTCGCCTTGGGAGTCGGGTCGGTCGGTGGGAATCCTGGTAGCCCGATCTCGCGGTAGGGGCAACGTCGATAAACATGCCCTGGCTCGCCACAGTGGTAGCACAATGGCTGGTGGTCCTCGGTGCGCCACAAGTCGGTCTTGCGGATTTGCGGACGAGGCGGGAATTCCCTTTGTGGCCAAGAGCCAGGAGGTTGCGGTCGGGAGTACGTCGGGGGTGGCATAGTCGCCGCGGTCGGCGCTGTGGGCATGTGACAGCGGAGAGCAGTCGCGTAATCCATTTGGGGCATAAGCTGCGTTCGCGGCTTGACAAAGGGGCTCAGGAGCAGAAATTGCTTGGCGAATTTCTTGCCGCACAACATCCGCAACCGAGATGACAGCTGGCTGCTATGGCGCTATTCCGATTCCGCACTTTGCCAACTCCTCACGAACAACCGAGCGGACAAGTTCGCGCAGGTTGTTGTCGCCCATAGAGGTGGACAGTGATGCCGCGGACGGGCTCGGAGTTTTCATCGACGTTCGGGAATACTGGCGGCACCGCTCCTGCACAGCTCGCTCAATGGCAGTTGCCTCCTTAATAAATTCTTGCACAGTACGCGGTGGGTTGCGCACAAGGCCTGCGAAGAGCTGTTCTTTGACGCCGTGCATCAGATACCGAAGCTTTTTGGGCTCGGACATAACGGGATCCGCGCGCCGGAACAGACGGGCCATGTCCTCGACAAACATCACGACGCTTTCATTTGGCTTTTGTATCCGTATTTCTAGAAGGCTTTGCGCACGGTCTCGACGGTCGCTGCTGGCGAAGCTGTCACGCACTTCCCGACGGAAGTCGTCCCATGTCTCTAACCTTCGTTCGCGATTTTCAAACCATATCCGCGCCCCGTCTTCTAGCGAGTAGTAGACATTCTCAAGCTTTTGTGCAGGTGTCCACTTGTTGAAATTGGCGACGCGCTCGAATTGGTCAAGCCAGTCATCTACGTCCTCTGAATCGGTTCCGTAAAAGCTGCTGGGAGTACGGGGCTGCTGAAGCGTCAGCTGAGGCGGCAGCGATGCTTGAGCCAATACCTCTGGTTCAGAAACCTGGCGCCTTGGTGCGGTGTCAAGCAGGAGGCCGTGTTCTGGAGGTAGGCCTAGCTTGTGGCGGCTGCAGCGATGTACGGGCGTGCAGACGCTGGGAGGTCGCTCAGGGCTTTCAGAGGGCGACCTGGGCATCAGACGCTCCGTTACCCAGCACCTCCACCAGTGTCACGGCGCAACAATTGATGAAAGCCAGTAGGAGAGAGAAAAGAGGGTGTATTTTGGGAAACTTGTGCCTGATGCCTGGTAGCGGTCACACCAAGAACACGCGCTCACGAAGGGGGCACGTTCTCGTCTTCTTCGCGGCTTAGGCGGTGATGATCATGCTTGTGAGTTCAATTATGAGGATGAGGATGATGGAGACACGCCAGAACGGCGCACACCGGCTCCGGACGATTGGCGTCTGCGCTCTGTTGCTGGTTACACACGTAACAATATATATATATATATATATTAATATATGTATATATATATATATATATATATATATATATATATATATATATATATATATATATATATATATATATATATATATATATATATATATATATATATATATATATATATATATATATATATATATATATATATATATTGATATACAGGGTGTTGCGACGATAATTGGAACACTTTAAAAAATTTTCCTGAGCGATCCGCCGCTGTATTCGCGCTCAAACTTCACATAAAGGTCGCATTTTGTGGTCTATTTTGTTTGACGCCGGGAACAACAACGGTACTTACCTGTTTATTCTGAAAATAAATAAAAACGATTTTCGCCTATGGAAAAATGGCCGCTGATTTGGACGTGCGAGCCAGCGCAAGTTGATGTTGGAACGACGGAACCACCTGCAGAGTGAAACGCATGTTTGGGATTCACGTACGGAGCCAAATGGTGCAGCAGACGATCAGAAAATGCACCTAGAAATGAGCTAACAGACGATCAGAAAACCCGGTTTTCGGGCTCGCACGTCCAAATCGCCGCCATTTTCCCATAGGCGAAAATCGTTTTAAGTGCGAATAAGCGACCCCGAACCTTCCGCCGTCCGCATAGCAACAGCTGCGGGTGCGCGCGCTTTTCGTCTTCCTTAGCAACGGGGGGAGATGGGCGCGCGCTGCCTGGCCGCTGACATGGCACATACCCAGTGGGAGATTGGCCAGGAATAAGTGCGAATGCACTTCTTAAGCGAGCCTGAATCGTCGCGCTCGCATAGCGCCTCCTCTCCCCCCTCGCCTACTCTCCTAAAGCCCCTTTACTACTCTCCAGATCGCAACACCCTCTCTCGGCGCGCCAGCCAGGCCACCACACTATATAAAAAAAAAACAGCATCCGGCGCCAGGTTTCGATCTGCGGACTTTGCGGCCGCAGCGCGACGCTCTACCGACTAAGCCACGGACGCGACGTTGATATCAGTGTTAGTAACGCGCCTTATATCTTTAACGCATTCAAACTACGTCGTCAGCGGCGTGCGTTGGCGACTCAGCGGCGTTATAGCGGCTTGATAACTGCGTGGTGTACACGTGATACTACAAACCCGCTAGTTCTGCATTCTCTTCCGTGACTGCGCCTCCTCTCCCTTCACTCCGGTCGGCGCTTCGCAGCTGAGGTGCGCTGCGGTGCGGTGCGCTCCTCCTCTCGAACATACACGTTAATTCACCAAGATTTCCGCAGAGGGACAAACGAGGCGTGTTAAGCCGAACGTGATCACGAGGGGGTGTTAATGTAACTAACGGGCAAAATGCCACCAAACTTCAACAAACTCCCCCTCATAGCATCACCCCGTGCTTCGCACTTCCTCATACTCCCCTTCGGGGAAATGCGGGAGAATTTTTTTTATTTATTTTCAGAATAAACAGGTAACTACCGTTGTTGTTCCCGGTGTCAAACAAAATAGACCACAAAATGCGACCTTTGTGTGAAGTTTGAGCGTGAACAGAGCGGCGGATCGCTCAGGAAAAATTTTTAAAGTGTTCCAGTTATCGTCGCAACACACTGTATATAGCGAATCAGAATAGGAAATGAGGGGCTCGTAGAAATAACACAGAAATAAGTGTTGGCAGCCAAGAAAACCTTGGAAAGCAAAGGGGAGGTTGTGGTAGGTCATTGAAACAGATAAAGAATTTGGAACGCAAGAAAGAAAGCGGAGAAAAAATCTACCAGCCCCAAGCACAGGAAAAAATTACATTGACATAAATACTCCAGAAATCGGGGGGGGGGGGGGGGGGAATCGCCCCGCCGGTAGCGTAGTGGTTATCGCACCAGACCGGTATTCTGGAGGTCGTGGGTTCGGATCCCACCTGGCGGGCATTTTTTCTCCGCTTTCTTTCTTTCTTTCCAAATTCTTTATCTGTTTCAATGACCTCCACAACCTCCCCTTTGCTTTCCGAGGTTTTCTTGGCTGCCAACCCTTATTTCTGTGTTATTTCTACGAGCCCCTCATTTCCTATTCTGATGCGCTAGATGCATAGCGAGGGCCCCTGTTCAGGCAGTCTTGGTGCCATAGGGAGCTTAAAGGGGCACTGACACAAAAATTTTGCATCTTGTTTTTTTTGTTGCGATAAGTAGCTAGTGACCTACTTATAACCTGTAGAAACCTCATTTGCTTCAGCGTGCGACGGTTGTTTAATTAGAGGCATTTTCAATGCGGCCAGTCGCAGTTTCGGTTTCAGCGAGTGCCGCGAAACGATTGATTTTGTGGATTTTGTGTGAACAAAGCTGACCACGTGACCGTCTGAGGGATATCACAGTTACAAAGCAGAGCCGCCGTAGCACTGTCGAATCCGCATCGACGGCAGTTTCTGCGAATGCCCCCCCCGTACTGATCTCGTGAGGCGCCTAATTAAAAAGCGACCGTGGATGTGACGCAGGCGCTGCGAGTGCAAATGCTACCGCGGCTTACGAACGACGCGCGCCGCTCGAGACGGTGGGTGGCAAGACGCGCGCTGGGAGCAGCCCGCCGGTCTGCCTACAGGTCCGCCTACAGATGTGTTCGGCTTAGCACTGCGGCGGATATTCGAGTGCCGCTCTCGTAAGCGGTGCAGATGACAATTTTTAATGCAACCCGCCATGGCATCATTAACTCCTTTATCATGTAAGCCACCATGGTCGGGACTTGGGGACAATTTCGTGCAGCGGTAACAAGCTATCACTCGAGCTACCTGCGCCGGCGTGGGCCACTTCGCGGCCGTGGCCGCCGCCTGCACAGCGACCGTGCAGCTTGCTCAGTGGGCTTTTCGTGCCTCCGGCGCGTTTCCGCATCCAATGGTAATAAACAGTAATAGAAACAGAGTGCCTGGAATCGCTGTAGAACTTTGGTCGCGGCCAGCTGCCCGATGAGCTGACGAAATCACGGCGCCTCCGCCGCCAACGATCGGGTCGTTCGTTCTCGAGAGCAGAAGCTCCGCCCTCCGGCCCTCCGATTGGAGCGGCGAGCCGGCAGTGCGGAAGCGGCAAACACAAACTCGTGACGTGTTTGGATGTTGTTTATTTACACTTGCGCGTGATCCTCTGCTGGCCGCTCGGTTGCGTTTCGAACACTTCAAAATTGATTTTAAATATGTTCTAGGCTGTATTCACCGCTGATATTTTGCAGATGATGTATATGTGTTCCCACCAATCTATCTCCGAAGTTATCTCGCCTTCAAAATTTTGTGTCAGTACCCCTTTAAGAGGGTTTAACCGTGGCCTCCGCGATTTTCTGCCGGCGGTGCGCCGTTGCACCGGCCGTCCCATTCGGCGCGGAAGCAAGGGGAGCGGTGTAATTTTGCTAACTCCGACACACGCCGCGAGGCGGCGCCGTTAGCCTAAGGTTGAAGGAGAAGCCTGCGAACTAAGGTTGCCTGCGAACTAAGAGTTTTGTGAGGAAGTATGATGGGGTATGTGTGGTCTGCGGAAAAGAAACAGAAACTATGCGGCACATAGTGTTAGAATGTGAGGGTATCCATCCAAATCTACATGAAGGGAATATTGGGCTTTCAGAAGCCCTAGGATTTAAGGGCATCAGAGAGGAAGTTAACTTCAAGGCTGTCGAGGGGACAAAAAGAAGATTAGAATGCTGGTGGGCGAAAAGCAGAGAGGGGAATATTGCCTAGCACAGTTACCACCTGTAACAGGGAAAAGAAAGGATTTCGGCCCTAATAAGCTTTAGTGCCTGCCTTAAGCAGCACTAGTATTAAACCAAGAGTGTAAAGCATGGTTATATTAGTCCTTTTTGGTAAGATGACATGTCATCACCCCGCTTCAAAGGGAAACCAATAGGGATCATCATCATCATCGTCATCATGAAGCGAGGCTCGTATGGCCGACGCTGCCTGCGCTTTGAGTTGCAAATCAGCCTTCGTTGTCGCGTCTTCGGGATCGAAAACTTGAATGTGTTTTGACTCGATCCTACAAGTACAAAGTTGTTTAACGTACGTTGTTTAACAGTGCCTTTGCACGCAGCTTTAGTGGTCGTTTGCTTGAAAGGCGAATGCCGAGAAGGGTTCTGTCACCTCGGGCAGAGTGAATACCAGCGTGCTGAATTCTTTTTTCGATGTTACATCATTTTCGCGCGATATCGCTGCGCGAAAATATGCTTTTTTTGCCTTTTAAGTTGTTTCGAACGCTCTGGGTATCTGTTGTGTGTGTGTGTGTGTGTGTGTGTGTGTGTGTGTGTGTGTGTGTGCGTGTGTGTGTGTGTGTGTGCGTGCGTGCGTGCGTGCGTGCGTCCATGTGTGTGTGTGTGTGTGTGTGTGTGCGTGTGTGCGTGTGTGCGTGCGTGCGTGTGTGCGTGCGTGCGTGCGTGCGTGCGTGCTTGCGTGCGTGCGCGCGCGTGCGAAAACAGCGTAATACCGATAAGCTCTCGTGTCGTGTTTTTTTTTAGGCAGGCGACTACGATAGTCAAATAATCTGTTAGGCTTCCACGGGTACGAATCCATCATATTTTTGCGTTTTATTTAATATGCTTAGGGGTTTCAAGTACCTACTGCAATCACGCTACCAAATTATTTGCCGTGAGTGGAAAAGTCATGATATTCCGCGATGCCTTTCATATTTAAGCTGTTAAAGCTGAGCAGTTAAGCTGATCACTAATATCTGTATGCACAACATCGGCTGTAAGTAAGTTGTTCGGGATATTAGTGAATAAACACATCAAGTGGAGAACTATACCAATCGTAACTCAGGTAAAGATTTTTATTAGATTACTTAGACCACGTCCATTTATGGTAGACTGGAAGTTTCTCTGTACGTTTGTATATGCAAGCATGCATGCCAATAAACGGCACCAGCACGTTTACCCTGCCTATTGCGGAAAAAATTCCGACAGCCATTTGGACAGTATACACTTCAGATGCTGAAGTATACGACGTCTCTGTTAATAGTATCGCGGTAACAGTTACGCCAAACGTTTCAAGTAGTGTTGCCATGTCATCTACTTTATCTGTCAAAGACCGCACGTTTAAAGGAGAAAAAAGGAAACGACATAGGGGCTATTTTCGTGTTTAGTAATGGTTGGATTTCGGTCGGTTGAATTCCCATAATTTGGTTCTTGCTTGGAACGCACGGAATATGCGTTCCGTGCGTTCCAAACAACATGTACGAGATTTTCAGAAATAAAATCGGAAAACGTGTTGTGTTTTCGAACCATGCGTGACTACAAAAAAGAATACTGCTGTGCAATGAATTCACTTATGCATCACCCCGGGCATAGTCTACGTCAAAAATTCAAAGCACCAGTAACTACCCTAATGGCACCAGTAACTACTTCTACCTTTCACCTGCATTGGTGTGCGGTAACTTTTTTATTAAACGTCGCACACAGGCTGCGAAGGCCGAGTTTTCGTCCTCTGCACCCACCCGCGCCAGGGAAAACGACCTTATGCTACGCGCGCCGCGGTGCGGCGGAAAACGGCGAAACGGCGTCTTCGAAATTACGCTCTCTCAGGGCGATTGGAACGGCCGGAGCAACGGCGCGCCGCCGGTAGCCGATCGCGCAGGCCACGGTTTAACGCTGGTTGACCACTCTAGACATGTCGTAGAGAGAGAGAGAGACAACTTTATTACGCAATAATGCGAGAGTGGTTCCTCAGTCCAGGAGACCATGTGCTGTCCAGGCTGCCGTAGCCCTGGTCACATGCAGGAGCTGGTCCTCAGGTCGACAGCTGGACAGCAGTATCTCCCACTGCTCAGGGGAAGGGGACGGGTTCAGGGGCGGAAGGTCCGAGTTTTTTGTGCAGTCGAATAATATGTGTGCCAGAGTTCCTGGTTCGTGGCAGAATTTACACTTAGAGTACTGTGTAGGAAAGAGTAATTGCATACGGATGGGGTGGGGAAAAGTACCTCCTTGAATTTGTCTGAGTGTGATTTCTTGGCTTTTGGTCAAAGATGTGTGAGGACTAGGGAAGGTCTGTCTCGTGGTTCGGTAGTACTGGGTGATTTCTTGGTAGGTGAAGACAGGTGCGAAAACAGCCCCGGTGTCACCGGCTCGGTGAGTGAGGTCTCGAGCCTATCGATGAGAAAAATTGTTGACCGTCAGTGCAGTGCAGAGTGGGCGGGAGTCCACACAATGTCTACCAGATGGGCAGGCGAATGTTCATTCAAAAGTCGATTTGTGGCGGGGGCCACCCGTCCCGACAAGAGCCTGTGGCAGGCGGCTTGCGAGTCCGTCAATATAATCTTGGAGGTGGTTTGGGTAAGGGCGAGCACAATAGCTAATTCTTCAGCGTCCAGGGTTGGAAGTTGTCCGGATGAAGCGGTGGTGATGAGGGCGTTCTTAGATGTTACCACTGCCACCATAGTTTGGTTATGTGGGTAACTGGCCGCATCTGTGTACATGACGTCGGATCGGCTGCTGTAAAATTTTTCGTGGGCTTTTCTTCGGGCTTCTCTACGACCAGGGTCGAGGTCCGGGTGCCACTCGAGTCACGGCGCGGGGATTAAAAGAAGGTCCAAGCATAGGACCACCCCCAAGCACAGGAAAAAATTACATTGACATAAATACCCCAGAAAGCGGGAGGGGGGGGGGGGGGGGAATCGCCCCGCCGGTAGCGTAGTGGTTATCGCACCAGACCGGTATTCTGGAGCTCGTGGGTTCGGATCCCACCTGGCGGGCATTTTTTCTCCGCTTTCTTTCTTTCTTTTCAAATTCTTTATCTGTTTCAATGACCTACCACAACCTCCCCTTTGCTTTCCGAGGTTTTCTTGGCTGCCAACCCTTACTTCTGTGTTATTTCTACGAGCCCCTCATTTCTTATTCTGATTCGCTACATGCATAGGGAGGGCCTCTGTTCTGGCAGTCTTGGTGCCATAGGGAGCTTAAGAGGGTTTAACGCTGGTTGACCACTCTCGACATGTCGTAGACACTCGAGTCACGGCGCGGGGATTAAAAGAAGGTCCCCTTCACCCCGAGAAGTCAGAGTGGCGCTGGCTGCCACCCCCAAGCACAGGAAAAAATTACATTGACATAAATACCCCAGAAAGCGGGAGGGGGGGGGGGGGAATCGCCCCGCCGGTAGCGTAGTGGTTATCGCACCAGACCGGTATTCTGGAGGTCGTGGGTTGGGATCCCACCTGGCGGGAATTTTTTCTCCGCTTTCTTTCTTTCTTTCCAAATTTCTTATCTGTTTCAATGACCTACCACAACCTCCCCTTTGGTTTCCGAGGTTTTCTTGGCTGCCAACCCTTATTTCTGTGTTATATATATATATATATATATATATATATATATATATATATATATATATATATATATATATATATATATATATATATATATATATATATATATATATATATATATATATATATATATACAGTTGAATTAAAAGCGATTCCAGCTTCCACCGGATATTTATACTTGTTCTCTGTAGCCCCGAAAAAAATTAAGGACAGCCGATGGGATGTCCGGGTCGACAAAAATTAAAAACAAAATATTTGGCGAGCTTCGGCAAGCTAAATTTTTGCCCGGATATAAAAGAGAAAAGCGAAATTGTACAGAAATTCTAAAAATTGCCTAATAATGCGTAAGCATTCAAACACCGCTTTTTCATTTCACCTTTTTTTTCTTTTTATTGTTATCTTAAACCAACAATCTACACCTAGAATATCATAATTATTAATTGTTCAAACTGCGTGAATTACGCATTTTTTGTGCAGATACAAGGCATTACACTTCTTGCATTAGGTAGAGATTATACTTGGGTACTCAAAAAAGAAAGCTGACGTAATAATAACGGATGTGAAAATTTTCCTACGCTACGAAAATTCATTCGAATTGAAGCGCAGTATGTTCACAGAGCAAAACTACCGCAACGTCTTTAGAGCGCGCTAATTTTAGCACATACTGATGCTGCTCCAGGAGCCCGGCCGTTAGCTTTAGGGATAAATGCATATGGGTTTAAATCAGTGATGAAATAACGGAGGAAATGTACCTAGCGCTAGTTCTCATCGCAAAGTTTAAAAAATGCTTAGCAGCTAGGTGAGTGGACCGTACGCACTGTTTCTTGAACACAGCACGGCGCATTTATTTTTCTTTCTATACAACCTTTGTAATCAAGTTTTCAGTAGCGTGTTTAAAGGCATTGTCGTGCCTGCGACAATGAAACAACGCAAATGTCTATGCGCGGCCAGACATGATTGAGCCAGTATAAGAGTATGAAAAGACACGCATAGCAAAATGTCTAGTCTTTTCAAATCCTTTTTCAACCATCCTATCGCGCGTCCCCGTCTTACAAGGTGCGCATTCTGCCCGGCCAACATGTTTTTGCAATAGAAGTATTTTTAAAGCAAGCTTTATTCCATCGCCGGCAAATATTCGTCGCTCTCCCGTTTGTCGACACCGCGTTTCCCTAGAAAAGGTGAAATTTTTTAATTTTCGGACCAATAAAGTCCCACCAAATGCCGGACGCTTGAACTGTAACTAATCAAGTTGTGGCTTTAAACTGTGCAACGCGGTTTACGTGCTGCATGTGAGACGTTTTCAGACAAAGCTAACCGGTGGTTACTATCTTTTTGTTGAATATTATCTTTTTTGACAATGTTGTCGAATATGGAGCATTTTTTTAGATTTGTTAGATTTAAAATGTATTTCCTATATCTCATTCAAGAATTATTTTATTTTCTGGCTGGTTCAGTCACGACCGGGCGGCTGAATCGAGCGACAGACTGACAGATATACATACAAACGGACAGACAGTTTTCACGATTGAGTAGCCCAGGAAGGACAACATCTTTAAAACCCGTGCGCTGAGTGTGTCTCTCATGGCAAATTCCATTGGGAGAACAGGAGCAAGTGGAGCGAGCAGCCAGAGCAGCACACGGGAGTAACGGGGACGTGTGCTTTCGTTCCGCGAATGAAACATTCGCGCTGCTCCGGGAGCAGTGAAAAGAGTGGGAGGGCGTGATGTCAAGAGTCATGTGACCAAACATTTCCCGCTCTCGCTTCCCGGAGCATTTCGCACGCTCGTGTTGTCAGCACGCTGTTCCTCGCCAATTCTGCCAGATACGTGCCGGTGGTTTTGTGTCTGCCTTCCGCATGGCGACGAATGAAGAAGCCGAGCGGATGTTCATGTCCATGATAGGGTCACCATCGCATCTCCCAAAAATTAGCTGTGAACGATAACAGCATCCGCCGTCTTTTCCAGATACGTCTCTACCTTCGGTCACTGCTCCGGCGGGGTGAACAGGTGCTCGAACATAAACTCATGCAATGTCAAATCGTCGTCGTCGTCGCTGCTGCTGCTGCTGTCCGATGATGAGTTTGCGCTTGAATCTGTGGTGCTTTCATCATCTAAAAGTAGCAGCATCGTCCAGACGGCCACGCTTAGCTGCTGCCGTGCGCACTGAGCGACTATCGCGGCTGCTGGATTCCGCCATTTTTCCTCCGCCACCCGGGAATAAAACCAGAAATGACGTAAAAGAGGTCATGTGACTTCCTCGGCGTTCCCTGTTACTCCGCCGCTGGCGACGGAGCACCGAGAACTGCTCTCGGCGCCAAAAAAGTGCTCCTCCTCGACCAATGAAACACAACGCCCCTGGTCCTGCCCGACCACTGGAATACGCCAGAACTCGCGAGAGCACTTTGGGTGCAGTTAGAAGCGCTCCTGTTCGCCTAATGGAAAGCGCTAACAGTCGGCGCAAGCGCTCGCCTAAGGGGACCGCCCCGCTCCGTCCCGAAACCAGTCCCCGAACGCTAGCGCCGCGAGGGAGTCAAACGGCGGGAAACGTAAACACCGCCACTCACGCCCTCGCCCGTTGAATTCCGGGTGACGCGGCAGGCCGCACCTTGCGTGCGCTCTCATCCAGCTGCTGGTGCTACTGATGCGAGGGGCGCGCGAGCCCTCCGGAGGGTGAGCGCGCTTTTTGTCCAACGTCACGCTGCTGCTGCTGGCAGTGTGACTTGCCGCTACAGGGCTCCCCCTGTCACGTTTTGTGGCACGTCCCGACCAGCTCAGAAGAATGGACAAGGGAGAATCGCTGGCACGTTTACCACAACACACATTTATTACACACAGCTCCAACCCCTAAGCAAAATATACAACAAAGCAAACAAAGAACTCAACCAAACAAATTCCTAAATACTAATCCCTAACCAAAACCAAACCAAAAGTCGCTACACTGAAGTCCCTAATAAAGAAAACCGTCCTAGTCCCATTCTATACAACACCCATGTTAACAATCCGAGCGACAATAGTCATATGATACCAAATCCCTAGCGGACGGGCCTACCGCTGTCTCCGGTGCTGACGTGTCGTACCCGTAGCGTGGCCGTGACACGCTTGCAGTCGTAGTTGTCCGCTGCCGCGGTGCCGGTGGTGGTAGTAGCGACGTAGTTGTGCGTAGTAGTCACACGGTGGACCGCTTTTCAGCTACCCCTCGGGGTAGCCCTCGTAGCAGGAAGCAACCCCTGGCCTCGGGGACGCCGCCGTGGAAGCAGGTAGCACCGGGGAGCTCCGGGAACGTCGCCGCGTGGGGACCGCCAAGGTGTTAGTTGACGGTGCGTGCTCGCTGTACGCAGGCGCCCGACCATCGCCGCTGGGGCCACCAAAGCACAGGTTGGTGGTACGACGTGGAAGTAGGAGCCGATGCCACGTCGGTCCACTCCGGCCCAGGCTGACGTGGCTCTGGTCGATGGCGTGGTCTCGTACCCCCGACTTGTTCCTCGGACTCGTGCCACCTGACCTTCCTGCTGTGGCGTTCTTCTGATCTCTCCCTCTCCCGGCCTGTGCCCCGGGATTAAATAGCTTTTTTCCGGCCGTCGCGGCACTCTTGCATTCACTGTGCCCGTGTCCGCCGCACGGGTCACCACCACATTGGTTATTTCTCCACGTGCCTCAATCGCGTCACCTCGTCATTCGTCCGCCCTCTTCGTGGGAAATTTGCATTCTCTTTCTTCGTCTTCATCTTCGTCGGCCTCTGGCTCCGCTATGACACGTCATCTTTATTCCCACGGGGGGATTGCCCCCTTAATCATGACACCCCCCCTCCAAGAGAGCAGCTGGTGCGAGGCTCTGATGAACCCAGCGTACATGACGGTCGCGGTGGTGTGCAGCCACAGTGGGAAGACTCTTAGAGTTGATGTCGGCGGCGGTGACGTGTGATGACTTCAGGCGCTCTATGGCTATGGTGTCATGAGACCATTGATCTCGATAACCTACGTCGACGAGTGTCGTTCTACCACAGGGAAAGGGCCAACGTAGTGTGGTTGGAAAGGGCGGCGCACGGATCTGTACCACTCGAACACATGTGTTGCCTGTTCAAGGTCCGGAGGCACATAAGGTCCTCTTGGTTTTCGTTCCCGTGTAGGCTGCGGTCGAAGGTCAGCCAGGATCTATCGCAGAGATTTCACGTAGTCCGCTGCGGAAGGTGCTTGAGACGGTACCTCGAATAAGTCAGCTGGTATTCGAAGCTGGTTTCCCTGAACGAGTTCAGCCGAAGACCACGTCAGGTCAGTCTTGAAGGCGGTGCGTATGCCCAGAAGTGTGAGGGGCAAGCGCTGGAGCCACTGCGTTGGGCAGTCGTGTGCTGTGAGCGCGGCATTAAGTTGGCGGTGAAAGCGCTCGACGAGTTCATTTGTTTGTGGCCGGTACGCTGCCGTGCGCTAACGAGTCGTGACGAGGAGGTAAAGGAGCTCGGTGAACAAAGTAGACTTGCACTGCCGTCCGCTGTCGGTGACGATGGATGATGAGCATACGAAGCGCGCTACCCACGTCGACATGAATGCTACCGCTACCGTGGGCGCGGAGATGTCGGGTAGCGGTGTGGCTTCAGGCCAGCGTGTGAATCGGTCCACACAAGTCAGTAGGTAGCGGCAGCCTTGGCATGGGGGCAAGGGACCGACAAGGTCGATGTGCACGACGGCAAAGCGCTCATCAGGTTGTAGGAACGTCTTTGCCGGCGGAAATGAGCACCGGTGAACCTTTGTGCGTTGGCATGGTGCACAGACGCCGACCCAGTCGCGAACATCCGCGTTCATGCGAGGCCAAACAAGACTAGCTGCGATGAGTTTCTGCGTGCCTCGAATTCCAGGATGGGCCATGTTGGGCAGTGCGTCGAAGAGTTCGCGACGGCAGGTTTTGGGTACAAACGGCCGTGGCTTTTCGGTCAAGCCCGTCGAGTGTCACGTCTTCGAGCTGGAGAGCAGTGGGGGATGTGCGAAGACGCAGCAGCTCCGTTTCGCCTCCTTGGTCAGCAGCCAGCCGGCGAAGGTCGGGTGCAATTAAAAGCGGCGAAGTGGAGGCAATGGCGTCCACGCGACTTTGAACAACCGCAGCTGTGTTGTCAACATCACTGACATGTTTGATATACGTCGTGTAGTCGGGCTGGTGGGCAAGCTGCCGCACTTCTCGTGGCGTGTAATGGGTGTCGGGCCGGCTGATAGCGTACGTCAAGGGTTTGTGGTCAGTGAAGATGGTGAACTGACGACCCTCAGAAGATGTCGGAAATGGCGCACAGCCAGGTATTTTGCCAAACGTTCACGCCCGAAGACACTGTACCAGATTTGCGGTGGGATTAGACGTTTTGAGAAGGCCAAGGGCTGCCACGCGCCGTTTACGTGATGTTGGAGGACAGCTCCCGCAGCCGAACTCGAAGCGTCGGTCATTAGTGCGAGTGGACATCCTGGATTTGGGTGAGCGAGAAGAGCAGCGTTTGCCAGGGCACGTTTGATGGCGTGAAAGGCTGCTTGAGCACTTGCGTTCCAGTTCAATTCGGTGGTAGAGCGCTTCCCGGAAAGAAGGCGGTCGAGAGGCTCAAACTGAGTGGTCCAGTTCCTGATAAAACAACGGTAAAGTTTACCAGACCCAGGAACTGGTGAAGCTTGGTGACTGACGTTGGTGTTGGGAAGTCAAGAATGGCCTCGACCTTGTTGGAGAGGGGCCGAATGCCTGTCGCATCCAGTCGATGTCCCATAAAGTCAAGGGCGAGAACACCAAACTTGCTCTTTGTTGCATTGATGAATACGCCATTGGCAGCTAAGCATTCGAGGAGAATGCAGAGATGGTGAAGATGCTCCTCTATAGATGTACTTACTACCAGCAGATCGTCCACGTAAGCATAGACGAAGGGCAGTCCACGCGTCGCTGTATCGATCAAACGCTGAAACGTTTGGGCAGCGTTCCTGAGGCCGAACGGCATTCGGAGGAACTCGAAAAGACCGAAAGGTGTTATGATGGCCGTCTTGTATATGTCCTCGTCAGCGACGGGGATCTGGTGGTAGGCCCGGACAAGGTCAACTTTTGAAAATATGGTGGCACCGTGCAGACTGTGTGAAATCTTGCGAAATCGTGCGAAATCTTGTATGTTGGGAAAGGGGTACCGATCCGGGATAGTTGAGACGTTCAAGAACCGGTAGTCACCACAAGGTCGCCAGTCACCGTTCTTCTTGGGTACCATGTGCAAGGGGGATGAGTAGCGGCTGGAAGATTGGTCGGAAGATGCGAATTTCCAGCATGTGCTCGAACTCTGCACGGGTGATTTTGAGTCTGTCGGGAGCGAGACGTCGTGGACGAAAGAAAACGGGTGGTCCGGTAGTTGTGATATGATGACGGAGGTCATGAGTCATGGGCTGAGTCCAGTCGGGTGGTGACGTGGCGGTGGGGAACTCCTTTAGCAGGGCGGCAAACGGTTCTTCAGCAACGGTAGCGCAGGAGGCGCTACGTCAGCAGCTGCTGTCGCTACGACGCCTTGAGCTGAGAGGAGGGGTGTTGCGTCGAGAAGTCGCCGTCGCTTGACGTCAACTAGGAGGCCATGTTTAGTAAGAAATTCAGCACCAAAAATGGCAGAGCGAACGTCCGCGACCGACAAAATCCACCGAAAAGTTCTGCGGAGACCCAGGTTCACAGTTAGGGATCGCTGCCCCGAAACGGGAATGCGCGTGCCGTTCACTGCCTGGAGGTAGAAGACTGCGCTGCAGGTGCGGTCGAGGCGTGAAGCTGGCACGACGCTGACTTGCGCTCCCGTGTCGACGAGAAACTTTTGTCCGGTGGTGCAATCAGCAATATAAAACAGGCGACATTCTTAATGGGGCGAGCTGCCGCTCGTCCCCGCTAGCGGTCTGCCGGGCCTTTTCCCGCCCATGAGCATTGCCAGAGTAAGTGGGGAGCGTCTGCGTCGAAACGACGGTGTTAGAAGCATACACCGGGGAATGATGTAGGGCTGCGTCCACGAGCGGCATCATGGCGTCGGGAAGACGAGCGGTCGCGTCGGCGTGACGAGCGAGCAGAATGGGATGAGCTGTTTAGCCTCGTCGCCGCGACAACGAGTTGCTCCAGTCGTTCGCACAGGTGATCGACATTGGCTGGCATCGCAGGCGCACCTTCGTCAGCAGGAGCTGGCGTCGTGCGAGGGGCGGGTGCTGTTGGCGTCGCGGTCACAGCAGCAGTAGGTGAAGCGGTGCTGGCTACTTCCATTACCTTGTCGTCCAGGGGCACGAGCGAAGGGAGATCCATGGATGACGCGGTTGCGAGGACCATTTGCACGTTCGCAAACAAGCACTGCAGAAAGAGCTCGAGCAGAAATGCGCCGTCCAATGTTTGGGCACGTGAGCCGAGGAGTTGGGTCATGCCCTCAAGGAGTTGGCTCGGTCTTCGGTCGCCAAGTTCTCGGTAAAAAGTAGCTGCTGTAGGCAGGTGCACTGAGATGCTGCTGTACGTTCGAATAGCGCGGCTTTGAGCTGGTCGTAGGCCGTTGCAGGTTGGTTGCGTATGAAGGAGGCAAGAATGTTCGCAACCTCTTCCGGAGCAGTCGCGGGTAGAGCTCTCACGACGTAGTGAAACTTGCGTTCTTGGGAGGTGATGCCAGACAGCGCGAACTGTGACTCGGCCTGGAGGGACCAGATGGCCGGGTTGTGTTCCCAATACGGCGGCAAGTGGATAGCCAGGGCGGCGATCTTGTTGCCGGCTGTTTGGGGTGCTCGCTGGTCCGGGTCGTTGCTGGACATGGCTCTGAAACTTCGGTGGGAGGGAGATCACGTCCGGGTCACCAACTGTAGAGCGCATGCCACGGAGGAGTTGAAAGAGTGACTAGCAGACCACATAGCAAGGCCGGTTTATTCCGAACGCCATGGGGTCTCTATCTACTGATGCCAGGTGCGCGCGAGCCCTCCGGCGGGTGAGCGCGCTCGTTGTCGTACGTCACGCTGATGCCACTGGCACTGTGGCTTGCCGCTACAAGTGTATGTGTGTGTCTTTGGGGGGTGGGGGAGCGTGTATCACTCGCAGTCGAGGGCCGCAGTGCACCCAGTTGTCGCTGGTGCTCGGAAGCCGTTACTGTACTGTCCAACTGCTCTGCCTTGCTTTCTGACCTCGAAAACAAGGTTTGCATACGCGTTTTCCGGAGGCGTGATAGCCTGCACTGACGTCACAGTATTGCCGTGTTGGTGTGTTGGTTGCACAGTAGAAATCTGCAGCTCTTATCGCGAGCAGCGCTGATGAAGCTGGCAGCCATCGATCAAAAAGTGCAGTGGCATCTTTATGTGCAAGCAACATGTTTTACGAGAAGTTCTAAGACGCGAGCTTAAACGAAAAATTCGGCGTCTGGCGTTGGCGTTCGTCATATTAAAACGGCCCCTTCACAAAGCCTTCCACAAGGCGAGCTTAAACGCGGCAGTAGTTGCTAGCGAGGGGTAGTCGCCCGGCCGGTAAACAGCAGATGAAGGTAGGGGAAGAACAACCACCGAAATTCACCGTCATCGTCAGCTTCCTCATTACACGGTGTCATAAACGAGAAGCGGGCTGCCGTTCGAAAGCAAAACGCTCCTCAAGCGGTAAGATGCCAGAGCTTTTCGAGAAAATATGCAAGGAAAAACAAGCCATCGCACACGTTCAACTGGGTATTATGATGTCCAATTCACAACTCACAAGCGTGCTCAGGTGTACTCGGATATTTTATTTTCATTGCAGGGGCAAATCGTTGAAGGGCAAACCAGGTGGGCGCACGTACAACAGCAAAATGATTGCTTGAATTTGCACAGCGGTATGGTGCGTTGAATTTCGGTTCACAAACCATGCAGTCGATTTGACGCTGATCGCGTAAATTAATCGCGACTGTTTAAATGAACGGATCGATCCAGCTCACGAAACGACTACACAGCGTGACGTGCATCTACGGAAACTGCTGGAGACCGAAAATGAGCGACTTCAGTGCGGGTAGTGCATGCATTGTTAGCAGCCTTCACCACCTATTCCCTAAAACAACTTGACGGAGAAAGCGCAACGAAGAAGCCACGCGTTCCCAGGGGGCGTATTTGTAAACAAAAAAATATTTGCGGCTATCAACACTTACTGTAGGAGAAGAGAAACTGCGGTCCCGTTGCCCGCCGGGCCGTCACCCCCTCGTTTTTCTTTTTTTGACCATGACCCCCTAGCGAGGTACCACCGCAAAACGCTAACAGTACCAAACAGGGACCGCGAAAGCGGAGCGGCGCAGTTTTCGTTGTCTGATTTTACCATCCGCGAGAGTTACGCTGCATAGCGGCACCGCTAAATGTTTGCGACTCGTAGACGGGCTTCCGAACTCCAGTTTGTGATAAAACTTCTTTGCACTGCTGTACTGACGAGTGCATGTACTCACGAGTGCAAGCATTCGCAAATACATTATTCATGAGTATTGTACTCATGAGTACAGTACTCATGAGTACTCAATACTCACGAGTATTCAATCTTGAGTACTCATACTCATGAGTACTCTGAGTACTATGTACTCATGAGTACTCATATTCATAAGTACTCGTATTCATGTGTACACATACTCATGAGAACTGTACTCATGAGTAGTGGACTTACCCCTGTACTCACACGTCATTGTACTCAATTTTTAATCTGGGTGTGTAGTTACTCATCATCGTACTCACTCGTGAGTATGAGTACAAATGAGTGCAAATGAGTGCACTCACGAATGAGTACGCCGACCTATGCTTGAAGGAACACAGTTTTGAATTAAAAACCCGGAGGTGAGGGTAATTCGATATTGCTTCCAAAATTTTTTCAGTAATTCTTTCGGTGCTTTCCGGGTGCTCTCCAAACTCTGCGCGCTCCCCAAACTCATTTCTTGAAACATATACAGTTGCATCCTCGTTTCCACAAGAATACTCCAATCTAACTCAATTTTCTATGCCGAGTATTCAACACACCTTTGTTAGCGGATAACTCCTATATTGAAGAGCCAACGGCAAAACACCATTGCGCAGCTGTTTTCTTTACACCTTAGAATTCATACTACCGGCGACCTCCAAAATACGCTTTCATCAAAAATCTGTTGAGCTGCTATACATCTTTCTAAAAGGGCTCCTAAAATGCGTGGAAGTGTGTTTGTCAGTGCTAAGACGTCTTGCTTGTACAATTCTGATATTTCTGAGAAAATTGCCGGAGTTGTGTTATATCTTCATGTAAGAACATGTGAAATTCTAATAAGTCGTAGTTTCTCTTTTGTTTATTATTTGGGTCTTTTTTCGTGATGTCGTAAATTGTTTTCGTTCGGCAGAAATACATGGGGGGTTTTGTTAGTTAGAATTCCCTGCTTTCAAGTATATTTTTGCATGCCTGTTCCACCATATACGACGCTCGAGCACGCGACAATGGCAGTGGAAATAAGCCAATTGATGGTCACAGGTAGAGCGGTCTTATCTGTCAACTGAACGGCTAAGTTACACTGTAGGCACCTTTTTTGCCAGAATAACGAATACAGTTTTTGGTTTTACTGTTTGTAGATACACGCCGCGCGCTCTTTGTATGAAATTGTTTGTATTCATGCAAAAATTAATCGTACCTATATTTGCGACGTTGGAGGCTTAAACCAATATTGTATTGTCTGCGTATGTTAGTTGCCCAACAAGCGCTTACTTGCTGCCTAAAAATACGGCCTCTTGTGATGAGGCAAGCCTGGAACGTCAACAAACGTACAGTCGTCCACCATCTAAGCTGGAGCGACACTTTTTGCGCTTATCATATTATCCTTTCTTGCTGAAATAAAAATTGCACAGCTACTGAAGTGCTCTCAAGTTTTAGGGTGTCCTCAAGTCCCACAGATTCGTTTGACCACTGTTTCGTCAGAATATTTCAGTTATGCCATGGTAAAACCGAATCTGATTCCAACCGTACACTGGTATAAGGTATGCTTTCAAAGTCACCTACATTAAAAATCACCCATGTGGTACTATTTTAAATTACATGTCTTACAAACTCGTTTTTTAAGCCATCTGTCATTTACTATAGGTTTTAACCATTAAATTCAGCGTTCAAGCTGAGGAACGCTGGATCTCGTTCCAAGAAACTTAAAAAATAAAAAAGCGGGATAGAAGGTCTCTTCCCCCCTGGGACCTTCGCGCAATTGCTTTCGAGGTGTCCTTTACCATTATAGCAAGAAAAATGCGCACATAAATTGACTTTACAGCATTTTTTATTCGCAAGTCCCGTATCCACTGAATTGTTTCTACAAGGAGGCCTCGAAGTTTGCTTCGGATGTGTCAAATGCAGCTAGCTCATAAGCCGAACTATAACAGCACGTGGAGGAGGGGGAGGATAAACATCTTTATTGAGGGAAAAGGTTGCGTGGACTCTTCAGGAGGTGAAGTCCTCAGTCCAGGACCCCATATGCCTTGCCAGCCGCTACAGCCCACTCCACTAGCCGAAGCTGGTCGGACAGGCATGAGCTGGACAGGGCGTGCCTCCAGAGCTCGGGAGGGTCCTAAGGATTCGGCTTGGGGAGAGGGTGGGAGGGGCATCCACCAACCATGTGGAAAAGAGTGCAGTCTGCTCCACAGAAGGGGCAGCTAGGGGACGTAATTTCTTCGGAGTAGTGGCAGGCTCTTTTTGGGTGGGGAAGGTGTTTGTTTGCAAGGCACGGTAGTGGTGTGCCTGCTCGATAGATAGGTGTCGGTGGGGTGAGGGAAGGGTGCGTCGGGCCAGGCGTAGATGTTGCGTCATTTCTGTATATGTCAGCAGGGGAGTAAATCTCTCCGAGGCGGTGTCTGCACTCCTCATGCGGCGTGTCGTTTCTCGCGCGAGGTCGTGCGCCATCTTGTTCCTATTCACTCCCAGATGGGCTGGAGTCCATATTAGATGTGACTTCATCTCATTCACTCGCCTTGTGCCTCCATACAGCGTTGTCCGTCCACACCCCTCCCCCTACAGTATAAAAAAATAATAGTTAGCGGCGCCCGGTTTCGATCCTACGACCCTGTGGGCGGAACGCGAGGTACATGGTGCTCTTCCCACTGCGCCACAAAACCGAGACAGAATCAAATGCTACGAACGCGCCTTATATCCTTGACTCATTCAAACTACGTCAAGATGCTACTGATACAACGCATGATGGGGCAATGTTTAACACTTGCAATAAAACAAAAGAAGCTCCCACTTACAGCAACAATGATGGAGTAAAGGTCGTTGCGACACCGAAGCCCCAAGCATACCACTTAGAGAGATTGACCAAGATTGGCCAATAAAACATAATAATAATCATAAAACATAATAAACATGTGCGTTCCCGACACGTTTCACGCGATTTCAGAATCAATCCAACGGAAACACCAAGTGAACCCCACGATGCGTCGCATCGACACAGGGTTCCCCTCGCGGGGATGTGGGCGCAATTTTATGTGGATCTGTCGCTGCGGCGGGTGGTGGAATAGCATTGCGCGGGCAGCAGCGTGAACGGTTCCGGCCTGGAGTGCCGGCAGGCCTGTTGGCTTTCGGTCACTACAGCCTGGGTAGAGGAGATGGCAAGTGCGATTGCCGCCTCTTCAGCTTCAGCTGGTGAGAGTGTTTTAGCAGAGGCGGTGACGGCCTGTCCTCCTTGGGCGGAGCTTATTGCCAAGGTGAACGCTGGATAGGAGGGGTATGCTGCCGCGTCTGTGAAGACCGCGTCAGCATATCGACTGTACTGTCGTGAGATGGCCTCTGCGCGATCCTTACGCCATCCACTGTGGTGCTCAGGGTGGATATTACGCGGCAAGTGTTGTACTTTAATGAGTTCTTGAGTAGGTCGGGGGAGGGGCTCTAGAAGTGGGCCACTGCAGCCCGGTGTATTTATTCCCAGTCCTGAGAGCACCTGGCGGCCCGCGTTGGTTAGAGAAAGCCGTCGGTATTGTTGTAAGAGATGTCCTTCTAGTTCAGACGACGTATTGTGGATACCGAGTTGAAGGAGTAGCAAGGTGGATGTGTTTGTGGGAAGGCACAGTGCCCGCTTGTATGATTTTCGGATTATTGCACTGACACTTTCTTCTTCGTGCTTGTTGAGCAGAGCATTTGGGATCGCGTACGTGATGCGGGAAATAATGAAGGCGTGCACGAGACGTAGCGCCGCATTCTCCCCGAAGCCGAGCCTCTTCGTGATGATTCGGCGCAGCATATGGGGCACCTGGTCCATAGTGTGCTTCAGTTGAGTTATGAGGGTGGAGTTCCGTTTATCTTGCTCGAAGACCATCCCAAGGATCTTGATTTGAGGAGTGGGGCGGATAGTCTGGCCCTCGAGGTGTATTTCGACTGGTGAAGGTGGGTCACGCTTGGGTCTTTCTGGTTGGACCACGAGTAGCTCAGACCTTTGCGGGGCGCACGAGAGTCCGCAGTATTTGGCGTACTCAGTGACCACATAGGCCGCATCTTGAAGGCGAGCTTCCATGTCCCCCCACGAGCCTGTGCCCATCCAAACTGTCACATCGTCGGCGTAAAGCGCATGCTTGGTGTTCGGAAGAGCTTCAGGGCGTTGTGGCAGTTTGATTAGGGCGATATTAAATAGCATTGGGGAGAGCACTGCTCCTTCTGGGGTGCCTCTGCTCGCCAGGCTGATCTGGTGGGACTTCGCTTCGCCAACGTGGAGTACCGCTTGCCTCTTACTAAGGAAGTCTCGCACGTAAGTGTACGTCCGTTCCCCGCAATGCAGCTCTCGCAGGTGGGCCACAATGACTGAATGGGACACATTGTCAAAGGCCCCCTTGAAGTCCAATGCCAGCATTGCCGTGGGGGAGTGTCGGGTGGCAGGGGTCATGACTTGTTCTTTAATCTGGAGGAGAATGTCCTGGGTGGAGAGGTGGGGTCTGAATCCAAACATCGAGGTTGGTATGAGGTCCCGATCGTCTAGGTGACGCTGGAGGCGAGCGAGGACGATATGCTCCGTGAGTTTCCCGACGCAGGACGTTTGCGATATAGGTAGTAGATTGGCAATAGAAGGGGTCTTCTTCGGTTTGGGGATGAGGTGAACGTAGGCGAGCTTCAATTCTGCAGGGATCTTGCCCTCTCGCCACACTCTATTGAGACACGCGGTGAGGGACACGAGGGACTCCTCATCGAGGTTGGCTAGTAGCCTGTTGAAAATTCCATCAGGACCGGGCGCCGTGTTTTTCCGTATACGGGACAGTGCCGCTCGTACCTCCGAGATGAGGATATCTTGATCCAATGAGCCAATGAGGGGTTCGGCGATCCATTGCAGTCTGTGTGGCTCTGTTGCGGACCGGGCGGGAAGAATTTTGCCTCGAGGTTTGTTAAAAGTGTGTTGCTTGAGTGATTGTGCAGAAGGGCCTGTAGTTGGTTTGATGACGTTGCCTTCGAAGAGGAGGGGTCCAGGAGGTAACGAAGAATTTGCCAAGTTTTTGACGTGCTCACGTGGTTTCCCATGGCTTCGCAAAGGGAGAGCCAACTCTCACGGCACACTTCGCGTGCGTGTTTGGCCGCCTTTTCAGTGAGCTGCGCAATGCGGATGCCGAGTTTTTTATTGTGTCGCTGCTTTTTCCAGCGCTTTTTCAGGCTGCGTCTAGCTTCTGTTACGAATCGGCCAGTGCCGCAGTACTTCCCCGCATCACTCCTCGGCTGTGCGGCGAAGCCACTACGTGCGCCTTTGAAAACAGGCGCCACCATGTCGGTGACAAGTTGCGACAAGCCGCGTCAGACGGTTCGCTTTCGGCGCATTTCAAAACTTCTGCGGCTGCCGGCGAGGCTCGTCTTAACGCTCTTCAAGGACACAGAGGCCCCGCGAACTCAGCGGAGTCCTCCTCTCTCCCCTCTCCCGGACTCAACGTGTGCCGAGGCTATGAACGGCTTACGAACTCCGGAAAGAGCATTGTGTGTGTCTCTGACGTTCGTGGCGTGTTGCAGCTTGTTGCGTTTTGACCGTTACCGCTTTTGGGTATAAATAGACCCCCGGAAGCGTTGTAAACCATTCCTGTTTGAGCAGCGAATCGATGCTGTCGCTCTGCTCGAGTCCTGTATTGTAACCTCGCCCGTCGGGGCATTGTTCTTTGGCTTCGGCACACCTATCGCTATGAAGTAAAAAGGTTACGTTAGCCTACGGCTTCTGGACTTCTTCACGGCTGCAACAGCGGCTGGCCGCTCGCATCATACACGCTACCACTCGTATGTCGGAGGCCACGGAGCTCGGATCGGGTGCCCCCACTCGGTCGCAACACTTCCCATATGTGTAGAAGGCGCGTGTCCACGCAGGGATTGTTGGTATTTGTCTTTATGTTAGTAGTACAAGCGGCCTGGTCCTGAATAAGTTGGGCTATCCATGAGGAATATTGATCTTCCTCTGCCGGATCTGCGGTGTCCTCTGTGCTTCGCGCTGACCTCAGCTTTCGGAAACCGGACCAATCTGTCAGGGCAGCACGTCCCACTGTGCGGACTAGCTCAGGGCCTGAAATTATTAATTCAATAAGGAAATGATCGCTGCCCAGTGCCTCTTGGTTGTTTCGCCATACGCACGTCACCTGCTCGTTGCGCAGGGAGAGGTTTGGCGTAGTATCGCGAGAGGCGCTTGTGCCCATGCGAGTGGGTATGCTGAGCTCGTTGAGTATATGCCACGCCTTCTCGTCTACGTACTTGTGAAGGTAGTTGCGCCTTGGATTAGCGTAAGTGTAGCACCAAAGGGGGTGCACCGCATTGAAGTCTCCACTTACGATGAGTTGGTGCTTCCCAGCTTTCTTGCGCGCCAGTTCCAGCGTGTCATTTAGGGCCTGCGGAGAACATTTGGACCTGCAGTAGACATTAAGGTGGAAGATAGGTAAGGAAGTCTTTGATGCCTTGGCGGGGAGTAGTTCTAGTAGTACGCCTGGGGCTCCTGCTATTCGAAGGGAGTGCTGTATAACGGTGATAGACCTGGATACCAGCGTGCGTAACACCCGCGTGCCATCCGCATGAAAGGTGATATAGCCGGGGAGCGAAGCGTGGGTGTTGCTTTCTTGCAATGCGACAACGTGTGGAGGTGTTTCTTGTGTTGTAATATACTGGATCAGTTCTGAGCGTTTTTTCGCGGAATCCGCGGCAGTTCCACTGCCAAACAGTTGTTTCGCCGCGGCTCCGACTATTCTTTTTAGGAGGACCCATCTTCTTCCATGGCATCTTTCTGTGGAGGAGGAAAGGGGGTAGTGACGCGAGTGCACTGAGGAATAAATGCTTCCATTTTCGAGAGGCGTCCTTCGAAACTGGCATTCATTTCTTTGAGGGATTGCATGGTCTGGTTTAGTTGGTCAGTAATAGTTTGTTGCGAGGCGGTCAGCTGCTGTAGCATAGCACGTATTCGCACCACCTCGTCTCGAGTGATAAATGGCGTGGGGTTTCTGGCATCGCCTGACCCGAAATTAGTGGGAGGGTTATGGGAAGAGGGGGGTTGCATCACAGCCCGGTGGGAGGGAAGTTCGGGGACGCTTGATAGCGGGAGAAAGTTGTTGCGGGGAGGGTGCAGGGGGTTGGCTGCTGTTTTTGTTAAGGACGCACGCAGTTCTGCAAGTTCCTGTCTGAGAGCCGTGTTCTGAGATTGTAATTGAGTTATGAGTGCGCCATACTTATTATCAGCTCTGGAGGCCGCTACCCCTGCCCAGGTCACCTTGGGTGGTGGGTCCTCGTGGCGTGGTTCTTTGTGCGCGGAGTTCCTGTAGACTGAGGAGCTGACCGAGCGTTGGTCTCTGGGTGGCTTGCGTTGCGTCCCTGGGGTCTGATCCCGATTGCGCGCCTGGCTGGGCGCGCGTTCCTTCGTGGTTGACCGTCCGTGTTGTGGCCCTCGACCATGATCTCGGCTCGGTCTTGAGCTCGAATGATGAGGTCCCCGGTTGCGTCGCGAGCCAGGAGAGGGGGAGCGCGACCGGCAGGGCCCATCCGATGTGGACTTGTTCGGAGTTTTCTTGGCCTTGTACACGGTGGGCAGGTACCGCTTGGGGCAGTCTTTAGACGCGGTGGCGTGTGGGCCTTTACAAAGCCCACACCACGGTGTGCCAATGTGCTGAGGCTCGTTGAGGGGGGCACCGCACACGTTGCACTTGGGCGTGGCTGTAGGCGAGAGGAAAACGTCCGCTCGGTGGCCCGTTTGATGACAGAGGGTGCAAAGAAGGCGACCGTGCGGCGATAAGGGTAGCATCGGAGCAGGGCTTGGTTGACGTAAACGTAGTACGGCACTCGCTTGCCTCAAAATGTTATGACGAAGGCTTTGGACTCTCCGAGGCGACGAGCTCTGAGAACCCCATTCCGGGAGCAGTAATGAGTGACTCTACGTACTGTTCTGGATGTTCTTTTGCGATGTTGTGAATGACGCCATGGCAGGAGTTGTCCGGAGTGATTGGGTAGACTGAGACCTCGTGTCGTTTGCCGAAGACCACAATCTTCTGGAGGCTTTCGAGTGCTCGTGCAGCTGATGAAGAAGGTGTGCTGACGACTATGATGTTCTGCTCTGCACCAACGCGGAGCTGGAAAGGTGCTAGTGTAGTGGGGAGCCCAATCTCCCGAGCGATTGACGCAGTGAGAGAAATTGAGTCCGCGCGAGAAAGCTGGAGGCCGTTTCTTGGGCGGATGCCTATTTTGAAGTCGTCCGATGGTAGAGGTGGTTGCCTTGGTTGACGCGTCGACGGGCGATGGTGGAGCGCTGGTGTCGGTGGCGATTCGGGAGCAGACTTCGACGGGGAAGGAGGACGTCGCCGTAGGGGGCGGCGTACTACCTCAATCCATGGGCTGGATATTTCTTCCTTGGTTGTGGTTGCGGGCGGGGATGTAATATCTACGTCGTTGGCTTTCATCATGTCTTCAGGTGGGTTTGAGGTAGGTGCCAAATTTGCATTTGGATCGTCGGTGGGGTTACGCGCTGACGTCATGCGCACCGGCAAAGGAGCCGGCGGCGTGGTTGCCTCGCCGGTTATGTTAGGCTTAGCGCGTCTGTCCTCTTGATATACTTGTAAAATTTCGAATTTTGGACTCACAGGGATGCAGATGGTATCCTCGTCTTCCTGGTGACGTTAGGAAGAACGTCCGGTAGTCCGTTTTAGTCGCCGTTGTGATTTTTTATTGACATTAAACGATTTCAGCGGAGCCGACGTGACGCTCATTCGAACAATCCGAGCGGGCACGTGCTCATCCTTTCTATAACAGCACGAAAGATGAATATTAATGCATAGCATTCTTTGCCGAGTACCCCCACAGCCAGGACCGTGTAACGCCCTGCATTTCCGCAAAAATGCCGATATCGCCAAAGTTCCACCTGGAATCACTATAATGGCGTAAATGGGGATAACTGATCGCACGAAATTTTGAAAAACTAAAAAAAATTAAAAAAATAAACATCACGGAAAATTCTAAAACGTATACCCCATGGCATTTCCACAAAAATGCAGATTTCGCAAGAGTTCCACGTGTAATCGTTATATTGGAATAAGTGGAGAAGTTGGCCGAACTAAATTTTGAAAAACTGAAAAAATAAGAAAATACTATTGGCCTCGAGGACATACTGTGACGCCACCTACGAGTGACGTCACTTGTAGGACGCCGAATCGTGTTGTCTTCTGCTACAAGACATTTCCCGTGCGTATGCGGAAGCGTGTTTTCTTGTTGTGGCCACCGTCTCGCTACCTTCTTGCGGATTTGATGCAAATTATCAAAAAAGTTGTCTGTAGACCAAATAATACAGGCCAGCAATCACCGACTCGCTTGTTCCCGGCGATACCGCCGCGTTTAGGTAGTTGCTACCATCGCGACCCACAGCTAAGGACGATGCAGCTGATGCCGAGAAAAGTAAGCTATCAATTAATTATGAAATACTTGTGACGGGACATGTGTGTGCAAGGAAACACCTTGTAACAGCGACGGAAACACGTCGCTCACTTATGATCTCACCGCGCGAACTGCTCGTATTGCCTGGTAAATTAATGACTACGTGAGAACGGTGATCAGATTTCTTCGCCACACATGCTTAAAAGTATTGTTATGGTCTCCAGTTTGGCTTAATCAGTGCCTATTTCCCCTACGATGTTTTTATAGCCATGCCCGGATTTGATTAACGTTCACTGCCGTAGCCTGTACTCTGCACGGATAATGTTTACTTTTGGCGACAACTTGTCCGCAATGTATGAACGGTATGAACGCGAGTTTTTAACGCCCTCGAGCGGGTTTGTACAAGGCTATATTTAGTTTTTATTAGGAGCTCGGCGTGGTCATTTATAATTGCAGCGTGTTTTGTATGTTTACAGTGAGCCGGCCTTTCTCAAACATCAATTTCGAAACTCACGACTGCTCACAGAAGGCGAGGCTGCGTGCGAGGCGAAACACGTCGTTAATGATTTCGGGTAATGGGAGATTTAGAATAGGAGAACCGAGCGTTGGGGACCCCCGAGGAGCTAGAGGAACCCAAATGCAACACGCGCGTGCGCGGCGGGAGGGCCTTCGCCAACAGCTCGCAGCCGGCTTCGGATGCACGTAATCGGATGTTGGGAACTTTAGGCTTGGCGTCGCAGCAGACATTTCTTCGCCGTTAGAGTTGCGAGTGACAGTCCCTAACAGAACCTTTCACCGCGCTGGGAACTCTGTGAGCGCGGTGATTTCCGTTGAAGCGATCGACGATCACGATACATGCACGGCCTCGGCCGATTCTAGCGCGCAAGCATAGCCATCCTTCGACCGCTCGCCGCACCGTGCGTGAACGGGCCGGCGCTGCCGGGACCGACCTACGCGGCCGCTCGGCGTAAATCGCGGCAGATATTTGAGCATCGCTTTTAAAACCAGAGCTGATGATACTACCTATCAGAATCTTTCATCACACTAACACCCACTTTCACCAATCTGGAACCTATTTTCCACGACTTGTGTGATTTTAAAAAGCGGCGACAAGTTGTTGCTGTCGCGACCTGCGTCTGTTCGAGCCGCACCGTCAGCCGTGCGGGCAGGCACGGGGGGTGCGTGTGCTTCTGCGAGCAGTTAACGCTTCACGATTTCCTGCTTTATACATTTCTTGCAAACAAGGGAAATCTAGCAACTTCACTTGGCGATCGTCATAGTCCACATTGTTCATCGGGCGAACAAGCCGCTGCTTACGCTTCGGTCGCATACGTAATACACCACCACGCTCATGGTGTTTGCGGATAATCTACCACAGTTGATACGGTTATAAAGTCACCATTAGGTAGAACTGCGCTTGACACACTGAGAAATAACTTCAAACGAAGGAAATTAACACGAAAATACTTTTAGAAGGCGCTTCCTAAGCGAAGTGTCACGCGCTGCAAGCCAACTACGCAGCAAGATAGGAACGATGATCCTACAAGTGACGTCAAAACGATCGCAGCGCCGGCCTCTCCAGTGGTGGACCTCGCGGCCAATAGAATAATTACGGAAAATGGCGAACCGTGTAACGCCCTGCGTTTCGGCAATAATGCAGATTTCGGAAAAGTTCCAAATGTAAACGTTATAACAACGTAACTGGAGATAATTGGTCGGGCAAAATTTTGAAAAAGCTTGAAAATAAGGAAAATAATAAGCAATTACGGAAAATGTCAAAACGTACACCACATGCCATTGGAATCCACAATGATGCACATTTCGCGAAACTTCTACCTGTAATCGTTGTGATAGGGTAAATGGACATAAGGCTGAACTAAATTTGGAAAACCAAAAGATAAGAACATTAAATTATTACGAAAAATGGCGAACCGTGTAACGCCCGGCATTTCCACAATAATGCAGATGTAGGGAAAGTTCCGAATGTAATCTTTCTAATAACGTAAATGGGGATAATTGGCGGACGAAATTTTGAAAAGCTAAAAAGTAAGAAAATTACAAAAAATTACGAGACATGTTAAAACGTATACCGATGTAATATTTGTAATAATGTAAACAAAGATAATTGGTTGGTCGCAAGTTAGAAAATTAAAAACATTTACGGAAAATGACGAATTATGTAAGGTGGAGCATTTCTACAAAAAGATTTCGCGAAAGTTTCACCTGTAATTGTTATAATACCGTAATTTGGAGATAATTGGTCGGACACTATTTAGAAAAAAAAATAAAAAAATTAACTGGCAAAAACTCCCACTCAGAAGCGATGACATAAGAATGCCATGCATTAGCAGATAATTCTCTGAATTTCTGCAGAATTTTTACCAGAAGTCTTTGTAGTGTTGTTGCATACGGGGTGGCGTACCCGAGCCGAGCTGCGTCGCCTCTGACATGTGTATGGTAGCGTGGTGAAGCGAGCGGCCAGCGAATGTTGCAGCCTTGAAGAAGACCAGAAACCGAACGCGAACTTAACTTGTTTAGTTCATGGCGAGAGATGGCCGAAGCCAGACAAGAACAATGCCCCGACGGGCGAGGTTACAGTACAGGGCTCGGGCAGAGTGACAGCATGATTCACTGCTTAAACAGGAAGGAACTATAGCGCTTGGGGGTCTTATTTATACCCAAAGCGCTAACGGTCAAACAAGCGTTCCCTCTAAATTGTGCAGATGACACGAACGGCAAAGGCACACACAACACGCTTTCCAGAGTTCGTGAGCGGTCGGTAGTAGCGGCGCACGCTGAGTCCGAGAGAGGGGAGAGAGGAGGTCTCCGCAGCGGCTTCCGTGTCCTTCGGACAAGCCTCTGCGTGTTGCGTCGGCCGTCACCGAAGTTTGATCACGCCGATAGCAAGGCGCCAGCGATCCAAACACGTAGTGACACATTTGTATCCGGTGGCTGCAAGCATGAGTCACCGACAGGGGGGGGGGGCTGCTTGGAAGGGATTCAGCGTCTAAAGGTCCAACGAGACGAATGATCCAACGAGACGAAAGGTCCAACAGTAGATATTCTGTCTCGGTGGACCTTTCATCTTGTTGGACATTCAGCCCTGACTGGACCTTCAGACTCGGTAGATCTTCCGTCTCGTTGGACATTCAGGCTCGCATGGACATTCCGTCTAGGTGGATCTTTCGTCTCGTTGGACATTTAGGCTCGTATTATTAAATGCATATCATTGCATGTGAAAATGAACTGCATTTTCACATGCAATATGTTTTACACGATAATTTGAAGTGAAATGTACGCCTGGCACCTGATTTACATCGTAAAATTTGAGTCTGCCTGCAATGTTATTCACGAACGCAAGCTTGGTCGCGAGTACGTTGCTGAGAGTGCCGAAATAGGACTTCAGTTTTTTTCATTCGGACCTGTTTTATTATTCGGGAAAACTAAAATTTTTCTCGTTTTTTTGGTGTGCACTAAGATCAGCGGGAAAAAAATATTCCCGAGCTTCATGCGCATGGCAGGCACGTGAGCACTAAGCAAACAAGCAAACAGTCACGTGCTCTTCCATCCAAAAAGGAGCGTGCTACGACAGTCACCGCACACTCACCGCGTACGCGCGTGAGTGTCCGTCAATGCTCGCAGCCCGTAAGAAGCGGTCTATGCGGATGAGGGTTGTATATTCTCCGTTCGATCTCATCAAGGCGTCAATTTGATGTGTCATTTGTCATCCAAGATTGCACATGTTAATCAGTTATTGACATAAAACATCGAACTTGAATATCTTCCCTTATGATATTTCATTTAAATTTCGCGCCAACTTATAAAACGGCGTTATTGTGCTTCACGCTATCACAAGAGCAAGCCCAAATACAAGCTTCAAGCCTTGAAATGATCATAGTATTCACTTTTCAAATCTGGAAACTTTTCAAAAACCGTCTTCTTTTCATCTATTCCCTTTCCTCATCTGTCCGCAACACTACAAATTTGGCGATGCCCTCAGCAGCATATACTCGGCGCCACGACATAAAGAGTGTTACATCGATAAATGGAACACTTAAAAAACATTTTCTGAGTGTATAGCTGCTCTGTTCGCGCTCAAACTTCACACGGAGGTCGCATTTTGTGGTATATTTCTTTTTTTGGCACTGGGAACAACGACGGTAGATATCTGTTCATTCTGCAAATACATAATACCGATTTTCGACTATGGCGAAATGGCGGCTATTATGGACGGGCAAGCTGATCTTACATCGGTGATGCCAACTGGGATATGCAGAACGAAAAGAGAGATGACCATTCCCGGTAGGAAGGAGCCGAATGAGGTAGCATACGATAAGAAAACGTCGTTTGTCGATAGCTTAGGATGGCCACAAATAATTACATAGCAGCTAGTACAAATCATAATACTGTATTCCTGCTCTTCATTTTTGTCGATGCCAGTCATCTGGTTTCAGATCAGCTGTCGTCTGCTGTGCGAGGCTACCCCACTTTCCGAATTAAGGCTTACGATTCTTTTTTCACGTTTGTCGCTTTGTTCTCGTTTTACTTCTATTATTATTCTGTGCGTGCGTGTCTTTGCTCGTGACATGGCGTCATGAGATCATTCACAGCATACGAAAAGGCATATCCTATTCACCTGCAGTGAATGATATCACGACGTCATGTCACAAGCACAGCATGTTCGCCGTTCGGCTGGCTTGAGAGACAGGTTAAGTGTGCCGTACATAACGTGCCCTATGAGGTCACTCCTGAAAGTTTGTGCTTGATGCAGTGAATGAATTTGGTTAGCTGAGTTATGGTGCATTGAAGTTGTAGTACTGCATGGGAGCATGATTCGTCCTGTGGGATGGTGAGCCCGAGTAGACGCTCAAAGTCCAACTGCACTCAAAATTTCAACCTCCTCACAACGTTATTTTTGCTTAGTCAGCCTAAAAAAACTGCGTGCATGCTGAGTCGACAAAGACTAAAAGTTCATCTTCTGGGTGACTACTTGACTTTTCTCCAATCATTACACCCCTTAGGGACTAAATGTGAGCGGACGAACGGTTAGTCCGCCACCCGGTTGGTCAGTTCCGATACTCCCCAAAGGAGACGAACTGGTGAAAGGAAGTCGCAAAAAAAAAAATGAAATGAACCTAGCACCACCAGGGATCAAAACTCCGACTCCCGCAACAGTAGCCAAGGAGCAGAATACGCTACCACGCCGCGAGACGGAATTGTCATTAGAAAATGTGTATTGAAGTGTACACCGTGCAGTACTGTGCAAAACGCTACAGATTCATTACAACTTGTGACAGATTCATTGCAATTTCTATCCGTGAAAGCGAACGTGACCGCGATTTACGCTTTGTTATGCTAGAGACTATAATGCTCAGCTCGATTCTAAGTAGATACTCACAACCATAATTTTTTCTTGTAAAGCAAAATCAGCTGGTCGCCTAATTGGGACGGGTGGCTGGGTGATGGTGCGACTCATTTGTTTCCTCACAAATTAGCGCAAGATAGACAACAAATGCAGTAATCCCTCGTTAACTTGAAATCGCATATCTGGAAATATCGGTGAAGTCGCGATTTTACTCGTGGTGCACTTTTCTGCTATAGGTGCTATGCATTTGCCACCCGCTATCTCGAAACGTTTAGGCGGCGGCCCTTCCTTCCTGCCCGTTTGTGCTTTATACGGTGAATGATTTTGGTTTGCTGAGTTATAGTGTGTTGAAGTTGTAGTACTGCATGACAGCCTGGTCCATCCTGTGGGATGGTAAGTCCAGGTAAGGCTCAAAGGCCAACTACATTCAAAATTTCAACCTCCTGAAAACGTTATTTCAACCTCCTGAAAACGGCCTAAAATAGACTGCATGCATGCTTAGGCAAAAGGGACTAAAAGTTCGTCTTCTGGGGACTACTTGACCTTTCCCCAATCATTACACCCTTTAGGAACTAAATGTGAGCCGACGAATGTTTAGTCTGCCAATTGGTTGGTCAGTTCCGATACTCCCCAGAGATAGACAACTATACTTGGAACGAAGGAGGGAACAAGAGAGAGCACCAGCCGGCAATGCTGCTGGAATGCAATTATTTATTCTCATAGCGGTTCAGATGATTTTGTGTGCACGTTGATTGTAGTCAACCATTAAAGAGTGCTCCAACTCGAGAAGATATATCCTATACGTTGCTAAAAGAATCAATTGAGCAGAAGTTCATTTTTATAGCTTAAGAGTAATTGGCGAAATTTTGTGATATCCAGGCCAGTCTTCGCACGCCATTAATCATATGATGGTATTCTTTGCCACGAACAAACAGATTAGTCTTATGGATTTCCATACTCACAATCACACTTTGTTGTCTGTTGTGTGGTGGAACTATTTTAAGGAGGTTAACGAAAGCAATCCGGTACGGCGAGTTTCTGTGCAACGCCTTATATAGACGCAAAAGTGAGGACTGTACACGACTACCTGCCCTGTCACAACGCTCATTTTATTAACGTAGTGTAACGTTTGGCACAACACACTTGAACCTATCACTATGGGCTTCATATTCACAAAAAATGCGTGTCTTGAATAAAACAGTCCGGCCTTCAGACTCGGTGGATCTTTCGTCTTGTTGGACATTCAGGCTTTATTGGACCTTTCGTCTCGTGGACATTCAGGCTCACCGATCACATGACGAATCGGACCCGTTGGATCTTTCGTCTCGTTCGACACTCAGGCCACAAGCGCTTTAAAGGCGCACGTAGTGGAGGCTTCGCCACACAGCGGAGGAGTGTTGCACAAGGCACTGCGGCGGGCTGATTCGTAATGGTGTAGAAGCATATAATTTTACTGGAGTAAACCATATTACACAAACCAAAACACAGCAATGAATTGTTTTTACAGACTGTTCGAGATCTCTCACAGTACTGAAATCGAGTAAAGCTAGAAGAAACATGTTTCTATATAACCTCTCAGAGCGATTCTGTGGGCCCATTCTAAAAAAAGTCTATATAATAGCTTGCCGTGTGCCTGGACACCGGACCATAATGGGAAACGAACTCGCTAACAGGTGTGCTGTTGATGGCGCCCTCCGCATTGACATGGACATATCAAAGTTGCCGTATTAAAGTATGGAGCCCCTTCTACAAAGAAAACACCGGCAACATTAGCAAAAATAATGAGACGACCCACCATTTCGCTAATTGCATTTGATAAAAGCACCATCTCGTCGATATACTAACAAAAAACAAAACAGATCTACTAAGATATCTATATGCAGACAGAATAGGTCACACGGCTGGCACGAATTCTTACCTATTAAGCAGCACATAGCCACCAGAATGCGACCGATGTGGAGGATGGCTGTCAGTCCTCCATGCCCTAACTGAGTGTAATTGAATCTACAGCATGTGGTGACTCTAGACGTCAGCACTTTACTGAGATTTACACATATATAGTACCTCTACGACCTTCACTATTTTTACCAGATAAACCAATGCTTACCCTCAATTGCCTGGCATCTTACATCGCGGATACTCCATTTTTAACACTCATTTCCTATCTTAAGCATTCTAGGCACTCTATTCTGTGGAGGTTAAACACAACCCGCTTACATATCTTGCTAGCATAAGGGGCGTGTTTTAGGTTTCAGGCACTCATTACGCCTTGATGTCATTTTTATACCTCATTTTCATACCACGCCCTAGGCTGCTCGGTACTACTCAACAAAGTGTTTAATCATAGGATCCATGATCTGTACTACAACGTTTTGTGCAAGAAAAGCATATTGTTTATAGGCCTTGGGAAGGTTGGCATTGGAACAACCGCTCGCACGTATCACGTCTCCTCGCAAAAGGACCGGGCAGCTGGACGGGTGGCGCCACCACTCGGCGCTGCCCTCATTAGTGGAATGAGCCGGTGCATTGGACTACGCAGCCTTCCGTTGTATTTGTTGCGTTTGCTTCGGTGCTTTGAATGTTTTGATGTTGTTGTGAGAGGATATGGGCGATGAAATGAAGTCTAGACAGGTGTGCTGGGTTCTTAGATGCAATTACGGCTACGTAAACTTGTCGGACGCTTCTAAACTTGGGTATGGGCTGCAATATCATGAGCGCTTTTTGCAGCAATCTACGCTTGGCTCCACCCGATCTGAGTATACAAATATCACCACTTATTAACATTCATTTCTTTTTAATGCACTAACGGCTACGTGAACTTATTGGACGCCTCTAAGGCTGGGAATGGGCTACATTGACATAAGCGCTTTTTGCAGAGCTGTGCGCCTGGCTCCGCACGATCTGAGTAGGAATAAAACTATAAATATTAGTATTCATTTGAATCACTTTAAATTATCTTCACTGGTTTTAATGACTAGGGTTTCCACGCCAGTAGTAATGGTGGGATAACTCGATACGTGTGCTTTGAAGAGAAAGGCAATTATGTACGAGTTTACACTTCCTGTCTGTAATAGTGAGCTTTGTGCCTCCTGTTTTCGTGAGTTACAGTAGGGACGTAGCCAGGTGGGGTTCAAACCCGTCAGAATATTTTTCTAGGCAGCACGTACGCAGCCCCTTACTGCTCTTTTCGGCAAAACTAATCCCTTCCCATAACTAAACACACACACAACACACACACACACACACACACACACACACGCACGCACACGCACACGCACACGCACACACACACGCACGCACGCACGCGCACGCGCAGGCACACGCACACGCACACACGCACATGCACACGCACACGCACACGCACGCACGCACACACATGCACACGCACGCACGCGCACACACACACGCACGCGCACGCACGCACACACACACACACACACACACACACACGCACACACACACACACACGCACGCCCGCACGCACGCACGCGCGCGCACACATGCCGGCTACGGCCCTGAGTGACAGCATGGGAGCCTGCGAGCCGAAGCGGAACTCAGGTTTGTAGGGCTCATTTTAACAAGAGCCAAAATCATTCAACCACCCAACTGCCCAAGGTACAAACCAACGCCCCTTCCCTTACCATTTTACGACCTCTGGCATCGATAGTTAAAAAATGTGGCAGTGTTAACGTCAGTCGATCGGTGTTTTTTAATACTGAAGTATATTTGCCGATTACTTATAAAAATCGTCTAATGCCTTGTGAAGAAACCAAAGACGCGCCACTAGTTGCATCAAATAGAGGTGCATCAGCCCCAGTCCTTAAGCACACACGCATTTCTGACACGCTGGAAGAAGTTAGGATTTGGAGAGGGGTGCATGGAAGCTCAAAATTAAACAGCAAAATCATCCAGTTCTCCATCTAACGACAACGATAGTTGAACGCGAAGCTTTCTTCATTACGAAATAGAATAAGAAAGGATCAAAGAATCAAAAGACCGAACTGCGTGCTGTCCAAATTCAAAACTCAATTAGCAAAGGAAACCCTCACGAGGAAGCTTTGCGATAAACCGTCATCGACATCAGACGGAGGAGTGCATGATTTTTCAAGCGCAGGTGGCAGCATTCAGTTGTGGAACTGATGACAGGTTTTTGGCACCTTACTACATGTATCTGGTCCTTCACCCACACAGGAATTGTTTCTTGAAAAATCATTAACCAACTAGCCAGCAATCATTGCAAGTCTTGTAAAGCAATGATTTTCTACGACAAGCAAAGTTCTATGATGCGGTATTTATTCTCTAAAAGATTCCCGATGACTGTAGCAAACGTATTCCTGTGAAATTAAACACGTTTCTACCGTACTTATTGAACTTACGGAGCGTCGTCCATAACAACTTCTGTTTTGGGGTAAATCTTAGAAGGCACCCCCCAACTTTGTCTTTCATTTGGGCAGGACGCCGTTTCGTCATAAACTGCCAAAAGCCACCGCCGCAACATTCCTGGATCGGCTGCACACACTGGCTTTGTAGGAGCATTTAGCTGCAATTTATTCCTCGATACGCCAAATGGCATGCAGGCATGAAAAATCTGCGCGAATGAACAGCCTTGCACTTCCAGCTTGACTCCCAGTTTGGCGCATTGAGCGTCGTCTATTTGTAATTGCTGAGTATGGGCGTAAATCACATCCATGGCATAAGGTGACCTCTACTTTCAGGATTCACCGATCTGAAAAAGTCCTTGGGACTATCTACGTTTTCTAGGCCGCACCGCAGCAGAACGACAGAAAGCCCCGCAGAACTACGCTGCGCTGACCGCCACCGGCATTCCACTGACACGGTTCGCCACGGGCGGTGCTGTTCGCTGTAGCGACGGTGGTGCCATACAACGGCCGCCAGGTCCATATAGCGGTACCGCCTCAAGGGTGGGCGAGTAGCTCCATGCTGCGGTAGCCTGGGAGGACGTTGCGTACGCCAGACGTTGCGTACACTGGAAATGCTGACTTAGCCAAAATAGATGTTCCCGAGTTTTTAACGCAGAAAAAGCAGGCATAGGGTTATAATAATGTGGCTACGCCCACAGCACTCTACGAGCACGCTACAAGCACAAGGGTCTGACCAAGTACTGCACCAGGTGTTGCACCGACCCCGAAACTAATTTTTTTGCGCTCCATGATCTATCGGCTGGTCGTCCATAATATTGTTTCTGGCTTTCTTTTTGTTCTTTGACGTTCAAATATCACACTACGGAAATTTATAGTTCGGTTTTTACAAACTATGAAGGCGTACTGCTAAATAATTTGTTGCACAATTTCAACCACTTCAGGCGTACGTTGCGTGGTATAGCCAGTGGTGGCGACACCTGTCTTCAAGTTTTTCTGATTTGTACCTTGTTATACAAAAGCTACGTGTAAGAGTATATTCAGGTTCTCGGTGAGCTAACCTATTGATCTAACAAAACTTGTATTTTTTACTTAAGTGCCTCTTTAATGCAATGTTCCGGCAGGTTGAGAGTTCGCGATTTTTTTATAAAAGTGGCAAGAGTAGGTACGAATAAAGTACCAAAATGCTGCTGCTGCGAAATCCTACCTTTCAGGATTCCTTTTTGTCACCCTGTCACCTTCCTTTTTCCTTGGTGACTCATTGTGATGGCCTGTCTTTCCATCATCTCTCGGTTGTGTCTTACCTTTAGGCTTTCTCCGAGGCCTCGAAACGTCAATTCGTGTTTTCTTTTCCTCCGTTCCAGGCCACGTGCTGCGCAAGCTGTTGTCGAACCAAGATCGAGGTTTTATAAACGCCCAAGAATATTTTGGGGACATTCCACCGGTGCTACTGCAGGAAATCTTCGGAAATGCAGAAAAACAGAAGTACTACAAGCGAACCAGCTCCGCAAATTGGGGTCCGGAACACTCGTGTGAATAGCATCCACTGCAAGCATGGGGCGCGATCATGAAGTTCTGTGTGCTGAGTGGCCGGTTCAAGAACTGCTTTGAACAGTGCTATAAATAGCTTGATGGCGAGGACTTTGTGGCGAGGACTGGCGAGGAGGGTGAGGGCTGAAAAAGAAAGCGGGAGAGGTTTTGAACGTAACTGCATCGGTGTACGTATATTTGCTTGCTACTCACTCGACCGCCTAGCGATTAGTGCACACATGTACGTATGACCACACGCACTGTAATCTCCTGTGCAAATTTTGGTTCATTGACAGAATGTACGTTTGCGCACAGAGGAGCTTCGTAATTTAATTTTATACTTTCCCTGACTGCGCCGCGGCCAAACTAAAGTGCTGCGGCGCTGTGCTATGCTGTGTTCGCGCCACTCCATGACGTTTGCATTGTCACTCAGTGAAAAATGTGAAATTACGTTCTTGTTTAGGCGCAGTATTTTAGCTAGTCTTAATCTTTGTAAAAGTATCGGGTACACACTAGCTGCACTTGTAAACTCCCTGTCAGCTCTGGAGCCCATTCCCTCTCATGCCGCAGCACTTCTTGCCGCTGTTTATTTACCTCCTCCCTGATTTTTGCAAGGAAGAACACCGTTGGCCTTTTTAGCTGCGGCGAAAAATTTTCTGCTTTTCGGAGTGGGCAAATGGGTACACTTGCATGTTCCATATAAACGCAATAAATACTAAGGGAGGGCCCCGTTAGCGATATTCTCTTCCAGGTATACGTGCAAGAGGCGATTTTGGTGCCATGCCAAAAATTAAACGTTTTGATACGTCAGCAACCCTTTCTAAACAGACATGACGGTGTGACGGCAATATCCAGCCCTAATTTCCAAACCCTCAATTCTCTTATTATACGAAGGTGTTATTCGGCAACGGCGGAAGACGCAGCCTTCGCCGTAGTACTAACACTGGGGCCAACACCACAATCAATCGGTTTAAAAACATTCATTCAAATCTTTGTAACAGGTACCATATCTCCTCAGCCGCTTCAAATATTTGTTCAAAATCCCATTACCTACCAACCATGTGGAGCTGGACTGGGCTACTGTCCATTGAGGGCTGGGGGCAACGAGGCAGCCAGCAAAGCAGCCCGAGAAGCCACTGTCCGAGCAGACCTAAGCCTCGTCCCGTTGCGTGGAGCCCGATAGACCCGAGACAGTTGGCTTGCCTGTCAGAAAATAACTGCGCATTATCGCCAAGCCCACCGCATATTCCTGCCGGCTCATCCAACCCTCTCCAACACCTCAAGGCGTCTCATTCAAAGACTTTACCCTGACGCGCAAGGCTGCACCAAATTCACCCCACCCTGTACCAATCCCCCAGTTTCCCTGCATGTGCTTGAAGGATACCCTGATTCACACCAAAGATCCTTTCCCATTAATCCTTGCGACAGCGCAATAGGAGACGCCGCTGGCTAGCTCCCACCCGCAGATGCACACATAAAAAACCGAAACAGGAAGTCACAAGCTGGAGTCGAGTACAGAGTCTCTAAAACATACAAGAGCTTTAAAAACCTGCACTGCATTGTCTTCGCTGTTCCAGGGGCCTAAAAGGTCCTTCATGCCGAGAGGTCTCACTCGTAGTAAACTTCGCGCTGTCATTCGCGCCGAGTTGAAACGTGGACGAACACCGAACAGGTGTTCAGTGTACTCTCGTACAACGCAAACGAGGCACAGACGTGATGCCACCGGACCGATTTTATTGAGAAAGTTTTTGGTATAGGCTGCTTTGAGGCGCAGGCGATGTATCGCACACTGTTTGCCTGGAGAACCATGAGGTATACAGAACGTACACTGTGGGTCCACAGCGTACCACTACAACGAAATACTGTGGACGCTGCGCAGTGCCTCTTTGAGTATGACGTTGATTTCTTGAATTAGTTGGCCTTGATTACTTCCTCGCTTGAGAAGCGCTTGTACTGCAGAGCGGGAGTCCACGAAAACTACCCAGGGTTTTGGAGAGCGGTCCTTGATAATCTACAGCGGTCCCTGACAATCTTGACTGCTGCCAGTTCGGGTTTTGTAGCCGATGTCTTGCGACTGAGCTTATGGCTCACAGACGCCCCCGAAGATGGTACCTATATACCTATAGCGGAAGATTCGGAAGTCACGGACCCATCATCATACACGTGGGTATATCCGTCATAGCAGTTAGACATATGCTGGAGTGTGTGGAGGCATCGCTGACTTTTTGACGATTTCAGGCACTGTTGTTATTGACCACGTAGTAAACTGCCAAGGCAGTAACTCTGGTCTAATAGGACATTGATAGTGATGCGGCATAAACTCCTGCACATGACTTGTAAGCTATAGGTTAAAGGATTGGCAAATGAACCCCTTACGTGGCCGAGCCAGACACGGATATTTTCTTGTCTTAACAGTACACTGGCTGAGAGGAGTCTGGCATCACAAAGTGTCCCTGTCGTTGAAGTGCACCTAGGAATACCAGGAAATACGCCAAGTTTTAAACGCAGAGCATTTCAGTAACTCACGATGTCACCCGCGTTGACGTCCGTAGTCCGCACCGCAGCCCTCCCTACTATATAAAAAAATACTATCCGGCGACAGGTTTCGATCCCTCGACCCTGCGGGCGGAACGCAATGTACATGGTGCTCTAACCACTGCGCCACAAAGCCGACACAGAATGGGACGCTACGGACGCGCCTTATATCGTTAACTCATTCAAATTACTGCTGACGAGCGCTCTCTCGTCAGCAGTTGCCACAAGTGCAACAACATTAACGTAACGCAAACTACTTAACGTCATGCGCCCCCGGAAATGCTCTGAATTTGATTGTGCCCCTCGCGAGGGGGATGTTTCTGTTGTTTGGAGAGGCGCGAACGAGTTGGAAGCATTTCTGCCTCTAGGCGGCCGCATGGCGCCATCTGCACGCTTCTCCGCGAGACTCGTAGAAGCGGCCTCAGGGCGGGAGATTCAAATTTTTTTTGCCTGTAGGCCTCTTGTTGCTTGACGTTGCTCTTGGACAGTGCACCGAGGGCAGGCAGGCTGTAGCGAAGCAAACCAATGAAGAGCGCCTTGTAGAGTCTTTGAGGCGCTGAATATGAGATGTCCACGATACTGACCTCTCAAATGCAATGCCCAAGAATCGATGGCATCGCACATGTGGTCCAGCGCAGCCTGCTATAATCAGTGCATAACGAGACATGTCGCGTCTTGTAAATGCCATCTCAGAGCAGTTTTCAGGCGAAAGAACCAGAGCACAATTTTTCAGGTATTGCGTCAACTTTAGGATCGCCAGTTCCAGCTTTGCTCGCATGCTTCAGCGGTTTTTCCCCGAGCACCAGACACATATGTCGTTAGCATACAAGGATATATTTCCGCCAGGAGGTAATCTGCAGCGGGAGACGAACAAGACAGATCTTAAAGAAAGTGGGGATAAGGTCACCCCCTTGTGGAACACCTTGTCTTATAGCGTGACGGGTAGTAACTCCGCTAGTGGTGGTCATATATACCGTCCTGTCTTGGAGATAGTCACTGTGATGATGTCAGGGTTCGGTGGTGTGAACAAGAGACTTGCGCACGTGAGAGGCAAAGAATGAGAGGCAACAAGTGGTTCCAGAACACGGAAGAACAACATGTTTAACAAACAGATGGAGGACATGAAAACTGTGGGAAGTAAAGTGTAGGACTAAGGTACTAGTCACAATAGTTCTAACATAACAGTTACCGAGCTGAGCAAGTAAAAGAACGAGCTCACAGTTCTTGTTCAGGTGCGTCGTCAGGCGCATCCCTGGTAGACTGGTAGACTTCCCCGACGCCTTCGCGTTCTGGGGTGCCCGGTGGTCGTAGAGTAGCGGTCGGGTCTTTGGCGCCGCTGCCTTGACTGGCAAGAACGGTTGATACACCATGAACTGTGGTGGCCCTGATGACTTGGCGCGAGCCTAAGCTCCCCGGCACCACGCACGGGTGCCTCGATTTGCGGAAAGAGCAGGTGGTCCACCCGAAGACTGGGCGGCCCCTGCAGGAGGGAACGATGCCCAGGCTACCCGGCGCAAAGCTCAGGTGCCTATAGATGGACGGATGTCCGGCCCTACGGCGCGGGCCCCTCGGGGCAGGCGGAGCTTTAGACGTCCCAGCGATGCTGCATGGTCGTCGCCATCGGGTGGATGTCGCCTTTATTTAGGCCACCCGAACTCCAGCCAGTCTTGCGTTTCCATCATCCGACGTCTTCCTCATCCTCCTCCACGCTACTCTTCTCCGATGGCGCATACCCACTTTCGGGGGATTGGCCTTGTTGTCCCCGGTTCCTTTATCTTCCACTTCTTTGTCCTTGAACTTTTCCTGGTACCATCACACTACCCCCGACTCGAGAACGTTCTTGGGGTGAAGCCACATGAACTTTCGAAAAAAAAATGGCACCAGGAAAGTAAGTCCTACAACAGAACAGACCGAGTTCCTAAAAAAATCATTAAAGCACTAGTCTAGATCGGTATTAATGTTCTTAAATGGTAGCAAAACTTCAGTTCACATACAGCTAAGCTCAGTTCAGTCTTTGGTCCACCAAAATAGCATATCCACCGCAATGACTCTAAATACCAACATTTTTTAGACTAGCCAAGATTCATCAAGTACCCAGTTGACCAACTGTGTAAACTTAAACCTTTCCGCAGTCAAATTGAACGTTTCATTTCAGTATTAGTACCCTTTTTTTCCAGCTAGTTATTTCACAGTTTTCTCTTTCGCCTATATTTCTAACAATGCTTCCCATGAAAATTCATGGCGTGCTGACCGCTCCGATGACAATTTTCTGGATTCTTGCAGGTATTTTCTGCACGGTTAATTAGCTTCAACAAAATTTTGAGGGTCAATTTTTTTTTTCAGTTCTTTTTCGTCGGTGCTTATTGCCCCTGAACGAGAACGTCTAATTGCACAGCTGGAAGATTTCCGAGACTCAGCGGTAAAGCTTCATTTCCTTTGCATCAGCAGAGGGTTATAATTTTCTTGCGGAGCTTATCTCGCGCATATTTAGAATCCTAGCTGTGCGTTTGAGGCACTTTGGTCTCTTAAAATCCAGCGAACAGAACTCCTGGACTGGTTTTTCTCCGCAGGGGTGTATCTGTTGAACTGGGTGCTTTCCTTTGGTTTTGACCTGGCAAACGTTTTCGTTTTGCGGATTTTCCACTTGCGAGGTTTGGATTGAATCGGTCTAACCAAAGAGACCGTTCTGTTATCATCGCATTTCCTTTCTGATTCTTTGCCCACGTCAGAAAGACACTAGCCTAGTTGCTAGGTGTCTGCATCCTCAGCTGCAGCACTTACAAGTAAAACCTCCGTCAGAAGCGTGTCCTCCTTGTCTAGCGGTTCACGGGGTATAGGAGTCACAACAGGCAAAGGCTGCTCATCCTGTGTACTCAGCTCGGGTAACGCCACTAGGGTTTTTGAATTTAGTAGCACAGGTGTGTCTTTGGTGCGTCGTACGAAATTCTCAGTGGAATTTACACCACCATTGGTTATGGCTGGACATGCCTCACGACCTCTTATCTGCCACTGTAGTTCTTCCCGCTCAACATCAAGCTCAGCGAGCTGCTGTTCTTGCGCTGCCTAGTGCTGCCCTTTCAACCTTTCGCTGGGCCTCAAGATTTGAGCACTCGGCCTCCACCCATGCACGAAGTCCAGCATCCCTCAAGCCCAGCTGTTTGCCAGCAGCTATAAGCTCCTGGAGCACCGTGATGCCATCCATCTCTGCCAATCTCGTGTGCTGGGCTCGTTACCTCTCGAGATTCCATTGAGAGGTCCTTTCACGTACGCTAATTGTGATGATACCAGGGTTCGGGTGTTATGAACAACGACACGACGCACACGTGACAAGCAAAGAACGAGAGGCAAAACGTTTCTCCAGGACACGGAAGAACAACATTTATGAACAGACAGATTGTGGACTTAAACACTACAGACAAAAACTAAGGACTAAGGTCCTACCCGCGTTAGTCCTACCAGCAATAGAAGTTACACAAGTAGTGGAACGAGCTCCCAGTTCTTGTTGCCTGTAGCTCTCAGGGTCAGGCGTCGACTTCCCCGAAGTGACGAGAATCGGAGGCGATGTCGTCGCAGGCATCGTGGACCCATGTGGTGCAATGGCGCCGTATCGCCGCTGCTTTGATTGGTCGGAGAAATAGACGACCCGACACCGTGGCAGGAACGGGACTCCACAGAGGTCGCCGACTCCAAACAGGTCGCACGAGCCGAGGCTCCCCGGCAAACCGCACGGGTACCTCAGTTTGCGGGAGGAGCAGGTGGTCCGCCCGACGACGTGGCGGCCCCTGCAAGAGGGAACGATGGCCAGGCTACCGGGCGCAAAGCTCGAGTGCCTGGAGATGTACTGGTGTCCGGCCCTACGGCAGGGTCCCCGCTTTGCCGGCGGAGCTGGCCACGTCCCAGAGCTGCTGCATAGTCGTCGCAATCGGGTGGATGTCACCTTTCTTTAGGGCACCCGAACTCCAGCCGGTCTTGCGTTCCGTCATCCGACGTCTTCCTCCTTTTGCCAGCCCTTCTTCTCCAATGGCGCATACCCGCGCTCGGGGGATTGGCCTTGTTGTCCACGGTTCCTTCATCTTCCACTTGTTTGTCCTTGAACTTTTCCTGGTACCATCACAGTCACTTAGCCACGTGAACATCTGTCCCGTGATACCTGCAGCCATCATTTCTACGCAAATAGCATCATGGGCGACGTTGTGAATTCAGCTTTGATGTCTAGAAAGACAGCTACGACAATGTTCTTTAATTCATTTCCACGCCTATTCAAATCGACCACCGGTGATCAATGATTTATATTGCCTATTTCAACATGTTGTAGTTGTTTATCGTACACCTAATGCGGCCAGTGGTTAGTCTAGGCACTGCCCTTTTATAATCAGTTGAAATTCTCCCGCTCCGGCGACATTGAGATTTTTGACGGCGTTTTTTGCGAGCTGAGGTGCTTGTGTTTTTGAGGAAGGGGGCGTGGCTGCTGCACTTGAGAAAAAAGGATGTAGATCGTGGTTACGCTGCATTACCATAATATTTTTTTTGTCAAACGGCTCCTGGCAAGTCAAATACCAAATAATGCGGTCAGCTTTGTAATCCGACAGCGTTGAGAGGTGATAATTACTTGAAAATGGCCCCAGCTATTCACTAATGATGTTTGGTTCGGGCAAAGGGCAGCTTTGTTCTCCCAAAGCTTATTTCTGGTGGTCCCCCGCATGTCTAGCAAGTGTGCCTGCCATTTTCAACCAGTTTCCAGCAGTTTCGGTTTCGTTTTTGCATTGCGAAATTCATATTTGGCGCTACTACGCAGTTACCCAACTACAAGCTCATTTGCCATGGCGCCTCCGTTGCCCGCTACTGGTCCTGAAAACAAGCATTCCGCTCATGCTTCCACTTTATCTACGCCTTCCTTCTGCGATAAGAGCTTCCGCTGAAAGTCAAACGATAACACCAAGCCGTCGGGTATCAGTTCAAACGAGGAGAACACTTCCAAATGGCCTCGAACACCGCCAGTTGTTCACCGGCCAGTTTCGGTTTCATACGAGGGTATTTCCGGAGGTCTAGGGTCGCTTCTTAGTAGTACTGTCTATTTTGACGAAGTCTCCAACAGCCTTGTATTTGTTTCTTTTCGAAACTGTTAGGTGGCGCTGTAATGTAGTAGGCTCGTAGTGCTGAACTTGCTTCACAGCCCGACGGCGGCTTGGTGAAAGCTTGCTGGGCATGATTCTAGCGCATCGGGGAGGTTCCCGTTTGAACCCATTCCCATTTCACCCTTCCCGCTTGTTCCCTCCCGTTTCAACCCGGCGCAAAACGACCTTCCCGTTTCGCCCTTTCCCACTTGGCCCGTTCCCGTTTGAACCCGTTCCCATTTCCACCTTCCCGTTTGTTCCTTCCCATTTCAAGCCGGGGCGAAAGAACCTTGCCGTTTCGTATTTTCCTATTTATTTAGCCCATTCCCGGAATAACGTACCCAGTTTATGAAACGCTATAAAAAAACATTTTCATATTATTTTTCATTTATTTCTGTTTGTCGCTGCGATAGCATGCTCAGTACATCCAGAGTCCTTGACTGCTTTTCAAACCTGGGCTTCACTTTTTGAATCTACTGACGACGAAATTTGGTTACAACTCAAGTCATACCAATTAACAATTTTTTTAAATTAACAAAGCCTAACAAACAAATTAACAATTACAAATTAATAAACAAATCTTTTAAATTACCTAACAAGTCTTTTAAATTAACAAACCAAAAAATGATAAAACCAAAAAGCCCAGAAAAGCGCCGCGGAAGCACAAATAAAAAATCGCAAAAACACCCTCACTTTGAAAGAAATTGTATTTGGCGGACTAAACATTTAATCGTTATATTAGCGCAAGTGTACATCAATGTCGAAAAGAAACAGATGAAAACTATAAAAGATTAAAAGATGAATAAAAATAAAGTAACCCTATGTATCTGGATACATATGCCACATCTGGCTATAAAAAATCACTGTCATGAGAAGCGGCGAAAATTATAAGCTTAGCTTTGCGTTTTATTGATTCTGTTTATTCCCGTCACTCTAGCGTACTCAATTTGCATAATACGGCAAACCTTCAAAAACTTAAGCAGTGCAGGGTCGTCTCTAGCCTTAATTTTTTTTACTACAGAAAATTAAAATTGTCGCGGGAATACTACCTCCAAGGGCCTTTCAGACGTTCAGCCAGGAGACATCATAGTAAGACTATTAGGCAGCCAGTCAGCTGAATTACTATTCGAAAGTTCTCTTTGTTTCCTCGTGCAATTTCTTACTGGAATACGTTAACTGAACGAACAGTGAACTCGGTATCGTTAGAAGAATTTTCCCCACGTATTGTAAATATGTGTTCTGGTTGAATCGTCGTATTTTAAAATTGGAATACATTACGAATGCATATCCTTACTCCGACCCCTTTGCGTCTTTTACATGTGTATGTCTTTTACTTATTTGTGTGAGGCGTTTTTAAACTACGCTAACCAATACTGATGTGCTTTTATGTTCACTCCTGCATGAGCCCGACCAGGCCGCAAAGTATCAGTACATAAATAAAAGTATCTGCCCATTACTCTCGTATGAAAGGCATTTGTAGCCAATTATCAGATTTCTGCACATGTTTTTGCCTTTTTTAAAGTCTCTCCTATGGACATCTTTGATCTATAGATCTCTCGAATCCGAAGACAAAGCTGCGCTCCAAACAATGAGCATAAGAGCGGCTGATAAATAAATTTCAGCCGCACGTACGAACACCAACTGCAGAAAAATCCAATGCGTGCATTCCTCAAGATATTGGGTATCTTTATAATACACTTTCGCCGCTACAAATTTTGTGTCAAGAGGGCAGTATCGACCTAAGGCATTCGGAAACTTTTATCGGCCGGAAATACCGGTCGATTCCGGAAAATTTGGTGCATACAAGTTTTTAGTGCATGACCCGTTGCTTGTAAGCACATTTCGGGAACAGATTCGAAGACGGTAACACATATTTTCAGAAATTCAAATGGTTTGCAACAATGCGGGTTCAAATGAGAAGGGCGCTTTGGGAGCGGGTTGTAACGGGAAGGGCGTTTTGGGAACGGGCTGAAACAGGAAGCGCCCAAACGGGAAGGTCGTTTCGGGAACTGGCGCACACGGGACGGGTCAAGCGGGAAGGGCGTTTCGGGAATGGGTTCAAACGGGACGGGGTCAAACGGGAATGGGTTATTTCGGGCTACACCCCACAGCACGAGCCGGGAACGGCTGCTGAAGCAGCTCTTGCATCTTGGACGCTATTTTTGTCCACTCAATTGGGTCTTTTAACGGATTTAAATTTCGAACGTAAGCTAAGATTTCCAAACCGATGTGTATGTTGAACCGAATCCGAGCTGTCCCGTTCGAGCCATTCTGTGTGGATGCCATCTTGGAATGTCACGTTGTGTTCGAGCTGTCGCGACTCGCGAGAGAGACCCGAGGACAGAGGAGGAGCCTCGCGCACCGTCGCGCACGACGCTAAGCCCGCAAAACCCGTAACGCAAGTTTCCCTAACTTGCGGGCGCATGCAAAGGGCGCGGCTATGGTCCCTAGAAATATTTGCTAGCCTGCCGTCCGCCGGCCGCGAAGGGGGCTCCTCCGTTATGCATGCAGCGGCACGGCAGCGAGCAGTCGGAGCGCGGTGGGTGTAGGAACAAATGGTCCCGGAACAAATGGCCCCGGAACTAAAGATCCCGGTACTTATGGTTCCGGAACAAATGGTCCCAACTCGAAACTAAGAACAAATGGTCCCAGGCACCTCTTCAGGCAAAATGATAAAATTCCACGTGGGTTATCTGTTCAAATTTGTTGTATCTTGCTGGAGTGCAGTTTATAATGTCTTTCGCTGTGTCTAAAGGTACGTCGGACATACCCGCAAGATTTCTTAAAGATACGTCGGACGTACCCGCAATATTTCTTAACGATACGTCGGACGTACCCGCAATGTTTCGTAAAGATACGTCGGACGTACCCGCAAAATTTCTTAAAGATACGTCGGACGTACTCGCAAGATTTCTTAATGATACGTCGAAAGTACAGGGCCCAGAGTGGCTCGAAAGCGGCGTTTCTCGAAACTAGCGTGGTTATCTCGAACCATCGACGGCAAAACCATCACGCGTTGGCTGTATATATAAGCCAAGAATCTAACGATGCCTAACCTGACACAGAATGCATTTTTTTCCCTCGTGTTCTCTAGTTGGACCTCATTTGAAGGGGCGGTTAGAGCCTTCGCTGAGGTCAGAGATCGAATGCGGACCACTACGGGTTCTCGCAAGAGGGAAACAAAATCATGTGCGACGCGAGTTTTCCTTTTTTTTTCCTCATATGTTTCTGTTTAAAGCCCTAACCACACGGGCGCGAAATCACGCGTCGCGCGAGCGTCGCCGTCGTTCGGCGTCAACACGCGGGCCCGCAGGATACCGGCGAAGTCGCGCGCTAGTCGCGTGCGTCGGCGGGCGTTGCTTGACCATCCTGTTGAAGTCGTTTATGAGCAGTTATTGTCGCTTCTTGAACTGCAATTATCAAGACTTTAGCTTTAGCAAAAAAAAAATCACTTGGCGTCTTTATTTATTGCTAAGTATGTTGGCGGGCAAATATTGAAATGCTGCGAAATGTATCTCGAGCCATCATGGTCAAATCAGAACAAAATAAGATCAGAATGATAAACGAAGACGCACCTTGCACAACTGCTTTAGTTGCTACTTGATTTAACCTTCATGTTGCGTACCGACTGTACGTTCATGAATTCAAATTGTAAGCAAAACAAATTTCAGCGCTGCCTTGATACTGAGGTTACCGCCGAACGTCATTTGTAGGTTGAAAGGCAGGGTACCCTGGCACCCTGTCTGTACCCTGTAAAAAAAAACTGATCAAACCCTCGCCGAAGAAAAAAAAAACCGCCTTCGCTAGGATTCGAACAATGGACTTTCAAAACAGAATCTCAGCTCTCAACCTCTCGACCACGCAATTCTTTTTTTTATCTTATTGAACCACTCGACAACGCAAGGAGACCACGCAAGGAGACGAGGAGGTTTTGAAGAATTCGGTGTACCAACTGAGGCTGCGCATGAATAGTGTCGGGTGTGCTTTCTTTTGGTCGTATTTGAGAGATTTGAGCAGTGGTAACGCTTGCTTCTTGCGCACCGATCTTGGAGCCGAGGACAATAATGCTAGTGCTACAAGCGATGTAACCGCAGCTGAGTCAAAAAAAGTTATGCACATCCCCGGTCTCCCCTGCGCAAGCCAAGGGAGCTACGAATGGAATGGAATGCGCCAGAATTCTGGCGTTGATAACGCTTGCTCGTCACGCACCGATCTTGCTGACAAGCCACATGCTAATACTGGATGTGATGTAACCAGAGCTCCCTCATTTAACTCACACAAAGCTATCGCAGATCCCCGATCTCCCCGATAAAAGCCGAACAAGCCACAAATCGATGAGCGCTTGCGAACAGAAATAGCTTGAAATTTTCCTCAAGGCAACCGATTACCGTAAGTTAAAAAAAATTGATCGTTTTCAGCGTCCGCGAAGACGGACGCTGCCGTTCGCTTTCCGATGCTCTCGCGCTGCGTCGACGCCGCTATCTGGCGAGCGTAGACATCGGCGTCGCTCGGGTTTTAGCTCGCGTCACCATGCATTTCTGGCGACGCGACGTCAACGCGAGAAAACGCTGAACGTACGCTGCATGTTTGGGCCGAGTGAAGCCGAATACACCGACGTACTTAAAAAAGTTTCGCGGATACGTCCGACGTATCTTTAAGAAATCTTGCGGGTAGGGTACGTCCGACGTATCTTTAAGAAATGCTGCGGGTACGTCCGACGTACCTTTAGACACAGCGAATTTCTTTAGTATCTGCATTTTTTTGTTTTTCAGATGTCGTTAAACCGGTTATCTCAATTTACGCTATTATATCGATTAAACGCGTTATTTCTGCCAACCATGTATTTTTGTGCTAGTAAAGGGCATTACACGATTGGCCCGCTTGGGGAATTTTTTTTTTTGTATTTCCGCCGTTTTTCTCCGGCCTTTTTTATTTTATCTTCGAGTTTTTTATACGTTGAAGACGAATATTGTTATTTATTACTTCTCTCTTTCTTCAGTTATTCGATTTTTGTAATGTTTTCATTATTTCTATTTTCGACTTTTTGGTTTATCAAAACGTCGTTATTTCAATTATCTGCCTTCTGACTATATAACAAATTATTGTGCTACGTGCAAACACAGGGGAAATATGAAGCCACGTGTTTCCCACGTACGTGGGAAACATGCGGCTTCTCCATCCATGATTTACAAAATACGTAGAGGCATGCCTCAGAAAGAAGCAAGCACTTTACGGGTGCGTGCGAAGTGAGTTCTCTGCACCCTCCCTCCCCCTCAAAGGTTTTCTCAGTCACCGCAACTATTTCCAGGAACGGCCAGACTTAACGCATTCGCACTTAAAACTGACCATTACTCCTGCTCAGCTGATCAGACAGCTAAGCTGTTAGATATAAATGAAAATGATGTTACGAAATGAGTTACAAAAGCGCTTCGAATTGCAATTGCGCAATACAGTTGACTCCTACTAATATGAACTCCATGTGGACCGTACAAAGCTTCGAACTAACACAACTCTCAAACAAACAGAATCCCGCCGTGGCTACGGCGTTGTGCTACTGAGCCCAGAGACGCGGGGTCGAATTACCAGCCGCGGCGGCCGTTTTCCGATGGAAGCGAGAAGTGAAAACGCCCATGTATTCGTGATTTCGGCACACGTTAAAGATTTCCAGGTTTTATTTTATTTATTTATTCAAATATTGCCAGCCGCCCTTTGGCAGCCAGAGCAGGAGTGGTACAGTGCAGAGTACGAACACAGAGTTTACACGCGACCAGTAACACGGCCCGCGGTTCACAGGGAAGCAATAATGCAGTAAGCTTACAGTGTTACGACACACAAGCGCACGCAATCAGTACACGGCCCACGATTCGCAAAGCAGCAGTAATTCTCGATACAAATCAAATGCCTACATGAGTATACAATAAAACCGGCAGTGCTAGTCTAATGCAAAACACAACAAAGTACACTACGCGCATTTCCCAGGAAGTGCGAAAAAAAAATCCGACAAAATTGGTTTTGGCTACGAATTATCAGGCAATTTTTTAATCGAATTGCCCGTATAATTTCCGGAACCAGAACATCACTTCAGGTTAACTGAAAATTCTAACTAAGCGGCTTTTAATTGTCGGGAGTCGATTGTATCTTGTTTGCGAGCGTATTGACCGGGCGTAGTCCGAACGAACACAAGGAACACGACACGATTGTTGTTTGCGGTTTAAAGCTATTCTTCAGTTCAATATAGTACTCAAATTTGAAAAGCCTAGAGTTTTATTGTAGCAGACAAACATGAGGCTGTCTGTTTTACGGTGTTTTCGACACGCTAATGGAATGTCTTAGGGGCAGCGGCTTCGTGTTCTTTGTGTTAAAACTGTGACACGTAATTACGCGTGCGTGATATCGCCTATGATAAAACTATACACAAACATGTAGCCTCCTGAGCAGTCAGACTTCATTAATATGCTTCGAGGTCTCTTCGGCAAAACAAGAGTTACAGCCATTTTCTGTAGCCATTCTCATCCCGTAGACGTTCATATGTTTACAACAATTCCTCAACGTTTGCTATTTCACTGTGGCCCACCTAATTACGACAAGTAAATGAACTCGCCGTGATGAAAGATCTGTCAGGTCACACCATAATTTTTCCCGAGATTAATATACGCTATAAACATCGCACCTTTTCGGCAGCTAAAGTTGCCCGCGAAGTAAAAAGCCGTCAGCAACGCCTCACCTAAAATGTTCAGTAGCGATGTCTAAACACAATTCTAAACACAAGCCTTTGAATAATAATTTTACTGTAGACCGCTCCCTGAATATTTACTACGTTAAAACGCATGGAGAAGTGCAGTTAATTGCTGTTAGCGCTTGCTTCAACACATATGTACAGCTGCAGCCCCCCGCACGCACACTGCTGAAATATTTTACAGCGCAAGGAGCATAAAACGGCTACATCTCTAGAGGTAAGAAGTCGCATTCAAGGGACCGAAGACTCGTGCGCGGCCCGCGAGCGCCCATCCGTGTTTTCTTGTATGTTTAGAAATGGTGGGGACCCCAAGAGCACAAAAGAGCACGGCCTTTTGTGCACGTCCGGACCCTCCTATTTGCTTCTTTTAATAATTCGGCATGCTTCACCGGAAAGAAGGGGACCCTTGGGGCGCGTTTGTAAGAGCGGTTTCGGGCCTCCCGAGTAGGGGAGAAGGAAGGAAAAAAAAAAGGAAAAGTCTCCACCTTGGAACGCCACGTGGTGTCAGATTTTCGAAGCTTTCGGGATGTCCCCGAAAGTTGGCCTACCTTTCATTTAGGTACCAATGTAAAAAAAAAAATATTTTCGCGGATACTGAATGCGTGGGCTACAAAATGTGAAAGCAAGCATGTATAATATACAACATGCGATGTGAAATGATCGAAGTCACTGGATAATTGATGATGTGTAGTAATTTATAAACAACGGGCAATATATCAGAAAAGTAAGCAGCTAAATAAGAACCGGGTGTTTGTTGTGCAAACTAAACCATAATAGCTACGGGAGCTTGGTTTAGAGAACCCCATACGCCGACTGGGGTGCAAATCACGTACGAGTACACGAACACCGACTTTTTCAGTGAGAGTATTGGTTTGGGCGAGTTGGTACATAGCGGCGTATTGAACCGCAGCAAAGACGAGGACAGGAACACAGACGACGACACACGGGGCGCTAACTTCCAACTTTAATGATACAAAAAACCCAACCACCGCATATATAGTGTTCATTATCAGCCAACATGCCTGATTTGAACCAACCAGGATGTAGTCAATATCACAACAACACAAATAAAAGTGGGGAGAAGTTTAACATTGTCAAAAGACGATAAAAGTATACAACGCAAGTATGTACATCGATAAAAACCGATAAAAAAGAACGAAAGAACTTTACAAATGGGAAGTTGCCAAATTCACGCAAGGGCAACCAGAAGACGCATGCGCGAAAGAGGAACGCTCTGCACAAGAATTCACGGGTTTGACCTTGAAAATTCTAACTCTTTTGCCCCGAGAGCTACCGACGGCTTCGAAATGCAATTATCCCCCAAATCAGCGATGGTTTTCGCCTCCAAAATTTCGCGTGTAACGGGGTGTCGGTGCTTGGCCAAAACAACGCACTTCTCAAACAGGGGAGGGGAACAGCCACACTTTTTGCAGTGCATATCGAGAAAGCCTCCGTTCTTAGTACGAACATTGTAGCTGTGCTCCTTTAAGCGTTCGTTGCAGGCACCTGCCCGATTGGCCCACGTACACCTTGCCGCAATGTAGCGGAATATGGTACACGACACGCTCAGTGCACTTAACGAATTTATTCCTGTGCTTTGTCTTGCATGATGGCTTTGCCGAGATATTAGGCTTCGTCAACTGGCAGAAGATATAGTCGCTCGCTCCAACATAAAAGTAGTTTTTTTTCTGCTCCCGAGAAGCCTAATAGCTCGGCAAAGCCCTCGGCAAAGCCCTCACGACTAAATCGTGAAGACGTCACGCGTGCTTGGAGGAGGGTGGCCAGCAACGATAGGGCTGTTTAATGGCAACACATGCAAAACAACTAGTCGTTTCGAATAGATAAATTTTCGTGTGTCTAGGAATTCACACCTTAAACAAATGAAGCTTGAAGGACCGCAGGCGGAGCCTGGTGAGGGAAAGCTTGGGGAGAACTAGAAGTTGTCCCAGCAATTAAACAAAAGTCGTACTGGCTGAAAAAAAATCAATTTCCAAATATTGTGCAGGAAAAGTGGTTTACAATGTAGAGCAAATGACCACCCCAGAAATTCAGAAAGTATGCCTGCGCCTACTGGTTTGTCACTATAAAGGCCCATTCACACTGCGACGAAAGCGACGTGAATTCTGTCGCTTTGTCGCGCGACGACAAGAATTGGTCCCGACCATCCGCCAAAAACGGTCGTCGCGCGACAAAGCGACGGAATTCCCGTCGCTTTCGCTCGCTTTTGTCGCTAGTGTGGACGGGCCTTAAGGCAGCCTGTGTGGCAGCAACTGCCAGCTGGAAATTTATAGGTGAGCATTTGAGTGCCTTTGAAATAGATACATTGTCAACTCTGTTTATTTCAATTGTTATCTGGTTACTGAGAATTGGAGCAGATAGAAAGAGGACATTTAACGGGGAAAGAGACGACTGGCCGTACATATGAGTCGTCTAGCCAGTGCACGGCTGATCGCGAGGATGTTTGTCGTTTCCTTTCGTAAGTTATAGCTAATAAATCAATCACACATTTGCAGCTAAGTGAAGTGAACCTAGTAAAAAATGTGAGGTTCGGGCTTACCACTGAAGCGGCCACTAGCAAATGGAGGAAATCCGAATCGAAAGAGGTTACGGAGCGATAAAGAAGGAACTCATGAGTATAATATCAGATTCGTACGGGCCCGGGTGTATCGGCGCCACACGGTGGCTCACAGCCGCCCGGTCGCGGCCATCCCGATGTGTTGGTGGCAACGATTTCATTCACGTCGTTGTGCGGTCGACTAGCTCAAACGGATCCTAGATGAATCAACATTTTCCCAGTAGCTGAGAAAATAAAATCGCCCTCTCTAACCAACAATACTAACCAAGAACCAGACCTTTTTGGAACCAGCTCGGCGCTCACTCTCTCCCGACCATCTTCGGAGATGGACATTACTCGACGAATCGAATGGCTAATGATAGAAAGGGGGAGACGTACCAGGTGTTTAATCTTGTTGCCCTGTCCCCTTTTTTTTACTAGACCGCTACCTTTAAAAATGCACCTACCAAAGCAAAATATTTGGGTCATCAGCTTGAAATATTTCTTTACTTAGAACTCCGTTTGAAATATTTCTTTACTTAGAACTTGGAACCCCCCCACGAAAACCATAAAATAGAAAAAAATGAGCACAAGGCTATCCACTTCATTTATGTGCGCCACACAGAAAACACGCAGATAGTCATTTATTTTCCTTTAAACTTACAGAAGAATAAAATAAGAAAACGTAGATTTACCTGATTAACAGCTGTGTAAATACACTAAATGCCTACATAACTGTTGCATAATTTCTTACATAATTTGTTTGCCAAGCTACTCGTCCGCTGTTTTTTTTTACCTTAATTGCATGGGGCTTCATGGGATACTCCCTTTCTGTATATCGCCATGCCCTGACTGCGTCGCCGGCATAATGAACGGAAGTCAACGACTTAAAGGAGCCATGAAGAGAAAACACAAGTTTGGTTCATTCGAAAGATTGCCTCGTTAGAACCATAACGACACCACTTATAACGCAAACTTCGCTCAGATAAGCTACATAATTAGGAAAAACGGGAATGGTCATGCGACCCACCAGCTCATTTCCCGCAACAGAACCTATGCCGTCACATGGGCTAAGCTCTGCGATTGGCGGAGGCCGGCAAAAGCAAACGCATGTTAGGCAGGGCTTACAGTTTGCATAGCGATCTAAATGCCCGTGAAACATACTGCACATTCTTTTTATGACAAAGAACGGTGGAGTAAACGGTTGAAGTTCCGAACGAACACGCAAGCGTGTGCGCCAATGCGTACGAAACAACCGCCTGGCTGAGCTCGACATCTCGCCGTCGCGCAGACGGATTTTCGGGTTCGAGGCGCTCTGACCTTGGAGGAAAAATGCCGTAAACACCGCGCATTGACGCTCGTATCCATGGCTCGTATCTTTCTGGTCGAAGCAGAGAGCTCGCGCGAACGGCTTTCCATACACGACACCGGCCAACTGGCATAAGCGATACTGCTACTGAAGTTGAACTATTATTAACCGTAATAAAAATACGGCACATACGTACCAGTCTGTATTCGTCCGTGGCGACGGCGCTGACGAGGCAGCGGTGCCGACGGCAGGGCGTTCGTCTGTTGTGGCTATCGCGGAATGGTCGCTTTCCCGTCCACCGCGTATCCCACAACTCTTGCCGCTCGTGCACTTAGAAGCGTTGAGCGTTCAAGTGGTGTGAGGTTGTTAAATGCAAGCCCGAGCTCCTCGGCGAGAGTTTTCCGGATCAGGCGATTCCATGACTAGGGCTGCGGGTGCACTAGGTTTTACTAGCATTTTTAAAATGGCCGCCGTCTCGGTCGACTCCCGCGTGTGGGTGCTATATGGAGTCGACATACTAAGTATCTGTTTCATGGACCGGCCCGTGTGGCACCATTGCTCACGTCACCAAATGTGCAATTTTAGCGGGAGATTTAAAATTTTGGCTTAAATTGCCTTATTTCTCAGTGAATAAAGCATCATTTGCTTCCGGGAAAGCGCTTGGGGTACTATGAAACACCTAATCTTTCGAATAAAACAAACTTTTGTTTTCTCTTCATGGCTCCTTTAAAAAATACGAGCAGCTATAAACACCAGACTTCAGATCCTTCGCGATTGCATCGATCGCGAATTGGTTGGTTAGTGCAACCATTCAAGGACTCTGGTGCAACCAAGGGGAATCGCGACGGCTTAGTTGTCTCACCCATTGTTGGACACTCGAGCTGCTCCCCCTTCCCCTTGCGCCCCCCCCCCCCCCCCCCAACACAGACTTTATCTGTACTAGTTAGTTCCTCCGCACCAACCTTCATGTCATGTTTCACACTTACTTTCATTTCATTTTAATTCTTCGTCCCATCTTTCTCAAGATTCAATCTTCCCCTCATTTTGTTTTTCAAGTCATTTTCTCCTTCGTTTCTTCTGAAAATATGACAAGCGGATCGGGGTACACGGTCTCCGACGCGTCACCGCAAAGACGCCAGAAAAGGCTTAACATTTACCATGAAGTAACAAATAAAGCTGGGCGAGGTGCATGGTACGGGTTCAAGGGGAAACGAAGCGCGAAGAAACAACGACAACCAGGAGGAACACATACAAGTACAGAGGAACAAATCGTTCCGTTGTATTTGTTCCTCCTGGTGACGTCGTTGTTGCTTCGCACTTCGTTTCACCATTTACCCAGCGCCCGTACACATCATCCCATATGCGCGCAAAAAACAAAAACTAAACAAAAAAGCCGCGTGGAAAGCCGCCGAGGACATATGACCAGAGTCTCGTTGGCCCTGCAGTGCCTCTCCCCGTACTCTTCTCGTCTGCCGCCATGACTGTGCATGGTCCTGGACATGCTGAAGGGGCTCTGTTAGCCGGAGCCCCACTGTCGCCCCATTGAAAAACAAGCTCGCTCGCTACACCCCTCCGAGCGTCGCAGTCATATACCGACGGCACCCCCTCTGGAGGACTCGTTCCTTGTTCGCCTCCGCTCACATCCTCGACCCGCACGACATTCCTGGATGCCAAAATTCTCCTCGCTTTCTTCCATTATACCAGGAAGCAAATCTGAATAGGCTGGTGGCCGGACGTAACTTGAACAGGCCAATGCTGTGGTTTCGTTGCAGTCGTATTACAGTTTTCGACGTCCGCATTACACGCACATTAGAGGGGCACAAGTGGCACACGCCCCCCTCCCCCCCCCCCCACCCCCCAACTTTACCGAGGGGATGGTACCCGGGCCCAGCCCCGGCACCCCTTAGCGACGCCATTGCAGCTGCCTGCAGCGGATGTTGCCTTGTGTCATTTATGCCAACATATCGAGATAACCGGCCGTGATCCTCCAAAAGACGTTTGCAGACAAAGGGTGGCGAATGGGTTTCCACTTGACCGATATTTTGAGATAACCGAGTTCGAGTTAAGGAGAAATCATATATCTGTTGACTGAAAGTGCTAAAAAACTTCGTATGCATGTGCACACGTACGTGATTAAGTTTTTATTCGGCAGTTACATTTTACAAATTCCCAATTGAGTGGGCCTAACTGAGGGGAACGCGTAGACGTGTGCGTAAGGGCCTTAAAATCAACAATGCAAATGGTCAGAAGGCTCCGGTTCAAGCTGCTTCATAACATAATTATCGTGTGCGTAAATAATTGTTTACACACGCGTACAGGGGACAACATCTCGGGAAACGCAAACAAAGACGGTTCCAAAGATGGTTCCAAAGAGCCATAAAAGGAAGCGGAGCGCCAACACACCACACACACATTTCCACTCCTTGACGTACCCGTGGCAGTTACAACGCTGGGGGAATTCACAAAAAAATAGTAATGTAGTTGAAATCCCGCGTGATGTTCCCCAGCTGGAAAAAAATGGCGTATCGGCAGTGTTCCTGAAGCCCCCGAGATATGTGTCGAAACCGTTTGCTTAGAAGAGGAGAGAGCGTATCGACACGATTCCGAGGTTTTTACAAGGTTCGATCCTTTATAATACGCGAAAACGTACTGCTATCCCTTTAAGCTTCAGTTAAAAGTGTTAGTAGTCATACAAACCCATTTATTTGGCTAATTTGCTTTGTCGACAGAGACAAATAGGGTTCAAAAACGGGCAGTTGAAATTGGCTGAACCCACCCAGAATTAGGGAGCACTACATTGAGGCTACCTAAAGCAGAACTACGAAGGCAGCAGCAGCACGGCAGAGCGCCCTACGCGCGCTGCCCATCGCGCCGGCCGGCCGGCATCCGGCCGGGTCCGGCCGACCGCGCTCCGGTCGCGGAATAAATGGTCTCGGAACAAACGGTCCCAACTTCAAACTAGGAAGAAATGGTCCCACCACTACTGCTCCTATGCATGAGCGCCTGTATGAGGGAAGGAAGGGGGTCAATGTGTTTATGTTTTTATGTTTGTATTTGTGCACAATATATTTTGCATCTGTTGATATATTATATATTTGCTAAGGCTGAATTTACTTGAGTGAAATGCGGTATACAGTTTTTTTATCGCATATGTACATCCTCTCGTGCTTCCTTTGCACGCCTTTTTTTGTTATTCCGACAGACAGACAGACAGACAAACGTTTTTATTTGGATGGCTCGAGGCCGCAGGCTTAAGGGAGGGGGTTATAATGTCCGGCCATGGCTGCCTCGCAAACGAAGTGCCACAACGCAGCCAACGTAGCTTGGTGTCGATCACGTGGCCTGATCCAGTCCTCATAGGAGAGGACCCATGCGGGACGATATTTGGCGCGAAGCCGATCGAATGCCCCACACTCCCAGACGAGATGGCGGATTGTGGGGGCCACTTCTGTGTTACAGGCAAAGCAACGGACTGGTCTAGGAAACGTTGCAGCGGAACCACTGTTAGAGAGGTTTCCATCGTGGGATGCAGGTTGGGGAGCGTAATTCCGCCATCGAGAAACCACGTCATCTGTATATGCGTACCCCGACCGCGCCCGGTTGAGGAACACCTGAGCCCCTCGGGGTAGACCAGGGGGTGTGGGGTCGTCACATGGGGGAATAGTAGTGGCCAATTCCTGCCTCCTTCGATTACGGCGACGGCGGCGCTCCACATCTGGATCAGTAAGCAGCGTATATGGTCTTACAGGCAGCATGAACTGGGAACGGTGTAAAGAAGCCTCGCTCGCAAGTTCATGAGCCTTCTCGTTTCCTGGGTGCCCTTGATGGGCAGGAATCCAGCGTACCGTTACCAGTACTCCAGAGTCAGCCCTAAGTTCCTCGCATTTCTGCTTGATAGCGTGGGCGGTGCTGTTTTGCCTGGGTGGACCAATGAGGCATTTCAGTGCCTCAGTGCAGTCAGTCAATATTTCCACCCGGTCGTGACGCCGTTCTGGATGGTCGGTGACAACCTGGCGTGCAAGGTGAATACCTTCCTCTATGGCAAAAAGCTCAAGTTCCGTTATATCGGGGTCGTCGTCCAGCGAAATTAGTCGAATGCTTTGGAGTTCATCGGAGTTGGACACAGTGGCTACTGCCGCCATACAGGACTCGGCCCGCAAAGACGCGTCCACAGCTATCTCGAGTGTTAAACTGCTCCGAGAAGTTGCACCGGCTACAACCAGCGAGGTCCGCTGCGATGTGTGCCTCCGACGCTGAGTTTTAGAGGGTGCAGGTTGTTGCGCTGTAACAAGCGTGTCCTCCCATGGCGGGATATGCTTCTTGATAAGCGGCGTGTCCGCCGGTGCAATATGGCCATCAGCGGTCAGTAATCGGCGCCCTTGCGGTGTGAGCTCGTGGCGATCCGAGACTCCTCGGGACCGGGCAAGGACCGTTTCTTCGAGAGTAGGAAGGCCAGCATAGCGGTACAGTTCAGTGACCTTCGTGTGTCGGGGAAGCCCCGTGATAACACGAAGGGCTGCCTTGTAAAGCGTCTCGAGCTGTTCCGTCTCACGTTTCGTGAGACGGAAGCACAGAGCCCCGTAGCAGGCTTTGCTCACCAGAATGGCTTGAACTAGTCGGCGGGCGATGTTTTGGGACGCTCCACCGAAGGTATTAGAAATTCTTCGGATTAAGCTTAGTAGAGGAGTCCATTGCGCCTTCAACTGTCGAAGCCATTCTGAAGCTCCTCCGGACTCGTGGATTGGAACGCCCAGCACTCTGATCCACCGTTCTGGGGCCCGCTGAAGTGTCTGACCTCCCATGGTGAGAGCAACTAGGGCTCGCTCTTCTGGTCTACCTCTAATTATAATAAAGTTCCTTTTTGCCAAGGAAACCTCCATTCCTGTAGCGGGAAGGAGACTGGTGAACGTATCAAGAGCTCGTTGCAGACTGTGCACAGCGCTTTCTGTTGAGGAATGATCCGCAGCTTCGGTCCATATAGTGACATCATCGGCATATGCCGTGACGTGGACGCCGGGGATAGCTGCAACCCCTCGCACAAGCTTAGTCATGACCAAATTGAACAGAGTTGGAGATAGGATGGCCCCCTGTGGAACTCCTGAACGGTTGTCAAAGTGTAGAGTGTCGTGGCGTCCAGAGCGGATTTCAAAAGTCCGGTTAGCCAGAAAACTCCGAACAAAATTGTTCAGTCTCTTGCCCGGGTAGGCGTCCGCCAGCGCTTCAAGAACAGCTACGTGAGTGACTGTGTCATAAGCTTTGCGGAGATCCAACGCAACCATGACGTGCGGGCGCTTGTGATTTCTTTTCCGTAGAATACGCCGCAGGAGAAACAGGGAATCATGCGTCCCCAGATTCTGCCGGAACCCAGTTTGACAGGGGTGGAAATACTCAGCTTCCTCCTCAAGGTGGTGATTCAGTCTGGTCACTGCCATCCGTTCTATTAGCTTACAGAGGGTAGACGTAAGTGAAATAGGTCGAAGATTGGCCATATCTGACGGGTCTTTCCCTGGTTTTGGAATGGGAGCTATTACAGCATGTTTTAGAGCTGCCGGCACCTGTTCGCTGATCCAGATTTCGTTTATCTTCTCAAGAAGCTCTCCCCGTAAAGGCGCAGGAAGGTTCCGAAGCATTGTCCACGTGACGCCATCCTTTCCAGGTGCACTACGAACATTGATTTGCTCCAAAGCCGCCGTAAGTTCGGCAATAGTGAACAAAGACTCGATAGGCTGTGATTCGTCCACCTCGAGAGGGGCATATATATCCGGAGGAGGCAGGGTTACTGGTTGCGGGAAAAAGATAGAAGCCGATTCCCTTTCGAAGTGCTCCTGATCCATCCCGGTGCGGAGCATCACCGCCTGCACCGTTCCTTGGAGCTTACCGCGTCCACAAAGAGACCGGAACGTTGACCAAAGCTTTCCTGCTCCTGTATGGCGTGAAAACGTTTCACAATACTCTTCCCAGCGCTGGCGAGCGAGTAGTTTTGCATGACGGCGAATTTTCGCAGTTTGTTGCCGTATTTTCACCAAGTCGTAGTACGTGCGGCCACCGGCAATGTACATCTCCTCCAGTTCATCCCTGTGCTTCCAAAGGTTAACCAGGTGACGATCCGGTGGTGGGGAGTCTCCTTCAACCTCTGAAATGCTGGTAGCGGCTTTTGCCGCCCCCAGAATGCGATCTATTAATTCTGGGCAGGGTTTGTCTGGTCCGTCGTGTTCCGTCGGCTGGACAAGTAGGTCTCTGAAACGCTGCCAGTTCGTGTAGAGCACGTGTTTCCGACACTTCTTGTCTATACCGGAGAGCTGGATCCAGATGGGGTAATGGTCGCTGCTCCACGGTGTCGGCTCGCGAGACCAGGTGGCCACAGCCTTGGCTGTTGCCCATGTCAAGTCTGGAACGGTATCACGCTGTGCAGGGTTCTGTCTTCGTCGAGTTTCCTGACTAAGGTCGTTTACAGGGTGTAGCTCTGCCTCGTCAGCCTCTTCCAGAAGTTGCAATCCTCGACTGCGCGAAATTTGATACCCCCAGGCCTTGTGCTCTGCATTGAAGTCTCCAGCGAATACCGCTGCGTCATGAGGGTAAAACGCGCGAAGGCGCCGCATCCAGGAGAAGTTGACCCTAGTGGAAGCATGTTGAGCAGTGCGGGGGCGCACGTATGTGGAGGCAACCGTGAAGTTTCGGCGCCCAACACGGAACCTTATTCCGAATACCAGGTAAAACAGTGGCAGACACTTCAATCAAAATCAGCGTGTACTGGGCAGCCCTCGGCCGGCGCTTGAAGCGAATACAATAACGGGCAGCCACAATTTTGTTATTTAGTGGCTCTAAGTGCATTCGCTTCAGTAACAAATTTCTTTGAGGTGGCCCTCATTGCCCTCTTTAGAATAAATTGGCCATGGTTCTGACTGTCGCGACAGCCAGGCTTGACCAACTAGTGGCTCAGCCGATGCTCGCGATCAGACGTCCGCATGTCTGGAGACACCCTGTCACCAATCTCGCTTACTAGCGGCGTCCCGGCCGCTACAGGTGCGGCTTCCTGGAACAAGGCCGGACTCAGAAACTGAAGCGTCCGCCGCCGTCCGCATAGCAACAGCTGCGGGTGCGCGCGCTCCTCGTCTTCCTTGGCAACGGGGGGAGATGGGCGCGCGCTGCCTGGCCGCTGACATGGCACATACCCACGTGGGGGATTGGCCAGGAATCTCCGCGTCTTCCTTGGCAACGGGGGAGATGGGCGCGCGCTGCCTGGCCGCTGACATGGCACATACCCACGTGGGGGATTGGCCAGGAATCGGGCGTGAGAAGGGCTAATGCACCCGCTTAAAGGAGTACTGACACGAAATTTCAAACCTGAGATCCGCTCTAGCAATCAAGTACAACGACAACACAAATAGGTGTCTGTGAATAAATGCATCTTTCTTTCTTTGTAGTTGTGTGTGTGTGTGTGATCTCTCTTTCGCGAACATTACCGAACCGCGCAAATTCAACTCGTGCATTCGCACTTTCACATTCTTCCCCTCGGGGGAATGCGGGGAATGTTTTTTATACGAAGATTCCGTATTTTTGTACCAACCGTGCGCATCGCTGTCGAAGTTGTTCATTTTGGCTTTCTGCGTTTTTAAAGCGAAGCTTGGTTCAAATATTTCAGCAAATATTCAACAAATAAACACGTTTTTGCAATGCCGCACAACAAACCCCTGGCATAACCTAACGCAGGATTGCGAACAAGAACATCTGTAATAAATAGGTTCATATACTAAGTCCGAATCAAAAGGTCCGCGGGCCGCGTATTTGAGTCCCCTGCCTCAGAGGAATAGATCAGGAGCAAGGCGGGCCGAGAACGGCTAGGGGGGCTCCGGCCGTGGTTGGGGTCAGGATGACGACGTATACGCCAATGTCTGAAGCAGTATTGTACGGAACGGCGTTCCTTGGAAGGCCGAACGTCTGTGCACAGAAATGTCCGCAGCGAAACGTCCTGTACCGAAATGTCCTATACACCGAAATGTCCGGATCCTCGGCGGAGCTTACGCGGCGTTCGATGGAGGAATAGCGCAGCCGCGAGAATGCTTTTCACCTTTCATCGCTTCTCTGGAATGGCCAGGATGCGCGTCTGGCCGAATATTGTTTCCTGCCCGGGAAATTTGGCTGTAGGAAGAAACTGCCTGGCGTGGTGTGCCGACGGGGGAGTTGCGCTCGCTGTGAGGTCATTCGAAGTGCCGATTTATTGATTGTAGGGTTTAACGCGCCGGCGCAACACAGGCGATGAGGCGCGCCGTAGTGGAGGGCTTCGGTATAATTTTGACCGCCAGGGGATCTTTAACGTTCGCCGAAATCTCGTACGCACGGACATTTTCGCTTTTCGCCTCCATCAGAAAAGCAGCCGCCGCGGCCTGTGATCGAACCAAGGAGGTTGTTACAACCTCCTTGGATCGAACCCGCGACCTCGTGCTCAGCAGCGCAACTTCTTAGCCAGTGAGCGTGGCCTCCGCGATTTGCTGCCGGCGGCACGTCGCGCGCCGCCGGTAGCCGATCGCGGAGGCCACGCCGCTGAGCCACCGCGGCGGGTTCATCCGAAGTGTCACCGGCTATTAATAGGGCTGGGCGCGCCGCAGTGTCTCGGTATGCTGTACTGCTCGAAGTTCGTCACGGCGCAGTCTTGGGGTCGACGGGAATGGGTCGAAGGGAGTGCCAGGACATTTTGTATTGCACGCGTCGTGGTGACAAAGGACAGGAATTTCGTCATTGTTGGGCATACTTTGGTCGCATGCGGTATGGACAATACCTGAGAGAGGCCACCGGAACGTGGACGGCCAGCGTTCAGAGTTACTTTAGTTGGTCAGCTCCAACATGTGCTTTGATTTTTTATAGGCTCCGTGCGCTGGTGTTTCGAGCGCGACCGCAGCGCCGCCGAGCAGCGGCGCCGTCAGAAATCGGATGTTGGTCAGCCCGAAGGAGCGGCTGTACCGGGCGGAGATTCCGCAGTCGTTGTGGAAAAGTCGAGCTAGTAGTGCGTATTTCTGTATATATTGCTTGGTCTACGGCTCCCGCAACATTTTAAAAAGGTCGCGAGGAGGCTGACGAAAAAATAGTTTATCTCGGTTCCCTTGAAATGAAGCGGAAAGGCGACAGCGATGAACCCGCGCAGTGCGACGAGCAATGTAAACAACGCCGATCGACTTCTGGCCATAAGCGTTCCTTTTGCTGTTTTGTGTGAATGTGGTTTATACTCTAGGATCTTGTTTCTGTGCGCACCCGCTATTAACTTCGGAGGGGACCTGCGACAGCCGGTGCCCGGCGAAACTTGCAATGGCAACGCGAACTTTATCGGGAACAATTCAGCGCGCCAGCGTACACCTCAGCAATCTTGCCTGAGTGCTACGGAATATGACGCAGCGTAACAGTTGACACAAAACTGCAGTGATCCCACAGGCAACCACCGCAGCTAAACGAATGGGCCATTAATATACGCGTCAATCATCTTGAAGCAGTGACGGTGTCAATCGTTTTCCTTTTTTCTTTTTTTTTGTCACTGACCTTATGCCTCCCCGGCATTTTAGCATTACGTGTTGCTTATGCTTTAGCAATCTGTATCGTTTATTCCTGTTCTGTATTATGGTGCTCATCGCTGCTTACCCTTTCCTAGGTGTACGCGCGGAGCTTCTGCCCGTGCGGCCTCGGCCGCTGCTTTGACGCACATATCGCGCCCAACTCCATACGACTAACATTTCGCTGATTCGAACAGAGCTGCAACACCGGCGTTGATACCGGAGCTAAAATTTGGCAATAGCTGCCCCGTGCTCACCGTTATGAGTTGACGAACATAGCAACTGCGTCAGCATGCTTACACGAGCCATGGCACCCGGCCTTGCGCGTGCCTTGGCACCCGGCCTTGCGCGTGCACCCCCGCCTACCTCGCTTAGACTCACTGAACTCATAATAAAGTGCAGAGATGCGTGAGCCGCGTGTTTACAACAGAACTCATAACCATTCACTGTACCCGCCTTTAAGTAAAAGTCGCAGCCCAGGGTCACGCCTGTTATGTGACCAACGCCATTGCTGGAAACATCAGACGGGTATTGCGTTCGCTTGCTCCTCAAGGACGTAGTAAACATCGTTTGCGGCGTGTAGCTGGCGACCGCGTTTTGAGGTTTGCTTAGACAAAAAAGAAAACGAGCCAATATCTCCCCCCTCGCTAAAACGTTAAAACGAACGCGCTGGTTTGAGCAATCAATCATCGGAGCGTAGCACGGGCGTGCGGGGAAGGGCGCAAGCGACGACCACAACATCCGATAAATGCCTCCAGTGGCCGTAGATGGCGCTAGTTGTTCAGGTGCTTGTGTCGCCACCATACCAGCGCACGGAGCCTATAGTGTAAATGTTTTTTTACGCACGTGATTAGGCCCCGCGTTATTTCTTGTGCTTTTCCCTTATGCGTATTTCTAACCACAGCAACCGATTTGTGCGTCGAGTCAACATATTTGGCTATTTTTGGTTGTTTACTTTATCTACTACCCTGATTGTGTTCGGTATACTTTGTAATTCTTGCGCGTAGATTTCATGTGTGACTACACTGCTGACATTTATTGTTTTTATTTTTCTTGACTTAAACTTATATTGTGAACCTTGCAGCCATTACTTGTTCTGTTTTGTCTTGTTTCTCGCAAATTTCTCCTGTATAATCTGCAAAGCTTACTCAATTACTCTTACAAAGCTTACTCAAAGCTTACCCCCTTACTCAATTCCCTGCGCAGGGCCTGTAAGGCATTTTAAATAATCTGCACTATTGTAATAACCATTAATTAAACGCCTATGTATTGTTCCTTTCGACACAGTTCTTTATGCAAGCATTTTAATTATGTGCCTGCATGTAACTTTCTATCTGCACATCTCAAGCGCAGTAACCTTACTGCGCATTCGTAAAACCGAAGTTGAAAGTGCCATATGTGTTGCATCCATAATAGACGAGCACCAAAATCGCAGTTAGACATGTCTGGAGTTTTTCCGGTTCTCCCCGAAAAAAATTGTCCAGGGGCGTTTCTGTGGATCCTTCTAATCTCAAGATAATCTGCTGCCGGCGGGGTTCCTATTCGTATAATATACGTAGTTTGGTGTGAGGTTTAAATTTCACACATTCTATCGCGTCGGGATTATCCGACACCACACTTTAATTTAAAAAATGAAATGTAACGTTAATGTAACGACACGTTTCAATGTTCGAAGTGGAGCTGGAACGCGTGCCTTTCGCAATAAAGGAACTTGTAACGGTAACTCGTTTCAAAATTAGGAAGGAACGAGGAACGAGCTTTTGTTCCTGTTTTAGAGAGTAACGTGCACAAGACTGGTCTGAAGTATGCTTGCAGACTTTACTGCATGATCAATAAATATTTTTTCCAGTCAAAATGGGAAAAAAATCATAAAATGAATACAACATGATCGAAGGAACGATTATCAATAAAGAATGACAGGAGAAATTGTTTCAAGGAAGTCCAGTGCAATTATATTAGGCTGTGTTTATATGCCGTCCGACAGTATTGTAAGCCCCCCACTGAAGAGCGCCCACCGGCGTTCTTTCGATGAAAATGCCCCGTCTGGCTGTAGTGCCTAGAATGTACTAGGCACTGTAGTTTGGCACTGCTTCGCCTTCCATTAACGCACCTAAGGTAAACGAATCTAACACAACCTAATGAACAGAAAGAAATTAAGACACCGAAAACTAACCTGAGCTGCGAAAATTACAAATAAATCTGATGATGGAAAAAATAATAAGCAGAGAACCGACAAAGACTCCTGGGTTATAAGGTTAAATGGATCTTTTTCTAGTACCGGTCCTCCAAGCGGCCGCCACGGCGAACTGAAATTAGTCGTAAGACACTTCCCCCCAAAGTAGGGCTTTCGCAGAACCTGTGCACGAGATATCTTCGGCCTGCATTTCCCCCCTCACCCACGCGTCACCTGCGCTATTCACGTGAATGTAGCAGGCGCACGCTCGCGTGACCAATCTGCAGTGGCCGGAGCGCCCCTTTTAGGGGCGAAGTTCCTAAAGCCATGGGTCTGTCCATCCCTTGTGTCTCGTGGTACGTGACCGCCACATGCATTCAGAGATGTCGCAAAGTGGGCCGCGTTGCACGCGCAAGAACCGGCTGCAACCGGCAGCGCAAACTCGGCACCGGGAGCGCGAACTTGTCTGTGTTCGCCAACGGAGGCGCGAGCGCACGTGCACTGCGAGGGGGAGATCACGCAAGAGATCACGTCATGAACGCAGGCAGTCGTTCTCGGAGATCGAACGAGACGCAAGGACCTTTGCTCGTTTCCTCTCGTCTTGTTCGGGCACAAGTTCGCCCTAAATAAAAGTTCTTTCTTTACCGTTGTGTCCCATCCTACGTGACAAATTGTGGTGGAGGTGCGGGGTAGTCCTCGATGGCGCGGGGTCTTTCACCAGGTCTGGGCCTTGGAGCATTGACTCCGAAAATAAAAGTTGATTTGTACAATGTACGCACACAGTCTTACGTCTTTCTTAATGATGTAATGGGCGAACTTTCACGGGAGAGTTACGGTTACCAATGATCTCCCCCTCTCGAGCTTCGCCCCACTTATCATTCATTCCGTGGATATGGCGTGATTTTTTCTTCCCTTTTTTTTTATTTTCGTTGCTCCCTCGCTGGTAGCCAAGTGATCACAGGGTTGTCGGCCTCAAACATTTTCACCCCTTTCTTTTGAACGCCTTTTTTGTGTGCACGTACGGATTCGCTGGGAACTGTCCGAAAAGAGGAAATAAAAACGTGCAGCCCTAGCAAGCATAACCGCTCCCTAAGCAGCAAGCTGAGGGGCGCCCTTTTGTTTATTTCACCTGAGGCTACTGCCAAGAATGGCGTACCGGCAGTCCGCGCATGCGCAGATCGCTATTGGTAAAAGGTCCATCAGCCAGTGTTTAAGGTGTGGTAATGTATTTTTATGTAGTTTTCTCTAAATGATCTTCACAAACATTCGGTTGCCTGAAAAAATGCAGAAAATCTTACGAAAAGATTTATGTAGGCTGGACTGTCACGCTAGAATGAATTTGCAAACAGTGTTGTCGCTCGCTTTTTCACAGACAAGCCTATAGGATATTGTCGTGGAGGAAAAACGGCCCTTTTTGGAAACAGCTGCTAAAGCTCGTACTGGTTGGGCTCACAAATACCACTCATTCCCGTATTAGGGCTTTCTGTTTGCACGCGTATTTCCATCTCATTTTAATTATTCGCCCAAGCCTTCACCCATTCCCTCCCCACCCTCGTCTTTAGGTTTCAATTTCCCCCGGATTCTTTTCCACTCATAATATTTTCGGCTTCCCTTGAAAACCTTACAGGCCTCTGAAGCCTCAATTACGCAACAAAAAGCCACCCGAACTTGAAGCCGCTGAGGGCACAATGTCCAGGTATCGTTGGCGCCGGCATCGTCCCAGTACGGCGGACAGTCGCATTACGGCTAAGAGTGCATTACGGCTGAACGTCGCAGCACGGCGGAGAGTCTCACTACGGCTGAACGTCGCAACACGGCGGAGAGTCTCACTACGGCTAAATGTGCGTTACGGCTGAACGTCGCAACACGGCGGAGAGTCTCACTACGGCTAAAAGTGCGTTACGGCTGAACGTCGTAACACGGCGGAGAGTCTCACTACGGCTAAATGTGCGTTACGGCTGAACGTCGCAACACGGCGGAAAGGGGACCCTTTCAGCCGATCAGCCGTTCAAATGATCTGCTGCTAGTTGCGTTCAGCATTGTCGCAGCTGGGCGTTACGGGCAAGAACCTGCATATATATTTCGTCATGTCTTTCCCCCATTTTCATTGTTTTCTGGGACTTGTTATATTTTGGTTTGTTAATTAATAGCTCTCCAACGTATATCTTCCACGTTTTTGCATCAAAACAGTAGCCACTATGCCATCAACCCTAACCCCGCGCGCAATATCCCTTATTTGTGTTCTTCAGTGTATTTAGATTGCTATTGTAAAATATATACATTGTGGCAGAAGCTGCCAACGCCAGAAGCCGCCAACGCAAAAAAAAAGCAGTCGTTGCACAAAACATAATCATGCGCATTTTCCTGAATCGCCGACAAATGCCGGTCAAAGATTTCGTAAGAGCGATAAGATTGCCTGTAAGATTGTCTGTTTGAAAGATTGATTGATTGATTGATTGATTGATTGATTGATTGATTGATTGATTGATTGATTGATTGATTGATTGATTGATTGATTGATTGATTGATGGTTTTACGTGCCGACGCAACACAGGCGATGAAGCTCAATATATCCCCAGTGAATTTCCTTTCCTTTTCCCGTCGCAAACCACAACCCCCAATGCGCGCCATAGTGGAGGGCTCCGGATTAATTTTGACCACCTGGGGATCTTTAACGTTCGCCGAAATCTCGAACACACGGGCGTTTTTGCTTTTTGCCTCTATCAGAAAAGCGGCCGCCGCGGCCGGGAATCGAACCCGCGACGTCATGCTCAGTAGTGCAATGCCTTAGCCACTGAGCCACTGCGGCGGGTTGTTTGAAAGATTGACTGAAAGATTGAATGCTGTAGTGTTTTCTCTGTCCACTTTTCGCCCATCCTGCGCCATTTGTTAACCACTCATTTTGTTTTATTAAACCCAATTGATCTCATGCTCCGGTGTCATCTCCATAATCTGCTTCGCATCTAAAAGCAAGTTTTAGGTACGTTAAGATAATTTCTTAAGAGGACACAATAGTTGGAAGGAAAACAGGTCAGCCTTTAGCACTTGGATCAAGGCACAGCTATTTTGATGGCAGTTAAAGAAGGTGGTGCCATCTATATGCAGTATGCATTGAGGAATTAAAACAGAGAGGAAGATCATTTGTTAAATTGAAAGGAGCAATGGGCCCAAGATCGAGCCTTGTGGAACTCCTCTAGTAACTGTGACAGGGTATGATATTCCTGTAGAAATTAATGTCTGTTGCATGATTAGTAGACGGCTTCGTATCAAGTTATGGCAGGACCTGTTACCCCATAACGTTCAAGCAAAATGAAAAGAACGTCATGGTCCCTTGTGTCGAATGCTGCCGAGAACTCTAAGAAAACCCAGCAGCAGCGTCACAGCGGTCAATGAACGATTTAATTTTGTCTGTTAGGCACACAGTCATAATGTTAGTCCATAGGACAGCACGAAAACCTAACTGAGAAAGGGGGAGCAAGCGGATGTTTTTAAAATGGCGAAAAAGGCTGGTTTCAATTAGTTTTTTTTAAAACCTTATCTGAGAAGAAAAGGATAGATTTGGGGCGATAATTATGCATAAACCCCGCGAGACCTTTTTTGAGTAAAGGAATATTGTTCGATACTTCAAATTCTTCTATAAATAATACGTATTTAAAAATTAAACGCGTATTTAGCCGTACCACTACTTCAGCCGTAACAAATAAACACGCGAAATACGCAAGAAATAAAACAAGTGCCGAAAAACAATGAAAATGCGGGAAACACACGCCGAAATATATATCCAGGCTCTTGCCCGTAACGCCCAGCTGCGACAATGCTGAACGCAACTAGCTGCAGATCATTTGAACGGCTGATCTGCTGTAAGGGTCCCCCTTCCGCCGTGTTGCGACGTTCAGCCGTAACGCACATTTAGCCGTAGTGAGACTCTCCGCCGTGTTGCGACGTTCAGCCGCAACGCACTTTTAGCCGTAGTGAGACTCTCCGCCGTGTTGCGACGTTCAGCCGTAACGCACTTTCAGCCGTAGTGAGACTCTCCGCCGTGTTGCGACGTTCAGCCGTAATGCACTTTCAGCCGTAGTGAGACTTTCCGCCCTGTTGCGACGTTCAGCCGTAATGCACTCTTAGCCGTAATGCGACGGTCCGCCGTAGTGAGATAGAACCGTTGGCGCCTGTCCGCCCTATCGAGGAACAAGCTTGCTGGCTACACCTTTCCGCTCGTGGGGTCCTGCCGAATGCGCCCCCCCTCCAGGAATCGCTCTTTCTTCGCCTTCTGTCGCCCCACCGGAAATTACCTCTTCAAGTCGTGCATATAATAGAGATTCCGAGTCACTAGATCCAACGCGTCAGTAGATCCAACGAGTCATTACATTCATTCGTGGATCTACTGACTCGTTGGATCTAGTGACGCGTTGGATCTAGTGACTCGGTTGGATCTACTGACCCGTTGGATCTAGTGACGCGTTGGATCTAATGACTCGGATGGATGTACCGACCCTTTGGATCTTATGACTCGTTGGATCTAGTGACTCGGTGGGACGGGAGGGAGAGGAGGGTAGTTAGGGCAGAAACCATTTTGCCCCCACCGCCTACCCTTCCCGCTTTACAAAATGAACGAAAGGGCGCCCCTCAGCTTACTGCTTGGGTAGCGGGAATGCTTTCTAGCGCTGCACGTCTTTATTTATTCTTTTTCCACAGCTCGTGGCGACTTCGTAAGTGCACACAACACTTTCAAAAGAAAGGGGCAAAGACTTTTGAGACTAACCACGCTGCGAGCACTCGGCTATCAGTCAGAGAGTAAGGAAAATGTAAACAAAAATAGTAAAAAGGGGCGCGGCGACCACTGCAGGTTAGTCACGGGAAAGTGCGCCAGCTACCTTGATATTCATGTGAAAGGTACACGTGACGGGGGGTGCGAGGACACTGCGGGACGGGGACATTTTTCCAAAGGTTCTCCAAAAGCCCGACTTTGGGGAAGGGGGGGGGGGGGGGAGAGGGGGGAGTGCCATACTGCTAATTTTAGTTCGCCCTGGGAGCCGCTAGGAGGACCGGTGCTGGAAAGGTCCATTTAACCTTAAACGCAGGAGTCGTTGTCGGTTCTCTCTCTTTTTTTTGCATTTTCAGCTATAATTATAATTTTCACAGCCTAAGTTAGTTTTCTATGTCCTTTTTTCTGTTCGTTAGGTTGTGTTAGATTCGCTTATGTTACGTTACTTTAGTGGAAGGCAAAGCAGTGCCGGACTACGGTGCCTAGTATATTCTAGCCAGTACAGCCCCACGGAAAATTTTTCTATAAAATTTTTCTAGTTTTCTATAACTAAAAAATTTTTCCATAAAGCAACGCCTGTGGGCGTTGCTTTAGTGGAGGGTCTGTAATACCGTCGGACGGCATAGAGACACAGCCTCATATAAATGCACTCGACTTCCTTGAAACGATTTTTCGTGTAATATATTAGTTGAGAATCGTTCCTCAATGAATGTTTATTCTTTTTTTCGGCATCTCCGATCGCATTGAAAAAAAAACATGTATTTATCCCGCAGCAAAGTCTGCATTGGCGTATTCATGGGAGGTTGTGGCATGGCAATGGTCGCCGGGGTCAGGCCGCACCCCAAGCCGCATTGTGCAATTCCATCAATACGCGGATTTTTTTTTTAATCCGGTGTGAATGGTCCGGCACCGGGATTCGAACCACGGTTCTTCTGCACGCGAGGCGGGCGTTCTACCTCTACGCCATCGCTGCATTTTTTTATTACCTTTCGCACACACGTAATACAAGTCACGGATAAATTAAAAACCGCCTGCCAAACTTTGGCTGACGGAAGGACTTAAAATAAACATCAAAAGTACACAACTCTTCCAAAACAGGAAGCCATTCAAGTTCGGGGTCCTGTAACTTGTACACTTCATACAAAAGCGTGACATTTTGAGAAAAATACTTGCTTACAGTTAGCGCATTCGGGTCCGCATGTCTCACAGCCATTCTGGACCTCCAAATGGCATGTAACCCTAGCGCCATTATCATATCATACGGGACTTCATCTTCGCGCTCAACCGGAAGGAACCGAACGCCATGCACTGAAATGGGCAGGTCTTTTTTTAAAGTTCTCTGTAAGACGTCCCAGAAAAATACGGCGTCCCAGCACTCCGTGAAAACATGTTCCACTGTTTCGGCTTTCGCACACAGCGTACACATGTTTGACCAACCAATAAACAGCCCCTTCTCCTCCATCCATGTTTTAACTGGCAGCGTTCCTGTATGTAACTTGAAAAAGAAAGTTTTCACGCATGCTGGGACTGCCATTTTTTTCACGCGGGATAACACATCCTGCCCAGGACCAGAACTAAACATTTCACGATAACGTGGTACGGGAAACAGCATCTCCCTCAAATTATTTGTGAGGGTTTTTCTCGAAACAGTGGCTAAATATTCTACTGAAAATCTCACAGTAAGAAAACGAAAAGACTCAACCACTTCCTTCATATAGCCTTTCACGGCACCACATCTATCACTTACAGAAGAAACAATATACATAGGCAAGGCATCTACTAATGTAATCTGCATTAAAGTGCGAAGAAATGGATCTCGTGTATCACGCAGAAACATAAACCGGTTTACAAGCTGGCGGACAAATACATGACACAGGCCAACACCCCCATGCCTTACTCGGCGAAAAAGGTTACTCCGACTGGAACGCTCCCACACCGATGACCAGATAAAGACTGCGAATACTCTGTGCATTCGCTGCACGTGGACTCGTGAAAAGTGAAGCACCTGCAGCACATACCACAGCTTTGCCAAAAGAAAAAGGTTGCATACCGTGGCTCGTGCGAAAACAGACAACGCGCGACCGCCCCATTTCGTTGTTTTTTCGCGCAGCTTCGCCGTCTCGGATTCCCAGTACTCGCCGCTATCCTGATAGCGATCCAGCGGAACTCCGAGATAACGCGCTGGTGTACGCGACCAAGACACGTTTTCAAATACACATGGTGTTGACCCCCACTCCCCGTGAAAAAAACCCGCACACTTGGCCCAATTAACACAGCTGTTAGTAAGACTACAAAACTCCCTTGTTATCGATATGGCTGCGCTTACACTCTCCTCGTCTTCACAAAAAACCACCACATCATCCGCGTATGTTAGTAACTTCACTTCGCTTGTGTGTGAATTAAAACCACGTACTCCACTGTCATTAATTACTCTTAAACAAAAGGGTTCCAAATAAATTGCAAACAGAAGAGGAGATGCTGGACATCCTTGTCGCACAGAAGACAGTACAGGAATATTTCCCGTGACATTCTTGTTGATTATAAGTTGCGTGCAGCACTGAGAGTAAGCCATACGCACTCCCTGTATGATCACATCACCCACATTTATATGCTCCAAAATACAAAAAAGAATCTCATGGCACACTCGGTCGAACGCTTTTTCGAAATCAATCTGAAGCATAGCGACCCTTTTAAAAAACATATCACAACACTCCAGCACACTGCGCGCAACATGAACATTTGTTACTATACTCCTCCCCTTTATACCACAGGTCTGATGCGGCCCTACTACACTTGTTATAACACTCTGCACTCGTTGCGCTAAGATCTTCATAAGGATTTTATAATCTACATTGGCCAATGTAATCGGCCGGTACCCAGAAACCGACTGAAGTTTAACACGGTCTTCCCATTTGGGTATGAGGACGGTGTGTGTGCGACCAAACGACGGCGGAAGTACCTTGAACTCGTACGCCTCGCGAAAGACCATAAATAAAAACGGAGTTACTATATCCGAGAACCTTTTATAAAAATCCGCACCAAGCCCGTCAGGTCCTGGCGACTTACCTACTTTTAACTCCGATATTGCCGTCTGAATTTCGCCAAGCGATATCGGTCGTTCTAACTCCTCCCTCACATCGTCTCCCAACCTTGGCATGGCTGGAAGAAAGTCTCGCTTGAACTCATCAGTTTTTGGAATTGTGGGGCTAAACAAATCTGTGTAATGTTCTTGAAACGCACTTTTTATGTTCTCTTTGTCACTGGTAAGCGCGCCTCGCCAGTATATTTCCTCGATACCATTCCCTTTCGCGTACCGTGCTTCGTCTTTTATCGCTCGCTTTGTTGGCGCTTCGCCGGCCGAAAACACCTCGGCCCTCGCCCTCACGGTCGCTCCCCGATATCTTTCTATATCGATGGCTTCCAGCTTATTTTTAATAGTTCTAATATCTTCTTTGTATGCCCCAGGCATTTCGCTTTCGAGTTTTAACATGTGTTGCAGATTATTTCTGAGTTGGTTTTCCACTTCCCTCTCTTGCCGTTTAAGCACTGTCCCCCTCTCCATCGCTACCATTTTGCATTCCTGTTTGAATACCTCCCACCTTTCCCGCCAGCTGCTGATTTCGTCGTTTGTTTGTTTTTCTGCAATTTCCTGTACTCTATCCGTGAATGTGGTGTCTTGTAATAATTTTACATTAAATTTCCGAAGTTCCCAGCTGAACTTCTTACAATCCTCCCTCCTTTCCCCCAACAAAAAAGAAACCAGGCAGTGGTCACTAAAAGAGACACTATCGACCACGTAGTTCTTGCACGCCGCAGCGAGCTCGAAAGATACGTATGCACGATCCAGCCGCGCATGGCTCGTGCCCTGAAAGTGCGTGAATTTTAAAGCACTTCTGTTAACCGCACAGTGTGCTACATCTGCTAGTTCACAGTCTTCAAGAACTTCTGTCAAGACCCTTGCACTCTGATCAATTGTTCGCGGCGACACATTTCTGTCTCTTCGTTCTAACACACAATTGAAGTCGCCCAATAAAATTACTCTTTCTTGTAGCTTTAAATAATCAGATAACCCTTCAAAAAAAAAACCGTCCTATCCCGTGTAACATTGGGTGCATAGATTCCCACTGCACGAAATTCTAATCCACAGTAGTTGAAATCACAACACACAATCCTGCCAGTTTCGCTGGACGTAACTGTTTGTACACGAATACCAACTGAATTTCTAACCAAAATACAACACCCCCCCGAAGTTCCCACAGAATGACTCACGCAAACGCTGTAGCGGCCACTAAAGGGCCTTATCATGCTCTCAGTGCTGCTTTCGCTTTCTATTTTTGTTTCTTGAATGGCCATTATATCTATTTCTTTTTCGTCCATAATCCTTCGCAGCTGATACTGCTTGCGCCTAGCCCCAAGCCCTCTTACGTTTAAAGTAGAAATGCGAAGCGGCCTATTTAAAATAGCCATAATATCGAATTAAAGCACACTGAGAGCACAATACAACGGCCAGCTCAACGAACCCTGGGCTCCAGTGTAGCGACGGCGGATATTCCGTGTGCGTTGCCGTGCCCTTGTCCGTAGACTCCCCGGAGACGGCTGTTCGCTGCGCTGCACTGCACGAGAGAATCAGGGGGCATTGTTCACATTGCAGGGCCGAACAGGGACGTTACGTTATGTGTCCGGTGGCTTCCTGGGCCGCTCCGCGTTGACGTTGGGTTTCACCTTCACCGACGCCCGTCGAGCATGCGTCGGAGCCTTCGCCGGGGGTTCGTCACCGCTCGGCTCGGCGGTGCTGGCCTGTTTTCCTTCGACATAATCCCTTGTACGCTTTGAAGAGCCAGCAAGGACACCTGTCATCTCAACTTCTTCTTCCCTGCTTTTCTCTCCCTCCGACGCCAGGAGTGGTGCTTCGGTCACGCCCGCACCGTCCGTGGCGTTTTGGTTGCCCTGAACGTCCGGGACTTCGGTGGGCGTTTCTCCTACGGCAGGTGGTTCGGCGCTCGGTGCCACGGCGGCTGCAGGTTCAGGGGGCGTTGCCTCCTTCACCGCGTCCCCTTCCTCTTCCTTGCCCTTCGAAGCGCTCTCCGCGTCTTCGGCGTCCATCACGTACTCGGACTTGTGGTCGTCGTCCGCTGGTCCGGCAACGTTCGCGTAAGTGCGGACGCACTCGCTGTCGCTGTGGCCGTAGCGGCGGCACCGCCCGCACCGTGGGACGCGGCACTCCCGACGAATGTGGCCACTCCGGTGGCAGCGCAAACAAAGCGGTACCCGTCCGGGCACCACGACAAGGGCCTGCTCACCGGCGATCCGTAGCTGGTGCGGGATGTCGTCTACGGTGACGCCCGACTTGAGTCGTAGGGTGACCAGGCGTGTCGTCGAGAGCTGCGAAGTGCAGCCCGGCACACGCCAGCGGTCACGGGTCACTTCGGTGACCTTCCCGTAAAGCGCCAGGGCGCCTCGCACTTCGTCGTCGGGGACGTTGTGGAGCACCCAGTGAAGCTTTAGGCGTACGTCCTGGCTCCGCGGATCAAAGATCAGGCACCTCCGCCCCATCACTTGAAGTTCGGAGGCGGCAACCAGCTTCGCAGCTGTCTCGGCGTCCTTGAACGTCACGGCCCACAGGTGGTTCATCTGATATGCGCCCAAGGCCACAACCTCGGGCAGCAAATTCAGACGCACCAGCGGGTCGCGGAAATCCTCTACCTTGTATGGCCTGGCTTTCACGTCCGCGTGCAGAAAAATGGTGTTGAGAACAGATGGTCCGGATGGCAAATGAGGCAGAATAACTTGATATTCCTGGTTTGCAGAGTTGTCAAAAACAGAAGACCTAGTACCGCGAGCCGATGGGCCCGCCAAAACCGCCCCTTGAACGGAGCTCGTCATCCTGCGTCCGCACTTTGCAGCGGCCGGAAGCAGAATCCCACGCCATCGCTGCATCCATGCATTGCAAAGCATGCTTTCCGCACTGGGCGAACAGAGTAGAACCGTGGGGCTGAAAATTAATATGCAGAAAAATAAAGTAATGATCAATAACCTCGGGACAGCACAGCGGTTTGAGATAGGTGGCGAGGGAGTTGAAGTGGTAAGCGAATATATCTACTTAGGCCAAGTTGTGACCCCAGATTCCAACCATGAGGCAGAGATAATTAGAAGGATCAGAATGGGGTGGGGTGCACTGATATGGCAGACATTCTCAGATAATGAGTAGCAGCCTACCATTGTCGCTGAAGAAGAAAGTGTATGACAGTTGCATCTTACCGGTACTCACCTACGGGGCAGAAACTTGGAGGCTCACTAAGAGGGTTCAACTTAAATTGAGAACGACTCAGCGGCCAATGGAGCGGAAAATGATAGGTGTAACATTAAGGGACAAGAAGAGAGCGGAGTGGGTCAGGGAGCAAACTGGTGTTAATGACATATTAGTAGAAATTAAGAAGAAGAAATGGACGTGGGCAGGGCATGTAATGCGAAGGCAAGATAACCGCTGGTCATTAAGGGTAACAGAGTGGATCCGTAGAGAAAGTTAGAAAGTTAGATGGGCAGACGATGGGCGGCAGAAAGTTAGATGGGCAGACGAGATCAAGAAGTTTGCGGGGATAAATTGGTCACAGTTGGCACAGGACCGAGGTAATTGGAGAATAATGGGAGATGCCTTCCTGCAGTGGGCGTAGATAGGCTGGTGATGATGATGATGATGAAAGTCAGCATGGAGACATCAGGAGTGGCCTACGTCGTCTTTACATCAACCGCGGCCGGAGTCCCGCTAGCCGTTCCCGGCCCGCCGGGCTCCTGATTTATTTCTCTGAAGCAGGGGCTTCAAACGCGCTGCCCGTGGGCCGCACGCGGCCCTCGGACCTGTTCATTTGAACCAATTTGTTACAAATGTTCTTGTTCGAAATTCTGCGTTAGTTTAGGCCAGGGGATGGTTATGCGACATTGCGAAAAACGACTGTTTATTTGTTGAAATTTGCTGTAATATTTGAACCTTCCGGAAGCTTCGCTTTAAAAACGCAGGAATGCAAAAACGAACAACTTCAGCAGCGATGAGCAAAGTTCGTAGCAAAATACGAAAGGTTCGTATAAAAATTGACCATCAGTCCTTCTCAGCTTTTAGGCAGTGAAGCTGTTAAATACTAATGAAAATGATGTTACGAACTGAGTTACAAAAGCGCTTTTAATTGCAATTTCGCAATACAGTTGACTCATATTAATACAAAATTCATGAGGACCGCAAAAAGCTTCGAACTTAACCAACTGTCAAATAAACAGAATTCCGCCGTGGTGGCTCAGTGGCTAAGGCGCTGCGCTGCTGAGCCCAAGGATGCGGGTTCCATTCCCGGCCGCGGCGGCCGCTTTTCCGATGGAAGAGAAAAGCGAAAACGTCGGTGTGCTTGAGATTTCGGCGCATGTTAACGATTTCCATGTGGTCTAATTTATTCCGGAGCCCTCCAGTACTGTGCGCCTCATCGCCTGCGTAGCGTAAGCGTGTTAAACCTCCCAATCAATCAATCAGTCAATCAATCAATCAATCAATCAATCAATCAATCAATCAATCAATCAATCAATCAATCAATCAATCAATCATAAAGTACCATGAAAGCATAGCCGTAATTACGCTACACGTCTTCCTTCTTGATTTTGGTCGCAACCTCGACTTTCCTCGTCAATTCAAGCGTACGACATTGCTTGTCCTGAGTGTTAAGACTCATCGTTAAAGTTGAAGCCTGAAGCGTCCAGCATGCAAACTGCTTACACGGTGTTGTGTGCTGCAACATAGCGTACAGTGCGCGTCAGGCTTGTCTAGGGCAAGCGAGAGCGCTGCTTCTGAGCGTGCTGGCGACACCTGCTGATAGCGGCTGGGTTAGAGATAGCTTGCCATTGCGCGTGCGCGGATTTCGGACAGGGTCAGGCCGGTCGTCGTTTAGCATGTGCCACTCTAATATGCAGGCGCCACCACCCTCGAGGGGCGCTTATCCTCCACAGTGCCAGCCGTGATCGCTGACAGGCCAGATTATCCCCGCGGGTGGTTGCGCTATCATACAAAACGACCTGCGCTAACCTTCTGAACCTCAAGTTTTGTAAACGAAAAGCACGCAACAAATGCACTGAAGCGCTTTCCGTCGAAGCTTTTGTGCGATTACGTAACGGCTGCGATGATAATCCACCACGTCAAATTACGCTCTTACCCCCGTGTCACCGCCTACGGCTGGCACTGCATAACAAAAGCTCCCCTTGCGGGGTGTGGCGTCCGTAGGTTTGAGTGGCCTATGCTAAAAGACGACTGGCCCGAGCCTGTAGGAGAACCACGCAAGCGCAATGGCAGGCTATCTCTACCCAGCTGCTATCAGCAGATGTCGCCAGCCTGCTTCGAAGCCGCGCGTTCGCTTGCCCTAGACAAGCCTGACGCGCACTGTACAAAGAACGTTGGGATGCGTACGTTGGCGCGAGCTTCAGCGGAACTGGCTGCGCGCGGCCGCAGTTGCCATGTCGGCGACATAACACAGTACACTGTGGTCTTTTGGCGCCGAAAAATTTTAATTTCATCGAGAAATGACAGCCACCCGTATGTTTTTATTCAAAATACCTTCCAATTAACCGGCATAATTGGTTTTGGCTTCGAATTACCGGGCAATTTTTCCATTGAATTGCACGTATAATTGCCGAGACCAGCTAGAACATCCCTTCAAGTTAACCGAAAATTCTAATTAAGCGACTTTTAATTATCTAGAGTCGGTTGTATCTTGTTTGCAAGCGTACTTACTGGACGTATTCTAAAGAACCCAAGGAACACAATACGATTGTTATTTGCGATTTAATGTATTTCTCAGTTCAATATAGTAATCAAGTTTGAAATGGCTGCAGTTGTATTCTAACAGACAAATATGAGGTTGCCTGTTTTACGTTGTTTTCGAGGCGCTAATGGAATGTCTTAGAAGCAGCGGCGTTATGTTCGTTCTATCAAAACTGCGACTGGTAATTACCCGTGATATCGCAAAACTCCCCACGATCATGTAGCCGCCTCAGCAGTCAGACTTCATTTATATGTTTCAGGGTCTCCTTACCAAAACAAGGGTTACAGCCATTTTCTGTAACCATTCTCATCCCGTAGATTTTCACATGTTTACAACAAAAGAGAATTCCTCAATGCTTATATTTTCACTGTGGACCACCTAATTACGACAAGTAAATGAACTCGCCGTGATGAAAGATCTGTCAGGAGGCACCATAATTTTTCCCGAGATGTCTATGCTGGAGTTAAAGCTACAGCAGTTTCCCGAATAAGTTGGGGCTCTGTCGCAAAGCGTAATCTGCTGAACGATCCTGCTGACATAACAGGGCAAAATAGAAATGCACACGAGCGAGTGACTTACAGCTGCACTGTAAAAAATAACTTCGTTGCCAGCCACGAAAAATGGGGTGTAAGAAATAGTTGAATAAAGGAAGACCACGCGTAGCTTTCCGGTTTACCGCAATTCTTCCAGATGTGATTACTATAAAGTTATTGAGCGGAGTGCAACGACCTTTCGCACAGCCAATGATGGGGCAAAAGCTTGCTTTGTGCGCAGTTTCAAGTTGATAATTTTGTTCTCCCAGGCTTCATGGCCTTTAAAATATTCCTTTGAAGTGTATGAATAGCAACTTTTGATATCTAATGACGCGCAAACTATTCGGATTTTCATATCCAAGTCCTCTCCTTGGTCAGTACGAAATATCACTTTTTCTTGTGAATTGACTAGGTTCCCGTCCGGTTATATTTTTCAGCAGGAAAGCTGGGAGTCGATCAATAATAACAGAGTGATTGTTCGTTGATATTCCGTCTTGCACGCCAACTGTAGGTTGGGGTCGCAAATTTGCGCGCTTCGGGGGACTTCTCGTTGCCAAAGTAAAATGAGGGCTATGAAGGCGAACTTCATGACAACAAAATTTATGCACGAATATTTACATTTGGGCAAGATAGTAAAACAGGGAAAATCATTCGTATTGACGACCTGGGAACAAATCCCTGTTCGCCGAATCCGATAGTTCAGAGCACCATACAGAAAAATACCGGAATACTAAAATATTTGTCCACTCGCGGGGACGGATTTTTCACCTTCACCCTCGCATCTGTTATCCCTCGGTCGCCCATGTCTTCCGCTTCGGCGCGTTCTTGGAAAACTGTGCCTTGAGCTCCTGAATGGGTTGCTTCGGCTAGAGGACGCTGCAGCGTGTATTAAGCGACACGAATGGTAGCGGTGGCCAGATCCACGTCCAAAAGTTCTAGGCGAGCCCCCGCGGGAGCCGGCGCCATGCATGCCACTTCCGCCTTTCCCAAGTGCTGAGAGGAATTCAGGGAGGGACAGGTGGCTGACCTTTGGGGCGAATGTCCATCGGGATTCAGAATCCAAAATTTGGGGTACAAAAAAAGAATAACACTTGTTTTGGGGGTACTTCTGCAATGCCTATTCGGTGCATTAACATACCATTACACGCACAGTTAAACACCCGCACGTTCCAGTGCAGGGCGTTTTCGGTACAAACAGGTTATTCAGGAATAAATCATAGAAAAAAATAGCAGTTGCAATGAATTACCGATTTTTAATGTTATCAATATTTTACTTATCCCGGCATAATCATAAGTGCATCCAATTTCTTCGAAACGATAATTGTGTATTAAAGAGGGTTCCTAAATCGCGTTGTATTGCTTTGTCTTTGGACAGTATCTCAAGGATCTATTTTTCTAAAAACGACGTCTGTTCTCTTATTGTAATATTTACGAATAATTATGAATCTGCATACTTTTTAAACAATTGATATTATAGTTACTTATTAGGGATCATTCCTCAATCCTCTTTAATGTAATTGCCTTTTTTGTAAATGTTCTTTGAATAGCAGCCCTAACGACTGAAATTAATTACTGAAATTGCGAATTATTTTTGGAATTGCGAAATGTATGCAATTCTTATTCACGGTTGAAACTTAATTATGGCCTGTACAAAATCAATACTACTTCAATGGTGAAAAAATCTTGCAGTCAATTCGTTCTTGCTTTCACACTTAGGCATTTGGAGAGTGCAAGTAGTTAATCAACGGGTTATTCATGGATGCTAGTAAACAAAAGCAAACCGATAAACACAACTACCACCCAATAACAAGAAATACAAGCACGCGCGGTTCATCCCTTTGGATGTAATGACTCGTTGGATCTAGTGATGCGTTGGATCTAATGACTCGGATGGATCTGTTGACTCGTTGGATCTATTGACGCGTTGGATCTAGTGACTCGATTGGATCTCTTGGCTTGTTAAATCTTCTGACTCGGGCATCACGTGACCTAGTGTATCTCCTGACTCGTTGGATCTAATGACCCGTTGGATCTAGTGACCATAAGCGTATAATAGACACCCCAGATAAACATCGCTTTCTTCCATTATAACAAGGAAAAAAAAATGAATAGGCAGGTTTGGCGAGAGCTGAGACAGTCGTCTTCATGACAAAAGCAAGTGACACACCCCTCTCTTTACCAAGGGGGCTGGTAGATGAATAAGAGAAAGCCTGGAAATTACCAATAAATATAGCATTGTGAAATGAACAAGAAATTTGCTCGGAATTGCGATTTCATAATACCTTCTTATTGAATGTATTGACTGGGCTCACTCTAATCGTCTGTGTAAGGAGTAGAACAAGGTTTACCACTGTGATGCTAATGGATTGTTTCAGGAGGAGCGGCTTTGTGTTCCTTGTATTAAAACTGCCACTGGCAATTACTCATAATATTGATTGGGATAAAACTGCCTGCAATTATATAGCCGCTTGATCCGTCAAGCGTCATTCATTCGTTTCAAGGTAATTACGATAAGTAAAGAAACTGGGCGAGGCGTAGTGACATAGCAATCCTGTCGCACCGTGACTTTTTCCCGAGATACAGAACAACAGAAGCTTCGTAGCTCGCAAAGCATAATCTGCTGAACGATCGCGCTTACGGGCCGCCACAAGGGGAAATGAAGTCGGGTGAGCCATATACAGCTTCCCGCAAAATAAAGATCACTGACACCTAATTCTCACACAACACATAATAATTGCCATCGTTGATCGACTCATCAATCAATAATTTAATTTATGTGACTGATTAAATTGCTTGCTTGATTGATTAATCAAAACGTTGTTATTCGGATATGGGGAAAATTCCCCTTGATTAATAAAATGCCGTCGGGGTCGAAGCTCCTTAGGGGGTCGGGCTGTCAGCGTCCCTTGTCATCGTTGTCGTCGTAACTTGTACTAAAAAACACACCGTGACACTCGCTTTCCAGCGCCTCGCGCTAGGACGCTTCGTGCTTCAAAGACACGAGACTTACAGCAAAGCTTTTTATCCTACTCCCAATGGTTTCATATCCGTGTGCAGCACTTTTTGTGCAGCACTAGTATACCCGCTAGTATTGCGAAACAAATCAGAAATCAAGGGCCTCGGTTGGAAAACTTTAGGTGCGTGAGGAACCGGTAATTAACCCTTTACACTGCTCTAATTTTCACCGCGAGTGCGCTTTAAGTAATTTTAGGTATTTCAAGAAGGGCTTTTGAAAAACCTGCTTCCGTTCGAGAGCTACGATTTTTTTTTGCTCCCTCCCATTCAGTAACGCTCGCCGTCGACGGCTGCCGCCGAGGAGGGCGCTAGGCGTCTTCGGAGGCGCGTGTCCCCTAAAGTTGGGGATTTGAAGAATAGAGAGTTTTAGCAGTCCGTCCGTTCTGTCGTATGCGTTGTTACTGGGTTGACCGGGACCCGGCTGGGCACTTGGGCAGTCGTCGCGGTAGGTGGATTAGTTCCGCGGGCCTGCCTTGGCCATGTCCGTGCATTCGCACCCTTCTTACTTGCCCTTCCGCGCGCTCAGAAGCAGACCGGTCCCGGTCAACCCGGTAACAACTCATCCAACGAAACGGACGGACTGCTAAACGGGATCCGGACATTTCGGTGTCGGACATTTCGGTCCAGGCCGTTTCGGTCCAGGACGTTTCGGTCCAGGACGTTTCGGTTTGGACATTTCTGTGCACGGACATTTTGGTGCACGACGTCTTGGCCTAGACATTTTGAGTGAGGGGATGTACCAGGCATTCTTTGAACATTTTAGCTTTAATATTGTAATTTCGTGACTTCATATGATTTTACGTTCGAGACTTGTGCTTGCTCCGCCGTTCGTGGAAACGAACGCTAAACCCTGGCGGAGGATTGCCACGTGAAACCCAATTTCTCTAGTAGATGGTAAAAATTAACGTTGTTAGTTTGGATCCGTTCAACCAGTTTTTGTTAGTTTAACATTCATGTGAACAACCCTAATACTTTAAGTGTTTAAGCGTCTTGCACCCAACGGTGCAAGACGCTGCTGCTTTTAGTCTATTCCCCCCGCCCCCAGCAAAACTTCCGCGAAAAGACAACAGAAAAACGAGGTCGATTAGGCGCGTGTGCATTTCGTTTTAATTATTCTCTCAATCAATCTCGCCTTCGTTGCATTCCGTGTCAGTTCTATTTAAAACTAACAAACCACCGATCGCACTTCTGGTGGCGTTACTTAGGGGAGGGGAAAGCTGATTGATTGATTGATTGTAGGGTTTAACGCGCCGACGCAACGCAGGCGATGAGGCTCGCCGTAGTGGAGGGCTCCGGATTAATTTTGACCACCTGGGGATCTTTAACGTGCGCCGAAATCTCGCACACACGGGCGTTTTTGCTTTTCGCCTCCATCAGAAAAGCGGCCGCCGCTGCCGGGAATCGAGCCCGCGACCTCGTGCTCAGCAGCGCAACGCCTTAGCCACTGAGCCACCGCGGCGGGTGGAGGGGAAACCTGAGCCCCGCCTGTCACTTGTGCTTCACCATTGCGTCTACTGGACTTCGAACTATAAGACGACTGTTGCCGCCCTCGTCACACTAGCCTATTCATTTTGTTTTGCTCCTTATAATTGATTTGATTGATTGTAGGGTTTAACGCGCCGACGCAACGCAAGCATGAGGCGCGCCGTAGTGGAGGGCTCCGGATGAATTTTGACCACCTGGGGATCTTTAACGTCCAGCGAAATCCCGTACACACGGGCGTTTTTGCTTTTCGCCTCCATCAGAAAAGCGGCCGCCGCGGCCGGGAATCGAACCCGCGACCCCGTGCTCAGCAGCGCAACGCCTTAGCCACTGAGCCACCGCGGCGGGTTGGCTCCTTATCATGGGAGGAAGCGATGTATACCTGGGGTATCCATGATATGCGCGACTTGATGAGTTAATTCCCAAGGGGGCGACTGAAGGCGCAGAAAGAGCGATTCCTGGAGTGGGGGCGCCGTCGATATGACCGCGACGCGCGGAAGGGCGTAGCCAGCAAACGATAGTGGCCATTGTGTTCTCAGCGGCTTTTTGGGTGGCTTTTTGTGTCACTTATAGAGGTTTCGTGCGCCAATGGTGAATGTAAAGCTTTTTCTCTGTTTTAAACGCGAAGTGTGTTATGTCATTGTTCTGAATGTATCACCCAATTCTTGTAAAAGCCTCCACTAAGAGGCTAGCAGTATGTTCTAAATTAAAAAAAAATAAAAAATCACTGCGGTGACGCTTCGGAGACCGTGAACTCCACCACGCCATTAGGATTTTCAGGGAAAACCGAAAATAATATGGCTGAAAAAGAAATCTGGTCGAGATTCGAGCGTACAGGCGGGAGGTGGGAGGGGGGGGGGGGTGGCGCTAGAACGAAGAATTAAAATGTGTTAAATGTAGGCTTGTAAACGTTAAACGAAGTTTGGTTGTCCCGAGCACAATGGGTGGAATTTGTATGCACAACCGCTACGCGCTTAATCAGCATTTATGACATTAGAACCTGCGGCTGTTTTCCAAAAGGCCCGTTTTTCCTCCCCGACAATATCCTAGACCAGCGTTCGCGAATTCATTTTAGCAAGGCAGCCCAGCCTACGTAATACTATTCATAAGGTTTTCTACATTGTGCAGGGCTAGCGAATGTTTGTTACTTTTTGGATATTGAGAGTGTGCATGTAATTTGTGTAATTTGAGGGTGTGTAATTTAAAAAAAATACAAAAGAAGTGGCTGACCATCGTAAACACGGGTAATTGTCCTAGCTAAAAAAAGAGCGAATATAAATTAACAACCTGTCATAAATGAAAAAAAAACGTGTGCTAAAGAATTCAATCGGCTGCATAACAGCTAGGTGTACCAAGGAAAAGGTATTAAACAAAAATATATAAATGTAGAATTTCTAAAAATACCTGGCAAAGATCGAACATGGCATCAATCAAAAAATAAATTCACTGCTCCAGATTGTTGTCCATAACCCACGTTAAGCGGAAATAAAAATATAGCGGGTGTCGCAAACAGGCAAGCACCGGATAATTTGGTCGCCGAAATGTCCGCACACCGAAATGTCCATACACTGAAATTTCCGCACCGAAATATCCTGCACCGAAATGTCCTCGAGCCGTCTGGAGTTTGTCCGGTGCTCCCTGAAAAAATTCGCCTAGGAGCGTTTCTTTTGATTATCTTTATCTCCAGATAATCTGCTGCCGTTGGGGCTAATATTCGTATAATATACGTAGTTCGATGTGAGTTTTAAATGGCTCACTTAATTTCGACCCAGGATTACCCGAAACTATATTTTAATTTAAAAACCTAATTGTAACGTTAATGTAACGACACGTTCCAATTTTCGGAGTGGAACTGGAACGCGTTCCTTTCGCAATAAAGGAACTTGTAACGGGAACTCGTTTCGAAATTTGCAAGGAACGAGGAACGAGCTTAAGTTCCTATTTTGGAGGAACGTGTACAACACTGATTATTTCCTCCAACTGAGAGTTTTTAGGACGCGCGTTGGGAGCAGTGTTGACCTGCATTCGAGGTATTTTTTGTTTTTGGGCGTTTGATATAAGCGCTGTAGAGGAATTTATTCATGTATTTGGGAGTTCCTAATCAGTGCACCGGTCGCATTTTCATTTTTCGTTTAGGATTACATGATTTCTATTCTTTTTGCGCTTCAAACGTTGAATGGCAAAACGTTGAAAGTTTGTTTTCTGCACACAGTCAATTTATTGCATAGCAATTCCATAAATACGATTTTCATGTGCACACGTTAATAACACAATAAAAACACTGAATCAACAAAACACCTACATCGAGAACACAATGTATCTTGGTAAGAACGATATCTGCCACAACACTCCACAACGAAAAAAATGTAAGCCATTTGCAAACAATGAGGTCAGCATGTTGTCGGTGCGCTGTTTGCTTGCACTTGCCTTCCAAACTCTGACATTTCCGCGCCTCAGGGCACGTTCCCCAGGAAGCCACAGTAGCACTTGCATTACAGGGATAGCAAAATGCTTTAAATCTCCGGCAACAAGTGCAGAAGCATACTGGGCATCTGACCTGAAAAAAGAGAAAGAAACGGCATTGTAATGACGCCGCATTTGTCACTCTTGTGTCCAACTTTCCGTAATGTCTGAACGTTTATTTAAAGGTACGCAAAACTACACTTGCGTCCGAGACATCTGCGCTCACTAGCAACATTTATAGAGAGTTCCAACTAGGTTGCCGCCATCTTGCGTGCGCAGCGCCATCTGGTAGCTGGCCGATTTGCTGGCTTGGGCGTTTGCTCCGCGGAGATTGGGCGCTAGCGGCGACTCGGTGAATTTTGCGTTGTAGCGCGTTGTACGTTCATTTCCGTGATATACTTTAAATGGGAAAGTTGTTGCATAGGACCAGTTTAAGCGATCTGGCTTATGGCGAATTCCATTGGGCGAACAAGAGCAAGTGGAGCGAGCAGCCAGAGCAGCACACGGGGGTAACGGGGACGTGTGCTTTCGTTCCGCAAATGAAATATTCGCGCTGCTCCGGGAGCAGTGAAAAGAGGGGGAGGGCGAGATGTTAAGAGTCAAGTGACCAAACGTTTCCCGCGCTCGCTTCCCGGAGCATTTCGCGCGCTCGTGATGTCCGCACGCAGTTATTCCTCGCCAGTTTGCCAGATACGTGCCGGTGGTTTTGTGTCTGCCTTCCGCACGGCGACGAATGAAGAAGCCGAGCGGATGTTCATGTTCATGATAAAGAGGTCACCATCGTGTCTCCCCAAAATGAGCTGCGAACGATTACAGCGTCCACCGTCTTTTCCAGATACGACTCTACCTTCGGTCGCTGCTCCGGCGGGGTGAACTGGTGCTCGAACATAAACTCATGCAATGTCAAATCGTCGTCGTCGTCGCTGCTGCTGCTGTCCGATGATGAGCTTGCGCTTGAATATGTGGTGCTTTCATCATCTAAAAGTAGCAGCAATTCCTTGTCCAGACGGCCGCACTTAGCTGCTGCCGTACGCACTGAGCGACTACCGCGGCTGCTGGATTCCGCCATTTTTCCTCCGCCACCCGGGGATAAAACCAGAAGTGACGCAAAAGAGGTCATGTGACTTCCTCGGCGTTCCCTGTTACTCCGCCGCTGGCGACGGAGCACCGAGAACTGCTCTCGGCTGCTCTCGGCGCCAAAAAAGTGCTCCTCATCGACCAATGAAACACAACGCCCCTGCTCCTGCCCGACCACTGGAAGACGCCAGAACTCGCGAGAGCACTTTGGGTGCAGTTAGAAGTGCTCCTGTTCGCCCAATGGAAAGCGCTTAAATCGGCGGCTTTTTGGGCAGCGGGGGAGCTGAAATTCACCTCGAGGTAGCGTGTATGTATGTATGTATCAGGGTGTCGAACCGAAAAAAATACCGGTTCGGTTACGGTTCGGGTGAAATAATTTCGTTCCGGTTCAGTTCCGGTTCGACAAAATTATGTGCCGAACCGGTTCGCGAACCGGTTCGGGAGCTTGAACCGGTTCGCGAACCGGTTCGATGAATTGAATTGTCACTGAAATTAGAAAAAAAACATTTAGTAGTTTAAAGCGACAGTAAAGTCAAAACACAAACAAAAATTCAAAATGCTGCTGTTCCCCAAGGGCAGTGGCGCAATTGCAAAGCAAACTTTAAATAATCACGAGATATTAGAAAAACAGATGAAGTGGTGACGATTTACTACCTACTTTCTCGTCCAGACTTTATGTTGTCCTAGCGACTATTCATAAAGCCACCGCCGAGAGATATGACGGTGGGATATATGTATATTCTGCCCTTTCATTTTTTGTTAAAATCGCAATCGTCACTATGGAATCGCCTATCACGCTTACCTTGAAGCCTTAAATTTAGGTCTGTGTACTGGCGTGTTGAAATATCAGCGCTAATTACCAATGGCGTACATTTTTTTAATATTTGTAACAAAACAGAACAACCCTACTACAGGCACATAAATACTACCAATGAATTAGATCATTTGGTCACCCTGAATAATTTGTTAGCTGTCACCCTATCGAATGTGTTAGCCACACTTTTGTTAAAAGTAAGCTTTAGTTAACGCTCAGTCACTGCATTATTTCTCTGACCACTGCAATTCCTTTTGCGAAAGCTATACTGGATGTGTGCATTACAATCAGTATGTCATCGTACCGCCTGACCCCCGGCCATCGTTCCGTGTGCTACATTGCGTAATCTTATAACAGATTATGCTGTTACAAAATGAAAGGGAAATTTTACGCGCGGAGCATAAGAAGAACTTTTTTGGGTAGGCGCTCTTTAATTCGTCCACAGCAGTACTCCCCTCTGACCTGCCTCGGTAGCTCAGTGGCTAAGGCACTGCTGAGCGCGAGGTCGCGGGTTCGATTCCCGGCCGAAGCGGCCGCTTTTCTGATGGAGGCGAAAAGCAAAAACGCCCGTGTGTACGAAATTTCGGCGCACGTTAAAGATCCCCAGGTGGTCAAAATGAATTCGAAGCCCTCCACTACGGCGCGCCTCATCGCCTGTGCTGGGTCGGCGCGTTAACCCCACAATCAAATCAAATCAGTACTCCCCTCCGGATCGAGTAGCAGTAGAAGTAATGTAGCGAGTTGGGCAGTCAGTACAAGTGCACCTTCGAAAAAAAAGCAGATCTGAAAGAGAAAAAACTGCAGAACAAGCAGAAAAGATGATCGCTCGGCGAATGGGACAGTGTGAGGTACCGGCCGTCCTTTCTGCACGTGTCATCTGCTTTATTACTGTTTCTGCTTCCAAGACAAGGTCGAGGACTGCAGTTTCTTGCCAAGAGATTAAGTGCGCACCTTAACAGTTTTCCCTGACATATCTGTTGTTATTTGTACTTGTAAAAAACGGAGCTTGTCCACTGTACTGTCCTCAAAAATGGTTGTGGGTAATGGACATCGAAGCCACTTGTAGTCAGCATCAAGTGGTTTAGCCACTGAGCCGCTCCTGCGGTCAAATTTGTCAAATATTACAATTTGCAGGTGTCGGACCTTTTAAACAAATTATGAAATGGAAAAAGTTTGCACACATCGGGCTTTCGCTGCTGCACACTGGAGCACTCCTGCAGCCTGATTGCTCCACTAAAGTTGCAGCTAGGGAAGGGCAAAGTCGTTTTATATCCCCTGCAAGCTGCGGAGAATGACATTTCCTTTGGTCAGCTTCCACTACGCTCGCGCTTCCAGCAGCAACAGACCATTGCTACATTGGTGCTCATTCATTTCCCTTGTTGTTACATAGAGTGTGATAGTGTTCAATTGTCTGGAGGGGGAAGTAAGCGAGCAGGTACGAAGTTGATGGTACGTGAAAGAAAAAAAAGCCTGAATTGCATTGACTGTGCAATGTCAACAACAGAGGGTCGAACCGTTTCGGCATGAACCGGTAACCGTTATTTCTTTTTTCGGTTCAGTTCCGGTTCGGGTTCAGCGTGCTCAAAAAATAACGGTTCGGGTTCGGGTTCAGTTCCGGCAAAAATACCGGTTCAGTTCCGGTTTTCGGTTCGGTTCGGTTCCCGTTCGACACCCTGGTATGTATGTATGTATGTATGTATGTATGTATGTATGTATGTATGTATGTATGTATGTATGTTTGTGTTTTTTGGCGCAAGGGTATTCGAAGTAGCGTTGACCACGGGGGGTAAACGATGCCGTGTCGAACATATGTTTTCAATACTTCGTCCCAATTTTTCTTTGTTTGCGTGTGTGTGTGTCTGGGATCGCGTATAGCGGGTATTTTGGTATTTTTACTGCAAAAACTGATGTTTGTTAAAACGATCTAACACTGATACGCTCGGCGCCCATGGGCAACAAGCAGAAGCGCGTGTCAGTGTAACAAACTTCTGGCTTCATATCCCTGCAGGCGTTAATACAGGTATTTTTGTGTGAACTTCGTAAGTATTTGAAAAATTAAATAGTTTGTATTAAATATTATCGATATATAAACGCCTCACCCTCAGCCACCACTGCCGCCAACTATAAACAAAGCTCCCTCTCTCTAGAATTGCGAGCTGCTCTGCAGCACAATTTAGCAGGGCCACTAATGTACAACATAAATAAAATAAACTACACAGCTCCTGGAGAGCGTCATATCAGGATTTATTAAGCGTCCGCCGTTGGGCAACCATATAAGCCTACTCATTTGCGTTGCTTAATTTGATGTTGCCGACAAAGAGACATCACATTTGGGTAATGGACTGAACTGTTGGCTGGAGTGAGTGAGTGAAAAACTTCATTTTGCCCGAATCGGGGATGGGGAAAGAAGGGAGGTAGAATCCCCTTCAGTAGCCCCCCTTCCGCTCAGATTTGCTGGGGTATGGGACAACCCAGGTAGGTGGTAGTCACTGTGACAATAATACGTGGAGCTGGGTTTGCTGCAATGTGACCGCAGCAACGGTGGAGATGGAACTAATACCATCTGCGACAGAGGCAAGTTTTAGTCACATAGTTTAGTTTAGAAAGAAAATAGAAGAATTTTCTGCAACTACTCCGAACTAGGTGCACAGAAAGATTTACAATTAAGGCAGAAAGTTGGGCTAGTTGGTTATCTGACTGCATTTTACTAGTGAAAAAGAGACACAGACGAAGAAGTACACATGACACTGTGTATGTGTACTTCTTCTTCATCCGCGTCTCTTTTGCGCTAGTAAAATGCAGTACAGAAAGAGCTCAGCAGAACAAAATTGCCAGAAATTTTGCGTGTTAAAGCACGCAAGCAACTCAAAAGCTCCTAGTCTGGCTCATTTATTAACATTTCATTAAAATGTAGCGTAAATTAATGGTAAACCCGCACGCGCGATCCGTGCAGAGCGTAGGCAAGGCAAAGAAGCAGCGGCGCCAGGCCCGCCGTGATCGGCGCGCACACTCCAGAGAGAGGGAAAGGCGGCTGGCGCGCCGCAACCGCTGCGTGCGATAGTACGTTTCCCCCTCGCCCGATAGAACGGTCTACTAGTTCGTCAAAACGAAGTGCTGTTTGAAAGGAAGCGCGACCCTTGTGGCGACCCACTTTTCAAAATGCTTCCTTTATCTCTTTTCCTCGCTGTAGTGTTCTGGGAGCCAGCTTCAGGTTTTACCGCCCGCACTTCCCCTCTGTCTCCTCACCCAATGTAAAGGAAAAATTTCAGTCGTTGTGACGCCTGCGCCCGCCCCCCCCTTCCCCCTCCCCCCCGCGTCCCCCCCCCCCTCCCCTTCAAAAAAAAAATAAGCAGTCGTCCTTCGACTCTACAGGATGCTCCCTCAAATGGCGCTTGGTGGTTATGGTTACACCCGCCTAGCCCACGGAGAGCTCCCACAGGGCCGCGACCTTCTCCCTTTTCCAGTGAAAGCAATGAATCGCCGGCGGGCTTGCGCGGCGGGCACCAGACGTACTTCTCAAGAAAAGCGGCCCTGCGACGTTTGACCTGCCAACTTCACCTTCGCCTGCCAATGAGCCACAGACACAGCCTAACAAAAACACCTAACAGCCGTTCACAGTGCTGACACTTCATTCTGCTCGCGAGTGTGAATAAGTCAATGTTCTGCTCGAGACCCGCGCAAAAACGCATTGCTTTCACACCGTTGGGCCTCCCCATAGGGGCCGGGCGGCTGGTGTATGGCCCCACCATGATGTTGATGGTGATGATGATGATGGTGATGATGATGATGGTGATGATGATGATGATGATGATGATTAGCGGCTTTCCCTTTGAATCGGGGCGTCGGTTGTCAGCAACCTACTTGCCTGTTTTATTACGTTTACTTGCCCTACTCCCAGCTAACCTATAGATCTGCTTCCTCTCTCCCATCTCTCTTTCTTTTCTGTTTTAAACTCATCGCCCAACCCCCTTTTTTCTCCCCTCGCTGTTCTAAATTCTCATCCGTATGATTACTCCGCCTGCGTACCCATCCCTTCCCTACTTTTCCTCCACCACCACTCCAGTCGCCTCTTCGTCACCTCTATGGCCTTGAAGTTGAGGTTCCCCCTCGTCCCAAATCCCAAATCTTCCGCCAGCGTCGTTTCCCCCTCACCCCGCGGTGGCCGTATCTCTGTGCAGCTCCTGACAATATGGTCTATAGTTTCCCGATCACTGCCGCACGCAGCATGCACACGTTTCATCCTGCTGCCTATAGCTACCCGTGCATGCCCGGGCTCTCAGGCACCCTGCCCGTGCCTCGAAGAGCAACGCACTGCCTATCGTATTGCCATAGAATCCCTCCTTCTTAATTTACCGTCTCTCTGCCCTATAAGTCTCCAGGGTTTTTTTCGCCTCCATTCTCTGTGCCCACTTCGTCGTCTCTGCTGCCTTTACCTGCTTTTTAACTGTTGTGTAAACCCCGCTTTCCCCTACCGACTTTCCGTACCGCTTGGCCAGCTGTCTGGTCCTCCGTCTCCACGGCGTGTCCACGCTCCTCATATACAGGTACTTAAACACCCTCACGGCCCATTTTTCGTCCTCCATGTCACGAAGCCGCTGCTCAAACTTTTTCTTGCTCTGCGCCTCCCTCGCTCGAAAGACGACCAGCTCATATCCCCTTGTACCGCTTCATTTGTAGTTTCGCTTCATTGTAGTTCGCTTCAGCGAACAGCGCCGCCCGTGGCGAGCCGCTCGTCAGTGGAATGCCGGTGGCGGTCAGCGCAGCGTAGTTGTGTATGGTTTTCTGTCGTTCTGCTGTGGTGCGGCTTGCAAAGGAACCATAAGTAGTTTTTTTCAGATCGGCGTGGAAGTGACCTTTAAGAAGCATGCCATGTGTATGATTTTCGCCCATTCTCAGTAATTACAAATAGCAGACGACGCTCAATGCCCCAAGCTGGAAGTCAATCAGGAAGTCCAAGTCCGTTCCTTCATGCAAATTGTTCATGCCTGCATGCACTTTGGTGTATCCAGGAATATATTGCAGCGAAATGCTCCTACAAAGCCGGTGTGTGCAGTCGATCCAAGAATGCTGCGGCGCTGGCCTTAGCAGTTGATGACGAAACAGCGTCGTGAGCAAGCTAAAGATAAATTTGGGGGGAGGGGGGGGTACCTTCTAAAATTTACCAGAAAACAAACAACTTCATTAACTACAGCATAAATGTCTTAAATTACACAGAAATACGCTTGCTACAGCCACCGGGAATCTTTGACAGAATAAATACCACATGAACGTTTATGCGTGCCGTGAAAAAGCATTGCTTTATAAGACTTGCTATGGTTACAGGGTAGAATTGGTTAATGGTTTTCAAGTAAAAAACAATTCCTGCGTGGGCGGATGAAGGACGAGAGACAAGAGGGTGCCAAAAAGCTGCCCTAAGTTCCAAAACTAATGCAGTGGTTGAGTTTTACAAGCTGCCTGCCACCTACGTTTAAAAAATCTTGCACTCCACCGTCTAACGACGATCATCGTTTATCACAAAGCTTTCTCGAATGAGTTTCCTTAGTTGTCTTCTGGATTTATCTTTGACTAGTTTTACTTTGAATTTGAACGGTACGCAGTTTGGTCTTTTAATCGCAGCGTCTTTTACGTTGACCCTTTCCCATTCTATTTCACACGAAGAAGGCTTCGCGTACAACCATCGTGTTCGTTAGACGGAGGGCTGGATGATTTTTCTGTTTAAATTTGCACCTCCATGCACACGTCTCGGAATTTTGACTTCTTCCTTCGTGTCGGAAATGCGTCTGTGCTGGAGGACTCTGGCTGATGCACCCCTATTTGAGGCAATTAGCCCCGCATTTTTGGTTTTTCACAAGGTATTCCACGATTTTTTAGTGGATCGGGAAAGAATACTTAAGCATTAAAAAACACAGGCTGATGTTAACATGCCACAATTTTTTAACTATCGGTGGCAGCCTTTATTCCACGCAGGTGGTAAAATGGGAAACGGAGCAGGGATGGTTTGTTGCTTGGGCTGTTTGGTGGTTGAATAACTTTGGCTCCTGATAAAATGACCACTACAAACGTGCAAGTCCCGCTTCGGCTCTCAGGCTCCCATGCTGCCACTCATAAAAACCGAAGACACTAAGCTCATGGTTAAGAAAGAAAGTGTAAACTGCCGTGTTGTTTGCACGGCCGCACGGTAATCGATCTCGTATGTAAGTGCCTTTTTTTCAAAGAAAACATATCGAGGTATCCCAACATTACTGCTGGCGTCGAAACCGTAGTCGTTGAAACCGGTTAATATAATTTATTTTTAGAAATTAATAATAACAATAATAATAGTTTTCCTACTCAGATCGCGCGGAGGCCGGCGCAGAGCGCTGCAAAAAGCACTCATGTCAATGTAGCCCATTCCCAACCTTAGAACCTTCCAATACGTTTACGTAGGCGTTAGGGTATTTAAAAAGAAATGAATACTAATAATAGTAGTTTTGTCCCTGCTCGGGTTAGGTGGAGCCAAGCGTAGATTACCGCAACAAGCGCTCATGTCATCGCAGCCGATACCCAACTTTAGAAGCGACCGACAAGTTTCCGTAGACGTTAGTGCATCTAAAAACCCAACACATCTGTCTACACTTCGTTTCACAGCACATATCCGCTCACAACACCAATATATTCAAAGCACCAAAGCAAACACCACAAATACAACGGAAGGCTGCCCAGTCCAATGCACCGACTCATTCCACTAACAAGGGGAGCGCCGAGTGGTGGCGCCACGTGTTCAGCTGCCCTAGGGTGCCTCGAAGCGCTCACCTCCAGTGGCGGAGAATTCCCCGTGCAGCGACGCGGGAAACACACTGAGTTTATTTGACACTAGAAGAGGCACAATTCTCCCAAAATGTTGGTTACAATAAAAAACATGCAAATCTTACCTTCAACCACCTCGCAGACGCACAACCGCGTTGTTGCACAACCGCGTTGTTTTTAACGAACCCCTCTCTGTTAGAGATCACTGCATTTAGTCTTCGCGTCGGCTCGCTGGCGTACTCCGTCGGCTCGAAGGCTGGAGACGACGTGGCAGCGCATGGGGTGTAGGGAAATATGGTCCCGGAAAAAAGGGCCCTGGAAAAAATGGTCCCGGAAAAAATGGTCCCAAATCCAGGGTGGAAAAAAATGATGTACCGGAAAAATTGTTCCCGATGCCAAGGCAGGAAAAAGTAATCTTGCGGGAGTAAAGCCGTTAATCGAACCAAGAACCTTTGTTTTACCGATATTCAGGTTGTGTTGCTTTCATGACCTCTCCCATATATATTTTCTAATTTGCCGTTACGCTAGCTTAATCCACAGATGTTTCGCATTGACGACGTCTCAACCACATATGGCATACATAAGTCTCAGCACATCTCTGCTTCAAACCCGCACGTTGTGAGGAGGGTAAACCGCCTCCACGCAACCTCGACAAGTGAAGGTTCCGACAGGAGAAACAGGGTCCTGGTGATGTGTAGCGAAAGGAACGAGCATCAAAGGGGCTGCCCAGGGGGATAATCTAGATCCACTATATCAGGTTGAGCATAGCTTATACCCCTGTCCAACGGGCACTTTCAATCGCGATTGAGTCGATCTGGATCGAGCTCAATCCGGATCGGGCGCCTTCTACACGGCAGTTTCAATCGCGATCGAGCTCGATCCCGCTCGAACTCAATCCTGGTTTCTCAAGCGCGATCGAACGAAAGCGGTGATACTCTCGTCCCCGCTCAGTAATGACACAGAAAATGGAAACTTCAACTAATGCCACAAATTGTGTCAAATAACTTGACCCAAACAAGCGTGTGGTAACATTTCCATAGTTACGTATACCTAAGACCGCGCAAAGTTACCAGACGCCGGCCGATGATGATGATGATTAGCGGCTTCCCCTTTGTAACGGGGTGGTGTTACACAGCGGCCTTAGTAGCAACGCCACTGTACAATCATCTCGCCAGAAAAATACAAAAAAATAAATAAATAATAATATCAAAATAAAAAGAAAATACTTCTACGAAATTTTTGTGCTAGTCTGACTTGTTTGTCCGCATGTCTTCCCAGATTGTTCTCTGCTCTTTTCCCACCAACAATCTAACCTTTTTTTACTAACCTCTACTGCTGTCCAATTCACTTTTCCGCTAACCTTAAAGCCAAGGGCCTCCGGAAGCTGGATGGCTCCCTCACCGAGGACTGGACGGATACTTTTGCACACCGTTACAATATGTCGCATGGTTTCTGGCTCCTTGCCGCAGCCTGCGCATAGTTCTTCCTGTACCGGCTCGCCGATAAGTGTTTTAGTCCGCAAGCAACCCGCCCGGGAAAGCAATGCACTCCCTTTGGTATTATCGAATAATTTTTCCCTTGTGATCTCCTGCTTCTCCGATCCTATAGATATTTAAGGACTTTTTTGCATCCATCTTCTTTTTCCAGGTCGTTCTCTCTGTTTCTTTTAGTTGATTTTTTATTGCCTCGGTTGTTTCCCCTGCACTTCCAGGTTTCGTATACTTTGTCATGAGCCTTCTGGTTCTTTTCCTCCACTGTGTGTCCCCGCTTTTCATGTAAAGATACCGTAACACTTTTGCCGCCCATCTCTAGTCATCAATATTTCTAAGTCGTTCTTCAAAACATATTTTGCTCCTTGCTTCTCTCACTTCGAAGGATGCCCATCCCATGTCTCTTTGCACTGCCTCATTTGTTGTTTTACTGTGCGCTCCTAATGCCAATCGACCTACGGCCCTCTGATTTACATCTCGCCCTGACTGAATCTCTGATTTGACACATACTGCTGCGTTTGAAAAGGTGAGTGCTGGTACCATTACTTCCTTCCAGATTCCTCTCACTACTTCATATCTGTTATATCCCCGCAGTGCTCTGTGCTTCGTGATAGAGGCGTTTTTTTTGCCTTTCATTCTTAAATGCTCCTCATGAGTTTTTAGATACGCCTGACCTGCGTTTATCCATATTCCCAAATATTTGTATTCTGTTACCCACGGCATTGCTGTTGTTGAACGAATACCGATTCGTTACGGGCGTCGTCATTAAAAACCAGGACTCCCGACTTTGCTGTGCTAAACTGTAAACTCTAAACCGCAAGTACATTGTTAGCGCCATCTGTCGTACACAAGTGCAACCGGTGCTTCTTCTCGATCGCGATTGAAACGGGCCGTGTAGCAGCGGCAGTACGTCGAGCGCGCTGGAAAACTCGATCGCGATTCACTTCAATCGCCATTAAAAGTGCCCGTGTGACAGGGGTATAATTTAGTGGCTCCAGGCTAATCAAGTGTGAACGGGGCGGCCGTAAGGCATATCAACAGAAAATTTCGCCTTCACATTCTCAGAGTTGTAAGCACTCCCTGCAAATTTTTACATGTTCTTTCCCTTAACTTTTCCTTACAATCTTTGCTGCTGTTTGTTGCACTTGAATGCTTTTTTTTTTACCTTTGTTCATTAACGTTCTGGAGTTCAAGATTGTATATTTGAAATGCATTTACATTTACATTTCAGTGGCCGGACTTTTCCGTGCATGGACATTTTGGTGCACAGATATTTAGGTGCACAAACATTTCGGTGCACGATGTCTCGGTGCCGCCATTTCCGTGCACGGGGTGTCCCAGATATTATTTTAACACTTTAGCTCTAACGTTTTAATTTCGTCTTGTTATATAACTTTACGTTACAGGGTTAGGTTGGGACCACACTGCGAAGAAACAAATGCCACACCAAGGCACCCGCCGTGGTGGCTCAGTGGCTAAGGCATTGCGCTGCTGAGCACGAGGTCGCGGGTTCGATTCCCGGCCGGGGGCGGCCGCTTTTCTGATGGAGGCGGAAAGCAAAAACGCCCGTGTGTGCGAGATTTCGGCGCACGTTAAAGATCCCCAGGTGGTCGAAATTAATCCGGAGCCCTCCACTACGGCGCGCCTCATCGCCTGCGTTGCGTCGGCGCGTTAAACCCTACAATCAATCAATCAATCAATCAATCAGTCACACCAAGGCGGAGCATCAACGCGTAAATCCCCATTTCCATGCTAGATGTCAAAAATTAACATTGTTAATTTAGTTCCGTTCCACCTCCTTTTTATTTTGACATTCATGTGCAGAACCCTACTACTTAAATTCAAGTGTTACCGAAGCGCTTTGATTAAGCTTCACACAACGTTGCAAGACGCTGCTGCTTCTAGTCCATTCATTCCTGCCCCGCCCCGCAGCAAAACTTCCGCGAAAAAAAAAAATCGCGCCAATCCACCCCGTGAATGTGGTTGGAAAGCAAAAGCTGTAAACGGCACCCATAACGATTATCCATGTGACGTCACTTAAATTCACTCACATTGCTCTACAAATAGTAAAACCAAAGAGAAGTGAAATGCACTTAACCACACCACTTATTACTTCAAAGAGATATTCTTGGTAAGGTTAAATCAATGCATGATGCATGAACGGTGTTTGGTTGAGTTGTATTGGTGTAGCACTTAAGAGTGGAAACTTTTTTATAAAATTCAAGTAAGCTCCAACCCGGTGTTAGACGATCTGACTTCTCCGTCTCTGCGCCGCGGACGCAGGCGGCGAGAGTTGCGGCAGAGAAGGACGAGGAGGAGGAAGAAATACTTCTGTTCAGATTTCTGAATGGCCCAGAGTGCAGCCCTGGGAAGTGATTCCTTCTTCTGTGGGGCCCATATGCAGTCCGTGCGGCCTGTGTTCTGTGAACCAGCTGAAGGTGGGTAGGTAGAGAGGGCCTGGACAGCGGCATCTCCCGCTCTTGTTGCGTAGTTGACAGAAAGAGAGGAGGGTGCTCAGGGCTAAAGTCTCACACCCCGATAACGGGGCGGAGTGTTCCTACTTCTGAGCAAAATTTACATTCATCTTCGTAGCGATTCGGATGCATTAGGTGAAGACGCGTAGGCTGTGGGAAGGAGCCCAGATTTTATGAGCCATAGGGTAGTTTGTTGTTCTCTGGAAAGGTCAGGGTAAGGCGAAGGTACGGTCTGTCTCTGAAGGCGATAATGCTGGGTTATCTCCATGAACGTTATAAGCGGGTGACTGTCCTCGTGCAGCTGCATAGCACGGGAGGTAAAAGCGCAGGCTTGTTGGGTGGGCGTATTTGATTCCCTTCATTGAAGCGTGAGGGGGTGTCCAGATGAGCTGAATGGGACCGTTTAGGGAGCGTTTTTAAAGCAAAGCTTTTTACCTCTACCCCGCAAGAGTTCTTTCGCGACCGTTGGTGTCACCAGAAAAGTCCAGCGAACAAATAAAAGAATTAACTGGCACCGCCGGGAATCGAACCTGGAACTAATAGACTAACAAAGCAAGAACCCGTTGTCTTGCGGATTTAGCTACGAGCCCCCGGAAAGATGGGGAAGACAGGTGGTGTACTCACCAAGCACAGCTACGGGTTTACCCCCCGCGTTCTCGCTGAATGCCACGTGATTGCGTCCCGCGACCACTCACGCCCGTCTAGCGGCCCTGTGCGCACCTTGCTCATGTGCTAAGAGTTACAAATATAAAGGAAGCTCACACCAATGCATGGCATCTCACTTCTAGTACGCCAATGTGCTATAAAGCCTGTGGCCTCCAGTGTTTACATAAAAAAATCACAGCTCCTTGCCGTCCGCCCTCACGCCAATTCAAGGAATACCTTCAAATACTCCTTGATGGCCAGACCATAACTCCAAGCCCCAGCATCAAGATCCTGGGCCTACATCTCGAGGCTAACACCAAGAGTGACTTCTCCTTGCAGCGCCTCAAAAACAGCATTTATCAAATCATGCACATGATCAGGCGAGTTGCCACCAAGATGGAGGCCTAAAGGAATCCGGTACGTTTCGGTTAATTGAAGCTTTTGTCCTCTCGAGAGTCACTTACGTCAGCCCCCGTCGTCTTCTCGACAAGGAAGACATAGAGATGCTTTATATAATGATTAGAAAGGCGGTCCAGCAGGCCATTGGTCTTCTCATGAGTACGTCCACACAGAGGCTGGTTAGCACGGGGCTCCACAACATGGTGGAAGAGCTGATAGGAGGCCATCTTTCTAACCAGAAGGTCCGACTCAGAACTGCGGTGGGTAACCGCATGCTTCGCCAGATTGGCTGGGCAGCCCAGAATGTCACACCGCTTGACGTACTCCCAGACTCTTGGCGACTAATACTGAAGATTCTCCCTTTTCTTAGAAATATGTACCCCTCACATGACGAGGGTCACCGAAAAGGACGGGCTCAAGCGCTAAACACCACCCTAAGTGGGGATCGTGCAGTTATCTACACAGACGCCTCCAAACATCGAGGGCAGCAATACGCCATCATTGTGGCTACCTCCAGAACCAACCTCCTTGCGTGTACCTCGCTTAGGACCCCAGAAATGACGGCAGCAGAAGAGGAAAAAAAAACGCTCCCCAGCAGTCCCATTCAGCTCATCTGGACACCCCCTCACGCTTCAATGAAGGGAATCAAATACGCCCACCCAACAAGCCTGCGCTTTTACCTCCCGTGCTATGGAGCTGCACGAGGACAGTCACCCGCTTATAACGTTCATGGAGATAACCCAGCATTATCGCCTTCAGAGACAGACCGTACCTTCGCCTTACCCTGACCTTTCCAGAAAACAACAAACTACCCTATTGCTTATACAATCTGGGCTCCTTCCCACAGCCTACGCGTCTTCACCTAATGCATCCGAATCGCTACGAAGATGAATGTAAATTTTGCTCAGAAGTTGGAACACTCCGCCCCGTTATCGGGGTGTGAGACTTTAGCCCTGAGCACCCTCCTCTCTTTCTGTCAACTACGCAACAAGAGCGGGAGATGCCGCTGTCCAGGCCCTCTCTACCTACCCACCTTCAGCTGGTGGACAGAACACAGGCCGCACGGACTGCATATGGGCCTCACAGAAGAAGGAATCACTTCCCAGGGCTGCACTCTGGGCCATTCAGAAATCTGAACAGAGGTATTTCTTCCTCCTTCTCGTCCTTCTCTGCCGCAAATCTCGCCGCCTCTGTCCGCGGCGCAGAGACGGAGAAGTCAGATCGTCTAACACCGGGTTGGACCTTACTTGAATTTTATAAAAACGTTTCCACTCTTAAGTGCTACACCAATACAACTCAACCAAACACCGTTCATGCATCATGCATTGATTTAACCTTACCAAGAATATCTCTTTGAAGTAATAAACGATGTGGTTAAGTGCATTTCACTTCTCTTTGGTTTTACTATTTGTAGAGCAATGTGAGTGAATTTAAGTGACGTCACATGGATAATCGTTATGGGTGCCGTGTACAGCTTTGCTTTCCAACCACATTCACGGGGTGGATTGGCGCGATTTTTTTTCCTCTTCTGCTGCCGTCATTTCTGGGGTCCTAAGCGAGGTACACGCAAGGAGGTTGGTTCTGGAGGTAGCCACAATGATGGCGTATTGCTGCCCTCGATGTTTGGAGGCGTCTGTGTAGATAACTGCACGATCCCCACTTAGGGTGGTGTTTAGCGCTTGAGCCCGTCCTTTTCGGTGACCCTCGTCATGTGAGGGGTACATATTTCTAAGAAAAGGGAGAATCTTCAGTATTAGTCGCCAAGAGTCTGGAGTACGTCAAGCTGAGTGGCATTCTGGGCTGCCCAGCCAATCTGGCGAAGCATGCGGTTACCCACCGCAGTTCGAAGTCGGACCTCCTGGTTAGAAAGATGGCCTCCTATCAGCTCTTCCACCATGTTGTGGAGCCCCGTGCTAAGCAGCCTCTGTGTGGACGTACTCATGAGAAGGCCAATGGCCTGCTGGACCGCCTCTGTAATCATTATATAAAGCATCTCTATGTCTTCCTGGTCGAGAAGACGACGGGGGCTGACGTAAGTGACTCTCGAGAGGACAAAAGCTTCAATTAACCGAAACGTACCGGATTCCTTTAGGCCTCCATCTTGGTGGCAACTAGCCTGATCATGTGTATGATTTGATTATTGCTGTTTTTGAGGCGCTGCAAGAAGAAGTCACTATTGGTGTTAGCCTCGAGATGTAGGCCAAGGATCTTGATGCTGGGGCTTGGAGTGATGGCCTGGCCATTGTTACGAATCGCCAGCGCCGCAGTACTTCCCCGCATCACTCCTCAGATGTGCGGCGAAGCCGCTACGTGCGCCTTTGAAAACAGGCGCCAGCATGTCGGTGACAAGTTGCGACAAGCCGCGTCAGACGCTTCGATTTCGGCGCATTTCAAAACTTCGGCGGCTGCAAGCGAGGCTCGTCTCCACGCTCTTCAAGAACACAGAGGCCCTGCGAACTCAGCGGAGTCCTCCTCTCTCCCCTCTCCCGGACTCAACGTGCGCCATGGCTATGAACGGCTTACGAACTCTGGAAAGAGCATCGTGTGTGTCTGTGACGTTCGTGGCGTGTTGCAGCTTGTTGCGTTTTGACCGTTACCGTTTTTGGGTATAAATAGACCCCCAGAAGCATTGCAAACCATTCCTGTTAGAGCAGCGAATCGATGCTGTCGCTCTGCTCGAGTCCTGTATTGTAACCTCGCCCGTAGGGGCATTGTTCTTTGGCTTCGGCTCACCTCTCGCTGTGAAGTAAACAGTTACGTTGGCCTATCAGCTCTGGACCTCTTCCCGGCTGCAGTCGGCCTACCCGGTTGCAACAACTGGTTGACAGCGGTCGGATGGCAACTTCGTAACACCTGAAGCCAGCGGTGCGAGACCCAACACCACGGACGTCAAGGCGGCTTCGGACTTCGCAGAATTCACGGCGGTCAAGGGTGAGTGCGGGACTTTTCTTCACTGAGTTTTAGCAGGCTTCTGAGGATAGCTGGTAGGGCGTGTGTTTTTGTGGCGTGGGTTATTCGCGCAAAACAATTTTGGAGCAGTGGGAAAGCAGTACTCTAGACCGGCCATGAATTTGAAAGCGTTGAAAAAACCGCAGTTGTTGGAGCTTGCAAAAGAGTTGCGCTTGGATGTTACGGACGCGCTGAGAAAGCCAGAGCTGATACAGGCTATACTCGCTGTTGGGGCTGACGATGATGAGCTGTCGGAGTGCATTGAGCTTATCAATGACAGGGAGACCGCTAAACGTCAGGCTGCAGCTGCAGAGGCAGAACGCGAGGAAAGAAAGCGAGAACAGGAGCGCGAGTTGAAGAAACAGGAACGAGAACGGGAGCGACAGCATGAGCTGGAAATGAAACGTCTTGACATCGATGCATCTCGATCGAGGCGTGAGAGTGACAGCAGCGCACCCAGCGTGCAGTCTGCGGCGACTAAGCGACCTACGTTGCGAATGTGTGACCTAATGCGACCCTACGAGGTAGCAGAAGACATCGGTCTTCTTTTGGTCAACTTCGAGTGTACGTGTGAGAGGGCCCAGTTTAGCCGAGACTCATGGACGCAAAATCTGCTTACGCTTTTGCCAGGTGATGCATCCGACGTGATGGCCCGCTTGCCAAAGGAGGAGGCGGAGGACTACCATAAAGTCAAGTCGAGCCTCCTGCGTAAGTACAGGGTGTCAGCAGAGGCGTTTCGCCAGAAGTTCCGTGAAGCAAAGAAAGCTAGGGGCGAGTCGTACTCGAAGTTCGCCTACAAGCTGAGGGCTAATATGGAAGAGTGGCTCAAAGAGGCAAAGGCTTTCGGAGAGCACGACAAAGTAGTTGAGTGCTTCAGTCTTGAGCAGTTTTACCGCCGTCTACCAGAGAACCTGAGACTCTGGGAAACGAGCGATGTGGTGGCAAAGCCTGCAGCCGAGGCAGCGAACGGTTTGCACGGTTCAGTTGGGAGAAATGACGATCTCGCCACTGAGCAAGCCGATTCCGTCATGACATTAGCTCATGTAGCTGACCTCGACCAACGGCCAGCCGAGCTCGTAGAGATTCAGGTGTCTGGGGCGGCTGAGCCGTCTTTTGAGACCGGGCAGCTTGGATCTAGTGTAGCCTTGACTGCCGCAAAACAGAACGAAAACACCATTCGGTGTTCGCTTGCTGAGGGTGTTGCGAAAAAGGCGATGGACGCCGAGATATGGTCTGTTGGAAGCTACGAGGTGTCTAATGAGCACGTCGTGCCCTTTTCACTTCCAGCTGATGCTCACGACGTTAGGCCAACATCGGCTGAGCTAGTTGAGGTTCCGGTGTCGCCTGTGGCTGAGCCGAAGTCGGGAACCGACCAGCCTAGAGAAGTGAACGTAAACGCGTTCCGATGTTCACTTGCCAAACGCGTTCGCGAAAAGGCGAGCAACGTGGAGAGAGAAAGAACTTCTGGGCGTACTTGTGGCGCGTGTTTCAGTGCGGGCACGCCAAGGGGCAAAGCCGTGAGCTCGCATCGCGCCGAGGGAACGCCGCCTCAAAGGAGTGCGCGCCTAACGTATGAACGGTGGAAAATCCCGCTCGCTCCTCCGCGCGCTCGACCTGTGTCGAACAACACGACCGGTGTCATTTCACGCGGTCGCAGCAGCGTTGAGAGAACGGCTGCACCTAAAGTGCGGTACGAATTGGGGAAAGCTCGGAGCAATGACGAGAACTCAAATCGCGGCTCTCAGCGCGAGAAGTGGCTGTAGATGCCTGACTTTCTCAATTCCATTGTTTTTCCTGGAGCAGGTTTCGCCCTTTACGATTACATTTCTTTTTGTGTGGGACATTTCCAATCACGCGAAATGTCACCTTTCAGGTTTGTCACTTGTCTAAAGTACTGCTGGGCAAAAATATAACTGGAGTAGTTAGTTATTCACGTGCTTTTTCGCAACTAAAAGCCTTGTAAAGCTTCAGTGTGGATTTGTCTTCGCACTTGCCGGCGATGCGGTTGTGTCTTCCTGTGTTGTTCTGTTGCTTGCCTGACCAAGCCAGAGACGTTCTTGGGGAGCCACTACTCGTCCAGTTACCCGTCCGGTGAAGCTCCAGCACGGTGTCGTACAGCCCAGGCCTGGAGTCGAGCGTCTGCCGAGCACTTCACTTCGACAGCATCCCTCCGAACAACGGTTGAAGACCCTTATCCATCAGGATCTCGGACCGCCGGCGGAGAAGCTGTTACGAATCGGCCAGCGCCACAGTACTTCCCCTCATTACTCCTAGGCTGTGCGGCGAAGCCACTACGTGCGCCTTTGAAAACAGGCGCCACCATGTCAGTGACAAGTTGCGACAAGCCGCGTCAGACGCTTCGCTTTCGGCGCATTTCAAAACTTCGGCGGCTGCCGGCGAGGCTCGTCTCCACGCTCTTCAAGGACACAGAGGCCCCGCAAACTCAGCGGAGTCCTCCTCTCTCCCCTCTCCCGGACTCAATGTGCGCCGAGGCTATGAACGGCTTACGAACTCTGGAAAGAGCGTTGTGTGTGTCTGTGACGTTCGTGGCGTCTTGCAGCTTGTTGCGTTTTGACCGTTACCGCTTTTGGGTATAAATAGACCCCCGCAAGCGTTAGAGCAGCGAATCGATGCTGTCGCTCTGCTCGAGTCCTGTATTGTAACCTCGCCCGTTGGGGCATTGTTCTTTGTCTTCGGCTCACCTCTCGCTATGAAGTAAATAGTTACGTTAGCCTACGGCTTCTGGACTTCTTCACGGCTGCAACAGCGGCCGGCCGCTCGCATCATACACGCTACCACTCGTATGTCGGAGGCCACGGAGCTCGGATGGGGTGCCCCCACCCGGTCGCAACACCATCAAGGAGTATTTGAATGAATTCCTTGGTTTGGCGTGAGGGCGGACGACGAGGGGCTGTGATTTTAGAAAGTTTTATAATAACGTACGCAACCATACGCAAACAGTTAGCGAACGCTATTTCGTTGCGTCGTTCTCACTGCGCATGCGTCATACGTTAAGCCGTTTCTGCGTTTAGCGGACGGACGCTATTTCAGCGAAATAGCGTGCGTACGTGAGGCCGCTTGCGTTTCCAACATGGCGGCAAGTAGCTCGGCAAGCATCTACGATTCCGCTTTTCTGCCGAGAGTAATTTACTCCCGATGAACCAAGTTCTTTGCCGTGTGTTTTTAAATACGTCGAGTGCTTAGCACATCGCCCTCGCGCAGCTCCGTATCGTCGTGACATCGCTGACTGCCCGAACGAAGCCAGGCCAGTGACCGAAGCGGTGTTTGTGTGTGTGTGTGTTGTGGGCGCATTCGCGATAAAATGCGACGTTGTGTTTCTGCGGGTGGACAGTGCTTCCCATGCGCTGGATTATGTTTCTCGTGCGACGTACGGCTCAACCTCGCATCGGGTATGTACAGTGTGCCTGGCTAACAGCCCTCTCGGCTTGAGCGCCAGAGTTAAGTTACTGCTGTTCCACCCCGTAAACCGCGCGCGAGGTGAGTGCCGGATTTACGAGGGGCAGGAGGAGGCAACCGATCGCCGGTCGTTGCAGTTCAGACCTGCAACGCATGTCGTGACGTCGTGTTTGTTCGAAACGCCTCTCTGGATTGTTTTGAAGTCGAATAAAATGTATGCGTCAAACCCGGGCATTCGGTTCAGGCCGGGCGTTCTGTGCGATTGCACGAAAGAAGTTCCGCGGGCTTCAACGGTGTCTTCATGGAACTTACTCAGGTAAAAGAATATTCCTGCCGTGCTGTGGCCTTGTTGCATTAAATACTAACGGGAAAGCGTGTGTTTGCAATTGTTTGGATAGTCGTAAAATCTCCAAGCACACCGGCACTCCGCTCGCAGATCAGCCGGCGAGTCATTTCGCAAAACATTAGACAGATGGCGCCGTATGCATTAGCGTCCCGCTACGCAAAACTGCAGAGACGCTCTACTAAAACTCCGCTCGCGGTGTTTACGTAGCGGGACGCAAAAATTTAGCGTTTAACGTACGCAAAGGCAACAAATGCTGTATTACGTGAACACTGGAGGCCACAGGGTTTAGCACATTGGCGTACTAGAAGTGAGATGCCAGGCATTGGTGTGACCTTCCTTTAATTTTTGTAACTCATAGCACATGAGCAAGGTGCGCACAGGGCCGCTAGATGGGCGTGAGTGGGCGCGTGATGCTTTCACGTGACATTCAGCGAGAACGTAGTGGGTAAACCCGTAGATGTGTTTGGTGAGTACACCACCTGTCTTCCCCGTCTTCGCGTGGGCTCGTAGCTAAATAATAAAGGAAAAAAATGGGCTCGTAGCTAAATCGGTAAGACAACGGGCTCTCGCTTAGCCTGTTCCAGGTTCGATTCCCGGCGGTGCCAGTAAATTATTTTATTTGTTCGCTGGAGTTTTCTGCTGACACCAACGGTCACGAAAGAACCCTTGGGGGGTAGAGGTAAAAAGCTTTGCTTTAAAATACGCTTTGCAAGCACTTGGAATTTCAAGTGCATGCAAAAGGCATTCGCTTTGCCTTTTCCACAGGTCTCATTTTGCTTCTACCAGTAATCAACTGCCCAACTCTCATCAATACAGCGTAATGGGCTAGCGAAATACAGCGAAGACATTTACATGCCTTCAAACGAGTGCACCATCGTTTAGCTCTCCGACCTTCTACGTTGATTTTCCTATATTGCAACGCGACTATAACATGTCAATAGCGAATGTTCTTTTTATTTTTCTTCTCAGATTTTAAGAACGAACCTTCTGCGAGGGGCAGCAGCGGCCGCTGCGCCGTCAATGTCGGGGGAGCAGTGTCGAAGGACGGCTTGGGGCCTTTGGTAAGACTCGAGGGACGGTTCAATGCCGGCGCGTACAGGGATGTAATAGACAGCCCTCTGCTCCCCTACGCTCTGAACTGGCCCTTTCCTGATGGATTCTTTTACTTCCAACAAGACAGAATCCCGGTTCACAGGGCGGCGTCAGTGACTCGGCTCATGGAAGGAAGAGGCATTATGACGTTGGAGCGGCAACCACAGGAAGCCGATACGAATGTCACTGAAAAAATCTGGGGTGCCATGAAAAGGTCAATGTCTCGTCGACCACTGCACCGGGCTTCAGTCGATGACCTGTGGGCAGCCGTAGAGGCCGAGTGGAATCGCCTGGCAGCTACCAACATTGTCTCCAGCCTCTTCAATAGTCTTCCCCGCTGGATGGCAGCTGTTGTGGCCGCTCGAGGAGACATGACAAAGTACTAGGTATCACCAACCGCAAGCCAGGACTGACCCTGCGGTAGCAACATGAAGACTGAAGCAAGCCTTTCTCTACCGCTATCCTTCGTCTTTTTTTTAATGAAACTCTGTCCTCGTTCTTCTTTCTTTTGTACTAAGGGCGCAGTATGTGCTGTAGCACCTTGGTAATGCTCCCAAGCTGTGCGCCATGATGACAGATCGCCATATAGCGCATTCGAATTCTTCGCAACGCACGCTCTACCAGCACCCACAGCTTCGCGCGGCGCGGCACGCAAGCGCACAGTTCTGAAGCTGTCCCAAACTCCTCCCCCGGATAATTGCGTCCGCTTGCAAATACCAAAGAAGGGCGCGAGACAAGAGTTATTTATATTTTATCAGGGTGGCCGGCCTGTGAGTTTTCACGTGTGCTGAGATTGCTGGGGTGAATTAATTCACAACGGAGATGCTCGACTACGTTTTGAACTGTATAGGTTTACTGCACAAACAGAAAGACTACAGGACAACGCCCGACACAAGGAGAGAAAAAAAACCTTCACACTGCCATCGCCTCGTGCGGGCAGGCACTAGTCGGTCGTACACTAAGGGCACGCGCGCGCTCGGGGGCTAATGCACAGCGCTAACTACGTAGTGACACAACAAAAGAAACCCAAATACACAGGGTGGCCACTATGACGACACTCGACCCACCGTGGCCTACGCCTTAACCTTCGCCCTCGAAAATACAACTCAGACAGCTGCACGCGACACGCGAAACACTCTAGAGGCAAACTCTTGATACACCTCAGTAACGCAACTACAAAAAAGAAATACTAGCAACACGCGAAACACTCTATGGGACAAACATCGTTAAACCCCGACAACAGCACTCACTATAAGAAACATCTAACAGCTCTGCAAGCTGTACACGACATTCGAAATGTCCCCAAAATAATTACCCTCACCAACAACACTACTACAAACAAGACACCAAAAAAAAACAACTCTCAGCTCGTTAGCTACAAGTGACGCTAAAAAAAGAAAACCCGGAAGGATGCGGCTATCTTAATCCGAGGCAACACACAAAATACGGCGGCAGGGGCGTTTTAAAAGAAACTCTCTACGAGGCAAGGAGAACACGCCGGTTCACCGACGGAAAGTCACGACAAGGTGGAGCCGACCTCGCCGGGCAGCCGCTTACGTGTTTCGGGGCTCCGGGGTGCAGAAGCTGGTCGGCCATGGGACTCGCGGCGACGGGCGAACTCGAGCGCTGAGCCGAGGCGTGGACCGATCCCTCGCGAGCCTACCGATGCACTTCCGCTAAAGCGCGTCACCCCCGGACCCTTCCCCGCGTAGCCCGTTCACGAATCTCCAGCCGACTGCCCCAAGCGACCGCTTGCGTCGGCTTAAATAACCTCCGCCGGCCGTCCCGTAGACCCACTCCGAAGTCTTCCCCATTGTTCCTCTGTTCCCCTCTCAGGGCCCTCGGCAACTCGCCACGATCGTACGCGCGCGTCCGAGCTAGCGATCGTGGCGTCACCCTCCGCACCTGCACTCTGGAATGCGGCAGCTCGCATTGTCCTCGGAGATGGCAGGGCGAAACAAAGAACCTGAGCACAAAGCCGAAGGGGGGACCCCAAATTCCTCAGCCAGGCGCAAAATGGCCGACTCCGTCCGGGAGGCCGTCATGTCGGCCGCCCGAATATAGAGAATGGAGGGCCTGGCCTGCAGTTTGTGACAGAGCCATGGCCTGCAGTGGTGCCGCCAACAACCACACACTGTAGGGCTGTCTAACCGATGCAGTTACCATGCGTGACGAGCGCTCTCACCCTCACCGTATACCAGAATGCGTCAGCTCGCTTTCGCAAGCACTCACCTGTGGCGCAACAAGCGCCGGCAGCCACGCGCTCCGAGTATCGCGTTTTAATCGCTGAGCACTATACAAATGCTTTTCCTTGAACAGACAAAAACTCGCAGGTGCTTTACTGCTTTAGAGACGTGAAGGTGAAAGCTTTAAAAAACTCGCAGCAGGTGTCCTTTATTACTTTAGAGACATGAATGTGAACGCTTTCACATTTTGTGCCTCCTACAACTCGGCCAATAATGGGTGGCCTTTGCACACCATTTGCTACACTGGCATTCTGCCAGCCTGGCTTGAGGCACTCCACTGGTCGTCACCAGAACACAGTTGGGAACAGTGCCTCAAGGCATTGCATTCACCGAGATGTGTACGTGCTTTAAGAGGCATACACCATAACAACTGTCATTTTATGCTCTTGCTTTTATGTCCAAGTTTCGTGTCGAGTTTCGGCCTAGTCCTTTTCAATGACACCTCTGCATGAAGCATATAAGACTTGCGCCTTAACAATAGCCCTAATTGCGCTATGTGTGTGGTCGGAGTGGATCAAAAGCTGTTAGGTCAAATAAATCGAACTGTAACGAGGTGAAAGATTGCCACGCCTAAATTCCGAGTAGCACAAAAATGAAAATCAAAAAGTGTCCTTAAGAATAAAAATAATTTTCATTGTTATCATCACAAGGTGGTCTTACCCCCTCACCCACCGTCAAAAGACTTCTAAAGCCTCTGTGCCATAGGTACCAGCAAGCCAATTATAGTGTTTACTTTATAAAACGGCGCTTTCCTACGTCCCCGACAAATCAGGTGCTGTTGGCAAATGCAGTGCTGTCACTGGGCACACGGAGGGGCACTGCAACAAAATAGTTCATTTTAATTGCCACCCAAAAAAATTCGAGTGAAGTCAGCACCTGATCATTGTTTTGTGCGTTTGTGCTATATACACCATTTTCCATAAGCAGCCGGGAAAGGAGGAAAATACTCTCAAACCAGTTCTCTCGACGGCCGACCAGCGTTGACTATTCGCGCTGGCCTGCTAACATCGCTCGGCGCGGTGTGCTCCGCTGCGTAGTTCAAGAGTATTCCTCACCGCGTGCTTAGTTTTTGCGGAAATTTCAAGTGTTTTAGCCGATGCTGCGATGCCGTTCAAGGCGCAAACGTCGCTTGGTCAGCACTGCGCGGTGGTGGGTTATTGAACAACTAGAGAAAGCGAGAAACAGTCGCTGACAGCACGCATGTGCACGACACTGCCAGGAGAAAATGCAGTGTGGTTGCGGCGTGTTTTTGCTGCATCGCTTCCCAACGCACACCGAGTTGAGATATCGGTGGATGCCGTTGATAAATCGCAACGACTTTGCACCAACGACCAACTCCAGGGTTCGTTGGGTGCACTTGGACGGCAAGCAGACGGATCAAAATCCATTTATCACACGCAAAGCTGCGACAGGGAACGGAACCCCTGAAATGTTAGAAGCAACTTTATTCTTTACAATACAGCATTGATTGATTGGTTGATTGATTAATTGATTCATTATGGTGTTTAACGCCCCGACGCTTCATGGGTGATGAGGCGCGCCGTAGTGGAGGGCTCCGGGTTAATTTTAACCACCTGGGGACCTTTCACGAGCGCCGATACAATACAACATTACAATAACTCCTGATTCCTTGTAGTCAATTTAAAATACCATATATTGTTTGGTCATTACAGCCGATTGGCATTAAACAATCCCCTTTTCATCTATTCTAACCTTTAAAATCACGGCATTTTGTTTACGCTTTTTCAGGACAACGCATTACACAGCCAAACGATATATGAAAGGATAACTTTCTCCATCGCACACGGCTGGTCGATAGCAGGTTAAGCAGGCAGTCCAATGTGGAAACGCCGCTCGAGGTACGCGTGAACGCTGCATTTGGAAAATAGCTCAACCTGTTCACAACGCGGTCGGAAAAGCTTCTAATCCTTTTGCGTTGTCACGGAATCTAAAGTATTACAATTACAAAACAGTTACTGCTGGTCGCGTAAAGCATTTGAGGTGCAAGCAGCGGTTTCACAAAGGTGGGCTCCGAGCGACAGACCACATGCGCTGCGCAGAGTTAGGTCAATCATGATCACTATCATGATCAACCAATATTAACTCGCCCGAACGTCGACCCTTCTGCTCAACCTTCGAATAGTAATTTGACTGGTTGTGCAATCGTGTTATTTTTCCGCCCAGATAATTTCGCTTCGTCAGTAACCGTCATAAGTCTAGTTAAGAAAGATTATACTGCATTGCAATTTCAACAGCGTAGCAATCGCCTCGTCGGAAGTCCATCGCGAGCACGGACCACCGTGACCCACATATGCTGTGCGCACTCCGCATTCGACGTCCGCGCTACCGTAAACATGACTAATCGGTGAACATAACAAGCACGGTGGCATTAAAAACACGTATTCACTCCACGATATCGATTTCTATGTCAGTCGGTGCCATACCGGTACGTTTGCATCGCGGAACTGCGGAGCACCACTGGCACCACCACCACACTGTATACTGGTGCTAGCAGCAGCCGGGGACGGCATTTTCCGCTTTGGCAGCAAATTAGGACCTAAAATCCGCCCGCAGATGATGAAAACAAAACAAAACACCCACACACAAGCACCGAAACCGCAAACTTAACGCCAAACCACTACGGTTCACTCGGTAATGCACGGGTACCGAGCAGACGCAAGGAAAGAACGGAGCACTTAACAGCCCAGCGCGGAGGTTTCGGCGGTCGCTTCATAGACGGCGCTAACGTCCGGTCAGAAAAAGCAAATGGGGGCGCCCACCTCTAGCAAGGAAAATGCTGTATATGTAAACATGCCTTGCACAGGGACGTTGTTGGAAAGTAAAGGGAGCAGCAAGCAGCAATCTCCTGAGGAGCTGTATGAACGACTTGCAACAGTAGAAACAACACAGCCACAGACAGGGACACTGAAGTTGGTGAGTAAAACACGGAACTGCTAGGAACGTGACGAAACATTGTGAAGGTTTTAAATGCAGAGCATTTCAGTAACTCACGATGTCACCCGCGTTGGCGTCCGTAGTCCGCGTCCGCATCGCTTCCCCTACACTATATAAAAAAATAATACTTGTCGGCGCCAGATTTCGATCCTACGACTCTGCGGCCGGAACGCAAGGTGCACGGTACACTACCAACTGAGCCACAAAGCCGACAAAGAAGGGAAGGTTACGAACGTGCCTTATATCCTTGACTCATTCAACCGTCGGCAAGAGGTGCGCCCTCTCCCCCGCGTCCTCCTCGCCTTCTCTCCGCTCGCAACGCCCTCTCTCGCCGCGTTCGGTTCGGGCGCACAACAGGTGGGGACGTGCGGAACACCCTCTCTCGCCGCGTTAGGTTCGCGCGCAAGAACAGGTGGGGCGCTCGCATCGCGCTCTCTCGCCGCGGTCGGTTCGCGCTTAAACCACATATGTCGTTCGCGCGCGCTGCGGTCGCTAACATCTGTGGCGTGATCGTGACGTCAGCATCACGCGTTCGCGTGGTGGCGATTTCGGCGCTATAACACTCTCTCGCGAGGGGCATTCGATTGGATTCGATTGGATTGGCTTGGATATGGATTGGATTGGATTAAAGTGGATTGTGTTGCGTCATAGCCGCGCCACGTTGCGTCATAGCCGCTCCACGTTGCGTCATAGCCGCGGCAGGGGGTTCACGGCACGTTTCACCATCGACTTCATCGGCAATGTCTACGCTGGAAGACAACAATCACAACAACAACAACCAATACGTAATCCATACGACTTGCAGGCGCGCCCCCCCGCAGAAATGCTCTGCATTTGATCGTGCCCCTCGCGAGGGGGATGTTTTTTTATGAAATTTCTACCGCAGACACAGTTGTTACCGTATTTTAACACTCCCTTTTATTTCCCTGCATGTTCCTTGCATACCAATGATTTCCCGGCATGTTGCTGTGACAGTTTTTAAGATTGTAGCCCATAAAACCTCAAACCTCAAAACATGATAGTCTACCGCTCACTTGGTGCCATGGAAATCTCATAAACGCTACGTGAGAAGCAGCATGCCAAGGTAGCGACACCGAAGCGTCTGCACTGAGGCTTACCCGCTGCGGTGGCTCAGTGGATAAGATGTTGCGCTGCTGAGCACGAGGTCGCGGGTTCGATTCCGGACCGCTTTTCTGATGGAGGCGAAAAGCAAAAATTCCCGTGTGTACGAGATTTTGGCGCACGTTAAAAATCCCCAGGTGGTCAAAATTAATCCGCAGATCTCCACTACGACGCTCCTCATCCGGTGCGTTGCATCGGCGCGTTAAACCCTACAATCAATCAATCAGTGTACACTGAGGCTTGATGAGTAGGGCAGCAAAGCCATTTAGCACAGCAGCCGCATAATTTTTTTACAGCGAGCAAAGCAGGCATTTTGCTTTTCAGTGCGCAGCACTCAAATGTCTAGTACTGTGATTTGGCAACTGCGTCGGCCACGTAACGGAGCAAATGAAAAGAAAACCAGACAGAAGGAAAATAGAGAAAGTGCGAGGGGGAGGGTGTATGCCGAGGCGGCGCGAGATGCAATGCAGTGCAAAATAACCCAGAGAATGAAGACGCCACCAGATGTGGGCCCACAGGAAAGCAGATGGTGAAAGTATGCCGAAAGTGTGAGGGGGAAGGACAGTATGCAGAGGCCGCAGCACAGAAACCCAGCACGTGCTGCGTGGCTCATCCGAACCACGTGACATTTGCACAGAAGGTTCAAACACAATTTACAGCAACACGATTGGTGATGGTGACGCACTGTGGGATAACAGCAGAACAGCGCGCGCCACCATGCGGTCGTGATCACTCCATCTCTTCCTGAAATGTAGCAACTATGCACCGTGAGTGTGAAGACTGCAGTTCACACTGCGCACAAATTTTGCAATCGAGAGTATAGAATCATTACATCCCCCTTTTTTTCTTGCGTTCTTTTTTTTTGTTCAGTTTGCGGCTAATACAGCGTCCACTGCCTGTTGCATAGACATTGGTTGTTCATATTAGTAGGCAGTACGGCACCTTTTCAGAGCTGTTTTATTCTGCATTAGGCCCATTAACTTTGAACAAAAGCTGTCTCAAATTCACTGGCATTCCTACCATTTTGGCATTTGTTTTTTCCCCTGACCTGCCTTCAACACTCTCTTCTAAATACAGGTAGAAGAAGCCCAGCCGGATGCAGGTCTGAGCGGTGTGATGGTGGAGCCAGAACTGGACCCCAAGATGGCTACCGACGTCAATGCCGAGGATGAGGCAGTGGAAGCACTGCTTCAGCTTTCCGAGTTCCACCCTAGCTACGATTGCAAATGTGTGCAAGTGGATGTAGGCTTTAAGAAGCATAAGATGAAGTTGGTACACTTATTGACAACCGACGCTGCAGTTCGTGCCTTTACAGGCCCTGAGTCAATTAGTGCGTTAGTTGCACTATCTGACGAGGTAGCATTAGTTGACAGGATGGCCACAGAGCTGTCGGTGTTAAAGAGAGTTGTGCTGGTGCTTGTTCAGATAAAAATGTGTGTGTCATTTATATGCCTGGCATTGTTGTTCGGTGTCAGCAAAACAACCGTGCACAGGCATTTGTATGGCACTTTACAAGCCCTTGCTGCTGTTTTTGAGGCTGCCATTCCATGGCCCAGTAAGGAGGAGGTTTCCAGAAATCTTCCTCGGTGCTTCGAGGGCTACCAGGAAGTACGTGTCGTCCTAGACTGCACTGAGGTTGAGCTGGAGAAGTCTCACTGCACATGATGTCGCATCTTAACCTACTCTCACTATAAAGGCCGACACACTGCTAAGGTTCTGGTGGGAGTGTCACCGGGTGGGCTGATAACGTTTGTGACTAATGGCTTCGGAGGCAAAACTTCTGACGAAGCGTCTGTAAAACAATCCCATGTTTTAGATGAGCTTTCCAGCTTTGAAGATGACGTCATGATTGACAAGGGTTTCAACATTGAAGACATGTGTGGAAAGCGTGGACTGGGTGTTGTGCAGCCGCCTTTCCTCCGCAATGCGACCCAGTTTTCTTCAGCAGAAGCTAATAAAACAGTGATAATTGCCAGGGCACTGGTCCACGTAGAGAGGGCTATTCAGCGAATGAAGCTTTTCAAAGTTCTGAAAGGGCCCGTGCCCTGGGAAATGGTCGGCGCTCTTGACCACATACAGATTACAATTTGTGGCATTGTGAACCTGTGGAGCCCAATTCTTGCTGACAAGCGGATTTTGAATGAAAATGAGTGAGTGACCATGCAGTAAAAAATGACTAGTATCAATTCACATTCTGGCAGTAAAAGGTCGGTGATTCAAACTTCAATAATCCGAATTTATGGATAATTAACTCTATAGGATTTGGTCTCGTCAAGCGTCCATTGAAGTATGTATGAAGACAACCGTAAACTGATTGATTGATTGTAAAGTTTAACGCGCCGACGCAACGCAAGCGATGAGGCGCACCGTAGTGGAGGGCTCCCGTTTAATTTTGTCCACCTGCGGATCTTTAATGTGCAGCAAATTGCGAACACACAAGCGTTTTTTAAAGCCAGCCAAGGCTGACCTAATTCTGAAATGCATCCATTGTTTGAGCAACCTCTATTGCACATTTTTATCTGAACAAGTACCACCACAACTCTCTTCAACACCGATAGCTCTGTGAGTATTTTGTGAATGCTCCCTCGTCATATAGTGCAACTAACACACTCATTGTTGCCATGTTTTTAAGGGCCTCGTGCTCCAATTGAGCAGCTCGTGTTATGTATGCATAAAAACAGTGCCCACAAAATTATGTGAGCATTATTTTTTCCCGAAGATATTCATGTGTGAAGTTATAAATGCAGATAATGCACCAGTACTACCTTTGCTTTCCCTTGCACTGGTGTTCTTTTATGCTTTAGATTTCAAAATAAAGCCTGAAAAGTATGCAGCACATCACTCAGTAGAAATTCACTAAAACTATCTTTGCTCAATGGAAATATTCTAGAAGAACACACCACACATTTTTTGAGACAGAATTAGTATATTTATCACAGATTAAAATACCTCTACGTGACATCAATTAAATGATTGTCCTTAATGCAGTATCACAGAATAGAACAGCAGTTGATTCAAACAGCAGCATACACAAGAGTTCCTTTGGGGAGAATATGATAAGGAAAAAAAGGGTAAATGCAAAATCAAACAGCAAAACAAAAATATTTAGTATATTTATCACAGCGTAAAATACCTTTACTTGACATCAATAAAATGATTGTCCTTGAGGCAGTATTACAGAATAGAACAGCAGTTGATTCAAACAGCAGCATACACAAGAGTTTCTTTGTGGAGAATATAAGGGGAAAAGCAGGGTGAGTGCAAAATCAAAAAGCAAAACAAAAATAGTAGGTGTGGTATTGTACTTAAAAGGGACACTGAAGTGAATTTGTTCGGCTTCCGTTTTTGCTTGCACTGCATAGACCGGCTCGAATGAACACACTTTTCATCATTTATCCGGGAAACACGACCGTATATTTTATAAAGCCGGAAATAAAAAAAACTACCATGAGCGGTCTGCGGCGGCTGCACAAACTAACCGCAGTGACGTCAGGTAAAGGTACTACGTGATTGGATGATGTCCAAGACTACCATTCAAACAAGCTTCGGTTCTGAGGAACAGCATGCTTGACATCCGACGTTATCGTTGGATGGACATTCTCGATATCTCAATAATTGCCATACCACGCTTCTGTCATGTTGTCGGCTGTAAAATGCCTCAGATAAGCCTACCAGGACGGCTTAGAATCGTAGCAATCACTAGCTGAGGCCTACGCAGCGGATGAACGCCCTCCGCGCCACTGCAGACGCTCAAAAGCCATGCGCTTTTCCCCCATCTTTGGAGCCTGGCTCACTCATGCCTGTATCGTAAATAGCATGTTCTCACCAGGCCAAGGGCCGGCTGATTCGGGGCTGTACCCACTGCCCGCAAGCATTCGGTGCTTATGGCAGCAGCAGGCCAATGAGAACTCGCTAGCACGTCAGTATGCGCGCGTTCTGCAAACTCGCTCATGGAGTAATGAACGTTACGGCTGACTCTTCTCCCGCCTTCAATTGGCCTCACAATTTCCTACTAGCACACCAGTCAGCGAAACGTCGCATGTGCCCTTGTGCAGAGTGACCTGCACTTAGAGTTTGATGCATGTGTACAAACTAACAAAGTAAAGAAAGGCGCATTCTTCAATTCACAAACGTGTCGTGGCGTAGTTTCCACTGAGCGAGCGAATTGCGACGACCCCTCAGCGGTCGGCGGACTAAACGCTGGGCCGACTGACTCTTGTGGTAGGCCGACAAGCCATGCAGTAGCGCAGTCAAGCCAAGTTATTTTTTCTTGACGTCACACCAAAACACCACAAAAAATGGGCGAGGATGCAGAGAAGGATGGCTTTTTCTAATTGATTTTGTACTAAATAAATTTGTGTAAACGCACCCAGCGTGGTCGAAACATGACCTAGGGACTCCGGAATACCCTTTGCGCTGGTAATCCCGCAAAGTTTACAAATCACTTCAGTGTCCCTGTAAGGGGAACCGAAAAAGGCTGACATTCACACTGAGAGTAAACATCAAAAAATGCACAAGACTGTTCACTACGTTCAACATAAAAATTATTTGCCGTTGCGATTTAGCAATAGGAACAGTCAGTAGCCTCATCTATGGTTGATTCAACATCACACAGACTAAGCATATGCTGCAAGGCTTGGAAAAGCGTCCTTAAAGTACACAAACTGAAGCCTTTGGACAAGCTCATCTATGCGTGTCACACCTCTTCACTGTTAGAATGAGTGGCTCCACAGCTGAGTACACAATGAAGTGTGTGGTGTCCAGGTCAAGAAGCAGCATGCCCAATTGCACTTGTGAAAAGTACGCATGGTTGCGGTCAAGAACAAAGTTCTCTCTATCCTGCTTCACATAGGCAAGCTTTTTTTCTTTAACAAGTTCAACAGCTTTTCGCGTTTTCCCTTGCTCCGGGCTGTTCACCTCGAGGAGAATGCCGGGCTGACTACCTTTTAACACGACACCATCAGGGCTGTACCCAAGCCATGGTAAAAGCGGATTGACCAAAAGGCCGAGCTTGGTCACAGCATTATTAGTGAGCCTCGTGTATTCGTGAATGGCCAGTCCTTCCCAGCTCTTTCAATACCTGGTGGCATCATTTCCACTAAATCAGCTCTCTAGCATGTTCGCCACTTTTTCTTCCCATGTGCGACCTTTCTTTGGAATATGTGGGAAGTATGCGCGACATGTGCTCCCTGTAATGCGTACCTTCCTCTCTGCCATTTGGTGTTATCATGGCCCCTTGTCTCCACACATATTCTCAGAGATTGGTCCTCTGTTACTTGCACATATGTATGGTAAACCCCGTTTTCTGCAAAGGTCAGGTCTTGTTCTGAAAATTGATATACTTTGAACCTTGTGCAATCACCAAAAGCAACATCGTGGAACATTAGCTCTCTGTACACCGTTACACGGTCACTTGCCATGTGCATCAGCAGGGAATGTTCCTGAGTGGTTGCGTCATCAGGTGCTTCCACAGCAGCCTTGCAATGAAGCCTGCCGTGGTAGTACAGTGCGAGCGCACTCTGTGAAAAAGCTACCATGAACCGCTTTCTTACGGCTGCTTTTTCTTCATCCAGGCGCATTCGTGGCAACGGATGTACATGACAAAGCTGATTGAGCTCTTTTGCTTCGTACAGGGGCTCCGACCGAAGCTTGCCCCAGGCTTGTTCCATGTCGGTGCGTGTTAGCTGCTCCACGTTCTGGACACCGGTCCTGTTAAAGAAACTTACACCATCTTCCCACGTGGGAACCGTGAGGGAATGCAAAGCCGTGGAGTAGCAGCGTGTTAATTGGTTGTTAAAGACACGTGTAGTAGCGTATTAAATGTCTTCTTTATTTATCGAGAAGTGGGGAACGTTTTGCGGTTTCTCGTTCTCGAAGCGAGGAATCCACTGTTCGATGCTGGCGTTTCGAAGCGTTGTCACGTTGCTGAACGCCATCTGTATCAGCTACTCGCCGCTGGCGTTTCAAAGTGGCTTCTCGTTCTCCAAGCGAGGAATCCGCTGCTCGACGCTGCCGTTTGCGCTCGGCGTCGCGAGCTCTCCTCTGTGCAGCCTTGTCTTCGGAGGTGCCTGCGGTTCTGACAGTGTGCTGGCTGGCGCTAGTTGAAGGTGTGCCAGCCAGTTCGCTGACGGAATCGTTGGCGTCCATTTGCAGTCATAGCACGGCGCAGTACCGAAGAAGCAACTGAGCGGAGCGCGGACGGGTTTATTTGCAGAGCAGAGGGAGTGGAGAGGTGGAACAGTGCGCATGCGCGTGATTGGACAGCTGGTATGCACAGGGGAGAGGAGGAGCAGCGCGCTAGCGAACAGGTGGTGTGGAGAGGAGGAGAGGTGCGGACGCCGGACGACGGAGGGTCGACTAAAAGATGCTTTGCATCTAAAAGACGGAAGGAAGGAAGAAAACTTTAAGAAAGTACGGCCATGGTCGAGTGGTAAAACACTCGTATCGTAATCCCAGGCAGCACAGGACTGTTCGGCCTTACTCAAGCCGGTGTACTTTGGCCAGTGATTTTCTGCCCGGCCTTTCTCCGGCAACCATGTTCGGCCCGTGTCCAAATGTGGGCCTTTTGGCCGTATACGGCCGTAGTCCTATCACTGTCCAACGGCCAGTGTCCGTCGGCCAGTCGACCGGCTTACTTTCATACGGCCAGATTCCAGCCTTAGGTATCCGGCCATCCCAAAGCCACCCGTGTGCGGCCGAAGTACGGCCACCGGAGGACAGCCGAGATGCGGTCGTCGGACTGCAGCCGGACTAAAGCTGCCGGAAATTCGGCCGTTCTACGGGCATTGTAGTTCAGCCACAGTACGTTAACTGTACTGAGGCCGGTGGACGACCTGCATGCAGCGCAAGCAGATGCCTCAATCGCCTGTACAGCAGCACAAACCCACCATTTTGTTGTTTGTGTAATTCGCTGTCAATTATAACTCCCCATGCATTTCTATGGGATAGTTCCCATGGCTCAGGAACCCAGTCGCGCAACGTGCGCGACTTGAACCTGTGCACAAAGCAAGTATTCACCCCAAGTATTAGCTGCGCAAAAGAACTTTTCATTTGGCTAAAAAATTGCAGAGTAATCACTGTTGAAAGGACTGCCATGAGCGGGAAAGCTGCACATGGGTCCACTGCACCCACATAAAACTGAGCCCGCGCGCAACCACCAGCCGTCCAGCCTTCAGCGCAGCCTGGCTTAATTGTAAGCGTCAGTTTACACCAAAATTATTTATTCAACAGTGCTCACAAATGGTCGTTCCTTTAATTGCTGTGCCTCTTTTACTGTCGAATACAGCAAATATTCATTTCTTTGCAGAACTGGAATAGATGTATTGCCCAGGTCCTGATATCTTCTGTGGGGCGGCTTGCCTGTAATAAACAAGGAAGAATGGGGGCGGGGGGGGGGGGGGGGGGTGACCGGAAGGCGCATACTTTAGTGGGTTGAATTTAACAAAGATGAAAGTGCCGCTTTTAGGCAATTTCTTTTAAGAATACACTTTCATGCTCTGGCTAAATCAACTATTTTACAACAGCTGCTTGACCAGTTTTTTTGTATATAAAACTGGTGCGAATGCTTTTACGAAGCGGTTCGGTACTCCACAAAACACTCAGCAGAATTCAATAGAATTTACTTCACACAAAAAGTATGTCCAGTATTTGCCCAGTTTTCTTGCACAGAAATTTCCTACTCGATCAACTTTTCTGATGATCTTTCACAGGGCTGATCCTAGAAGAGATCAAAGAAGTACCTTCAGTTTCAATATAGCTTTTATGTTGTTTTCATGAGTTACGTGCACACTCCTTAATAGTCCAAAGGAACTTAATTTTCCTCTAAAGTCGTACTACGTTAAGAAAATTCTAGACATGTTGCGAATGACGCCCTTCTTCAGATGGCTGCAGTTGTATCCCTCTGTGCTCGCGCAAGGAAAGGCGTAAGACAAGAGTTTCATATTTTCTTTCAAACAAATAACTTAGCAATTGTATTATTCATGCAGCAAAACTTGCATACTGCAACGAATAAAGCAATAAATATTTCATTGGTCAAGTTTGAATGCGTAGGGTTCTCAACCCGGCGGAGGCGAACTTGCGGCTCCGCAAGTTTATTTATTTATTTATTTATTTATTTGTTCAGTTATTCATTTATTTATTTATTTATTTATTTATTTATTTTTTGTATTTATTTATTTATTTATTTATTTATTTATTTATTTATTTATTTATTTATTTATTTATTTGATACCTGCTTGCCCTTGCATGCATTACAGCATGGAGATACATAACACTAAGCATCAAATATGACACCGAATAACAAAATAATTCTACGAAGTGCGGTGAAAATCGTCATTATAAACAGTGGATAAAATCATACGTGGAAAATAATTACACTCCCATCTTGATCTAAAATAAAATGAATCGCGCAAGGCGTCACCTTAAAGGAAAGTTAATAATTTGCTTCAAGCTAGCGATCCCACTTTGGGATATGTAAAATGGCGCTTGGGTATACTCCTCCCCTTCTCTTCCAGTTTTCGAATGATATATATTATGAAAAAATTTCAACCTCAGGTTTGGTGAATAAGGCACAGAAGGCCGGCTACAGCCAGAGAGTCCTGAACTGAGGACACCCCTCCCTGGTCCGGAGTGACTGCACTCAACGGATGGGACAAATAAAGTTTCAAAGATGATAGTCTTTCTTGGGCTACTTAAACCCAGAAATTATTGGTCTGTCTGTATGTCTGTCTGTCTGTGCGTCTGTCTGTCTGTGATTCGATTCAGCCACCCGGCCAAAGCAAAACAAAAACAATGCCTGCGAAATAGTCACAGCTAAATCTACCTGTCTATGTCCGGTGTAATGTTCATACTTGTCAACATTTTTGAAGAAGTACAAGACATTACGCAAATATGAGACACGAAATCAATACAGAAGTGATATTTGCAGTGTTCCTTTATAAAAAAAGCCGCCCGCATCTTCCCACGGGGGGAACTCGAGTAAATGCGTCGCATCTACTCGAGTCAAGCAAAGCGTCACGTCAAGCGAAAGCCAAGCAAAGACGCCCTTGACTGGATTCCGAACGCGCGCTCCGCCGCTTATTACGTTGAGGGGACTGCGTAAGCCGGTCCCAGTCGACGACGTTGGAGTACTTGTAAAGCGGCGTGGACTCTAGGTGTTTGAGTCAAGCGCGGATGTTGCTTCATCGGAGAACGGCACACCGGTTGTATGCGCAGCGCGCCCGAAGAAGAGAGTACTGCACATGAGAGAGTGCATGAGAGAGTACTGCACATGCGCCGGCCCCAGCGCGTCTGCCGCGGCTATGACGCAACGTGCCGCGGCTATGACGCAACACAATCCAACACAATCCACTTTAATCCAATCCAATCCAAATCCAATCCAGGGCAAGCCAAGCCAAGCCAAGCCAATCCAATCCAATCCAAGCCAATCCAATCGTATCCAATCCAATGCCCCTCGCGAGAGAGTGTTCGCTATCGCCTCGACTCGACGCGCATGCGCAGTGAGCGTGCGGACTACGGACGCCAACGCGGGTGACATCGTGAGTTACTGAAATGCTCTGCATTTAAAAAATCAAACATGCTTGACTTTTGCGAAATATAAATACTTCATCAACGGCAGAAAAAGAATTCACTCCGCCGTCGCCTGCTGTCGCCCGCACAACTACAGCTTCTGGCGCCATTTTAAGAAATCAACCGGCAACAGTTACGCAAGGTTCCACTAGACAGGTTCCACGTTCTGCTTGCAACGCACGTGGAGTAGGGAAACGCGGTTCTATAAACGTTGAAGTAGGGCGCCTCGATTAACGCGCGTCTTCGCCGTACGGCAGCGTTCGCATCGAGACACCCGGTTTGGAGCAGTGGAACGCGGGAAATTTAAATGATTTAAGCAAACCTTTGGCGTCTTTACCTTGGGAGGAGCACGACGCAGGAGGAACAACATGAGAGGTCAGCGGGAAAGCGAAGGGAGGCATTTACTTCGCAGAAGCCGATAAAGACTATCGTCTTTTGACGGCATTTGCAACGAAAGGAGCAGATACGCGGCCAATTTTTTTCCTCCTCCTCCTCCTCCGCCTCCTTCTCCTCCTCCTCCTCCTCCTCCTCAGGTTTCGTCTATGATATTTCCCGTCTTATCATTTCAGTTTACTTTTACTTTCCCTCATCCTAAGTTCACAGTGCCAATACCTAATACGAATCGCACTGCCCTATTCTGTATGTTTACCCGCCGCGGTGGCTCAGTGGCTAAGGCGTTGCGCTGCTGAGCACGAGGTCGCGGGTTCGATTCCCGGCCGCGGCGGCCGCTTTTCTGATGGAGGCGAAAAGCAAAAACGCCCGTGTGTACGAGATTTCGGCGCACGTTAAAGATCCCCAGGTGGTCAAAATTAATCCGGAGCCCTCCACTACGGCGCGCCTCAACGCCTGCGTTGCGTCGGCGCATTAAACCCTACAATCAATCATTCAATCAATCAATATTCTGTATGTTTTTGAGCGAATCAACCAGCTCTTTGCTGTAGGAATCCCAGAAAACACATGCGTACTCCTACATTGAACGCACATGAGTGAAATACGGTTGTTCTTTTAAGTTAGGTGGAGGTTCGCTGAAATATTATCTCGGAAAGCCAAAAACACGTTCAGCCGTAATTTTTATGTTGTGAACGTGCCTATTTCTCTAACAACTCGTTAAATAAACTCCTCGTTATTTATATTCCATGGCCGTTCTTAAAGCAGTGTAATTTACTGTATACGCATTCGATTGGAATGAAGGTTTTCTTGTAAAGTTGACGTTAACACACTTTTCAAGGTTCAACGACTTTTCTGAATCAGCACACCAGGATGTTATTAATTTGAATAATGCTGCAAGTATTTTGAATCACGTTCATTCGCTATAGTCCTGTAAATTACACAGTCATTCGCGAACATTTTTAACAAAGATTTGAGGCCACACAAAAAAAAGAGGGCCCGCAACTGAGCCTTGGGGAATTCCTGAGGTCGCGGGAACATATCCGGAGGAACAACCATTGAGAGCGACCAGCTGCTGTCTTAGAGAGATATACTCGGCTATCCATGCAATAACTGATTCGTTCAGTTTATTGCCCGCAATGTACTAACAAGAAGGTGATATGAAACACCATAAAATGCTTTTTTGCCGTACAAGAAAATAGTAAGCTTATCTATTGCTAGAGCCAAATAGTGCGTGAACTGAACAAGCTGCGTTGAGCGAGACAAATCCGACGAAATCCGTGTTTGCTAGGATGCTGGCGATTATGTTTAACCAAATGAGTCATATCCCAAGTGTAGCTAATCTCAATTTCAAACTTCGCCACTAAATTAACATCCATGCTTCGTCATTCACAAGGCTCTGTTGTTATGGCAAATTCAAAATAACACTACTTTCTAAATAGGCAGTCATAAAATCCCATGAAGTAACATAGTGGAGGGCACGAAGTTGAGCCTACCAATGCACAAACGTAGCCTCGTCTACGTTTATCGCAAACAATATAGTGCACATTGTTTCTCGCAGTATTATTGTGAGAAGAATAGCCGGAAACTTGCGCTTTTGCGTGCCCTTGCCTTTCTTTGGTGGGGAGTCCTTCACATGGCGCCGGTTGAGCTCCTGCGTGGTGGCCTCTTGCTCGACACCCTTTAAGGCCACTTATTTTGGTGAACCACCACCATATCGGGTCGGGCATCGCTGCCGGGTAGATGTCTCCAATGGTCTCCATTTCTTGAGGGGGCGAATAGGCTCGAGCTGATGCGTTGGCGAAGCCGACGGGCGAGGCGCTGTAGCGGCTATGACTGGTGAGGCTTAGCTCACCCGTCGGTGTGGCACAGTCTTCTTGTGGCAATAAATGGCATTTCGATGGCCTAAACGTTTCCCTGGTAATGTCCAATGAGTCCTTGAACCTTGCCCGTTCACCTAGAACACTCATTACTGTTTGACAAACGTAGTTTGTTGATTTAACACGTAGAAACACCGAGCGGATGAAAAACGTGTCTGCGCCATTCGACTCCCTAACGGCTCTTTCTCCACCCAGGGAAAAACCGGTTCTACATCGCCGGGTCTTCTTCCAAGCACGTCTGTGCATGAATTCTCGGCGCCCAGTGGCGTGCCGTTGTTAGCATAATGACGTAAAAGCTGATACCTTACGAATGCCGGTCTCCTCTTGAACACCGGTTGCCGAAAATTCTGCAGCCGTTCGCTCGCCGAAATTCGGCCGAGGACCGCTAACCAAATGATAAACGTACATTCTGAGGCCGTAAGTCGGCCGGTCTCCTTTATAACACCGGCTGCCCGAAGAAAACGAATATTCTGCCGCCGGACACGCGGTTCACCGTTGAAAGAGCGGATGCACGGCAGCCGCGCTACGGCCGGTCTCCTTTCGAACACCAACTGCCACAAGAATACGGATATCCTGTGGCCGGTTGCTTGCCGTGCTTCGGCTGAACACCGCTTCCCGAAGGAAAAACGGATGCTCTAAAGCCGTACTCCGGCAGATTTCTTTCTCAACATCGGCAGCCGAAAGGTAACTGAATATCTGGCAGCCGGGCTGCTGCCGTTGTTCGCCTGAACACGGGTGGCCGGAGAAATACCGAAGCGCTGGTTGCCGAATGTTGGCCGCTCGTCGTATGATCAGCGGCTGCCAGAACCTGGATGCTGGCCGGACATGCCAGAAAGCGGCCGTAGACGGGCCCGCCTTCGGACACACTTTCTGTGCCGCCTGGGATCGGGAGGTACCAGGTTCGAATCCTGGGCCGCCGGATACCCACCGGTTTCTTTAAAGGGTACAAGCGTCCCCGTACCCTAGCTTGTCTCGACGGTGGAAGAAACGCTTGGAGCTTGACTACAAGCAGCCATGGGCGGCCATGTGGTAGGTCCTTCGAACCCCTTCGGGCGGAGTCTGGAACCTCTGGGCACCCACCAGCTCAAAGGGTACAAGCGCCGCCTGTCTCCGGGGGGGATGAAGGGCTTGGACACGCACTACCACCGCGGCAGACGTGGTAGGCTCCTCTCGAGCCGCTGGTCACCCACCAGAATAAAAATGGGGATAGGCGACCCCCGTACGGGGGATCCAGTGTACTGGAAACCGTTCCACCACGTAGGTTTGTACCATGGGGTACGAGAATGTGGGAGGTACTTCGGTACCGCTGGGCACCAACCAGTAAAAAATTGGTACAAGCACCCCCTGGCCAGGGGATCTAGTGCTTGGGAAGTTACCCGACTTTGTCGGGAAATGCCCGTCGCCACTTGACACTGCAGGGACGCCGCCTGCTACGTCACGATGGTGAGCGACTGCTAGATGAGCCGCCCATCCCTCCACACATTCGCCCATGGGAGGATGTGCTGATCACAGAACGGCGACCAGCACCCCGGAAAACTGCTCGGGCTGCTTATGCGGCGCAACGTGCCACACTGGTGCAGACCACCGCAGCCACCGACTCTGCGGATCCGCGGACTTTACGTGTGTACGTGGACGCCTCCTGGCAACCTCGCATGGCTGCTGTGGCACTTGCAGCTGTAGCGGCAGACAGCAATGAACGCATCGTTACAACCTACATCGTCGACTCCATTCCGGACACCACCACCCTTGAGCTGCGCGCTTTTCAACAAGGCCTACGCCTAGCCCGTTCCGTTCTGCAGGCATGCAATCAGCGCGCGTACCACCGTGTGCACATTTTCACGGACTGTGCCGAGGCCTTACGTTCCCTTATAGAAATTCCACGGAAACACTCTGCAGCACACTGCAATAAACGATCATGCAGCTCTCTGCACAACACCTTCCACACTCCCGTAACAGTACGGTGGATCCCTGGCCATGGGGGGCATCCCGGTAATGAAAGCACCCACAGGCTGGCGAGCAAGGCATCTTCGTCGTACCGCCGTCAGCCCGGGGAGACCATAGCCAGCCGAGCCCACTTCGATCCTGACGAGGAGCGCCAGCGTCGCCGACATGCCCAGCGCCTTCACCTCCATTCATCAGTACCCCAGAACCCGCAACCCCTGCCTCCTGGCTTATCTCGCGGCGCCCAGGTTTTTCTCAACCAGGCCCGCTGCGGCTTCACCATAACCGCTGACATCGTCGCACGGTGGCGAGGACGGCACATTCACTTTGACCCTTCGGGCAATGAATCCCAACAAGGCAACAACATACCGCCGGCAGGTGCTCCGAGGTGAACCTCGGCGGGAAACTCCCATTCTGTAGACCTCGCAGGACCTCCACCGACCGGATCTTCTCCCAGTTCCTCCCCTTCTCTCTTGGACCCCAATGTGCTCTGCTACGCATGCCATGGCACAACGAAGCCTGACCTTCCGCACCTCGTCTGGTCTTGCCCGGGCCTTGCCGTGCTTCGCGCCCAACACCGCCCGGCGTGGGTTCACTCCTATGAAGAGCGGATTCGGCCCCCTTGGCGCGTCAAGGACATCTTGACAGCACACTGGCGCTTTGTCAGTGCGGCGTCGATGGCTGGACATTACTAGCGTCCTTCCTGCATCTAAAAGAAAAGTTCGGCAATAATAGGAACTATGTTATGTGCTTTCACATTGTCGCCCTATTTATCTGTCCCGCAGGATGAAGGCCATTTCCACAGGCTTCCAACCGTTAGAGAGTTTACCTCTAAGGTAACTAAGTAACAACACCTCTACAAATGGCAAACAAATCTTCAGTGATCGTTTTCTGCCTTCACTTTTATTGCCAGCATCAGCATGGCTGACTGCAAAAATAACCACAGCATCGACGAGCTCAATTCAAGGGCACATGCAAGACAAGCACAATACAGCGTTTGCATTTCCAAGAAAATGAGTTGCAGGTTGCACTGGACCTTTATGAAGACACAACTGACAGACGGCGGCATTTTTGGTAATGACCAGCCGTGATGCTGCTTGTTTATCAACTCTTGCTCGACGCAAGGATCACTGTCGCAGCATTTTGTATGTGGAATTCATTGGTGTTCCGGTCCCTTAGACTCATTAACAAATGCTGGAACAGTTCAAGTCCTCAACGAAGCCTTTCGCATTTTAAGACATATTTTATTATAGCGCATCTTGCTGCTGGACAGCGAGATCAAAACACAAGTGCCACGAAGGCACTTTGGAAACAGCTGACGTGTAGCGGCCAATCCGAAGTTGTAACACGCCGGTTAACTACTGCGGGTTTCAGGTGCTTGCTACTACAATGTAGCAGGGACAGTGTTGTGCTGGCAATTTGACACCCTTGTATAAAACAGCCAGCTTGCCTGACCCAAGTTCTGTGATAAGTTTGATTTAGCTCTTTATTTAACTGAGCTCTACTTACGAACTTACCTGTAATTGTTGTTAATCAACTTAGAAAAAAAGAAAAAAAACAGTGGTAACGATTACATAGTACTTACCTGTACACAGACATGAGCACAGCGATCAGGTGCTTGCATCTCTCTGAATTTCCTGCTTTGCAGGAACAGTGGGCCTGGCGGGAAAAAGAAAACATCCCTACGGCAATTGGAAGTCAACAACCACTAAAAAAATACTTGGTGTTCCGGATCGTTTTTTCACTTAAGTGTAAACGCCGTAGATGTAAGCTAACCCGCCGAAAAACACCGGCGTTGCAAAGTTTGTAGATGCCGGATAAAGATCGGTTAATCGCAGTGTAAATGGGGCATAGATATCCTGATTGTACCGAATCGAAGCCATAAAGAGCCTTATGAGTAAAAAAAGCCCTGTTTTGTTAACGTTCTCTGCCGCGTTAGATAATTAAAAGCGCTTCAATAAAGTCCCGTTCACACTTGCGACGAATGCGAGCGAAAGCGACGGGAATTCCGTCGCTTTGTAGCCACGATGACGGTCTTTGTCGAATAGCAGGGACCAATTTTCGTCACGCGACAGAATTCCCGTCGCATTCGCTCGCTTTCGTCGCAAGTGTGAACGGGCCTTAATCCGTCAGATAAGCTCGCGCAGCTCCGGACAGTGCGTTTCAATCTGCACGTGCAAGTCGTGCGCGCTGTGCGGCAAGGCCGCAGGGTATCAAAAAAACAAAAAAACAGTATTACATCTACATCCTCTACCCAGGGAACAAACAGGCGCGCAGCAAAACGTCACTTACAAATGCGGGAGAGCCTGTTTTCAAAGGCGCGAGCCTTCGTGTGCGGGCTCCAATGCGTTCGCTCGTGTGGCTAGCATCAGCGATAACAACGACATTTACGTACCTTCAGTGAGCCGTCGTTGCCGTAAACGAACTCCAGCTCGTGCGGCTTCCTTTTCAAGGTCGAAGTTTGAAGGCAAAGGCCTTGGACTGTGACAGATGACGCCTCCTTACATTTCACGCCACAACACACCAAGTGTCCCGCATCCGGCACCGCTTCGCCCTCAGTGAAGCACCGGAATTGTTTATCCGAGGTTCCTACGTGCCTCATTACGTCGCCCCACTAAAATGAGCGCGTGAAGGGCCCCATAGCCAGAAATGACGACAGATGGGATACTCGCAGATGATCGGGGTATACAGCCGAAGCACTACGATGCGCCTCCGATAACCTCTTGGGCCGCCATATTGGAATCGCTGAGTTGGATGGCGCGCCCTCTATATGCCGCGGAACTTGCGAATTGCGTTGTGCTAGTACTGCGCCCGGGCACACACCGCTGGCATCGGTATGAATTTCCGTGGGAGCGTTTGGTTCAAAATGTCGCAGTACAGGCGGAGAAAGAAGAAGGCGGAGCAACATATTGAAGGCTTTGTCGCAGTCCGGTGACCAATCGCCGATCTCGTTGTTACCACCAAGGAGCTTCGTCTAAGGCGCAATGATGGCGGAGAAATTGCGGACAAAGCGCCGGAAGTAAGAGGAAAGTCCGACAAAGCTGCGAAGTTGTTTCATTCTCGTCGGCTTGGGAAGGGCACCGTCTTTCGACACCACGTGGCCTAAAATAGTAAGTTTTTGAGCTGCAAAGCAGCATTTCTTCAAGTTTAACTGCAGGCCCGCTGTGGCAATGCAGGTTAACGCTTGTTCGAGGCCGGTAAGATGCGTCGCAGAATCAGGGGAGAACGCGAGTATGTCATCTAAGTAACACAAGCATGTTTTGCACTTCAGGCCGCCCAATATGTTGTCCACTATCCTTTCGAAGGTCGCTGGTGCATTACAAAGCCCGAAGGGCATGAATCCGTACAGCCCGTCAGGTGTGATAGAGGCTGTTTTGAGACGATCCGCTTCTGCCACAGGGACTTGCCAATAGCCGGACCATAAATCTAACGAAAAGAAGAACTGGGCTCCTTGCAAGCAATCGAGGGCGTCATCTATGCGAGGAAGCGGATAGACGTCTTTTCGTGTGATCTTGTTGAGGCGCCGGTAGTCAACGCAGAAACGAATTGGGCCATTTTTTTTTGTCACAAGTACTACGGGAGAGGCCCAGGGGCTTGTCGAAGGGCGTACAACGTCGCACTTGAGCATGTTTTTGACGTGCTCATTAATGATTTGGCGCTCAGTGGGCGACGCACGGTATGGCCGCTGTCTTAGGGGTGGGTGGTCCCCAAAAACTGGTGCACCAAAAAAATGGTGCGAAACACTGGATGCCCGGCCCAAAGCGACGCCTTGGGCATCGAAAGAGTCTCGGAAACGATGTAGAAGGGCCAGAAGCTCATCTCGTTGTGCAGGAACTAAAGCGTCGTCGATGGAACGTGAAAGCACATCTGAGTCGCAGTTCACAGTAGGCCGAAGTGCGGCGAGGTGCAGGGATGCAGCGTTTTCGGATACGTCGAAGATGAGATGATCGTCAACTGGCTCGACGAGGCCAAGACATTAACTGCGAACCAAAGTGGTGGGGCATGACGACGGGTTTGAAACGAGCATCGTACCGAGACCAGAGCGAATTGTAAGGACCGTGAAAGGTAGTGGCAAAAATTTCCTGGTGCTTAAGACTGTCGACAGGATAATGAAAATGGTGGCGTCCGACAGACAGTCACAAGACACGGAAACAAGCCAAGAGTTGCGAGCGGAATGTCGGTATCATTGGTAGCAATCAATTTTCCGGTATGTTCGGGTATAGCGGTGTCATCAAACGGGAAAAGTTCAAACTCAGTGCGAGCACACCGAATGATAGCGTGATGTCGAGACAAAAAGTCCCAACCGAGGATGATATCGTGCGAACAGGAAGGCAGAACGATGAACTGGATGATATAGACGTTTTCCTGGATTGGAAGTCGGGCAGTGCATGTGGCCAATGGTTTCACGTATTGGGCATTCGCGGTCCGGACGGTGAGGCCAGAAAGCGGAGTGATGACTTTCTTCAAAGAACTACAAAGACTTTCACGTATTACAGACACAGCGGACCAGTATCGATAAGAGCGAATGCGGAAACACCTTCTACGGTAACGTCAATATCGTTCTTAGTCGAAAGCGGAGGACTTGAGCAGTTAGATGCTGGCGCAGTTCTTGCGTCCGGAACTTCGGCCGCTAGTTTCCCTCAGCTGCTGGGTTGACACGTAGGCGCATCGGGGAAACGGAGCGGTGACGCGGAGAAAGGGAACGGTGGCTTGTAGGCATCGGGGTCGACTGTTCAGCATAGTACGAAGTGGGGCTTGTGCTAGAGGTAGGGGGAGTGAAGGCTGGTTGAAATCCCAACGCTGGAAATTGGTAGGCGTCAACGGGAGGTGGGGGTCGATGGCGACATAAACGTGCCACACGCCCCGGAAGGCGGCAAGCAAAACAGATCGGGCGGTTGTCGGGGGTGCGCCATGGATTCGGGGTCCGACGTGCCCCTCTAGGATACGGTGACGCTGGCTACCCCGCGGGGCATACAAAGAATGGGAATGGTGTTGGCGATGGCCTTGTGACGATGGAAGCGTAGGTGAGCGGGCCAGCGGCGTGTTGTTCAATAGACGACATGACATGGGGTGCGACCGGCACAGCCACAGGTGAAAGAATGGGCGCAGGTGCAACTGGCGGCTGGCGGACGGAAGCGATCGTCTCGGCAACATGCTCTCGTATCACCCGTTGGGCAGCCTGAGGGAGCGTGCAAGAGGGCTGTGAAGCGCAGGGAAGCAGGGACAGCTGACGCGAAACCTCTCCTCGCACGAACTGCTCGATATGAGGCAGACGAGGCGAGAGGTCAGGAGAAGCTCCCAATGCCGACAACGACCCACGTTGCGGTTCTTCAAGCAAAGGGCGTTGGCAAGTGAAAATGCGTTGCTTCCGGAGCTCGTCATAGCTCTGACACCATTTGATGACTTCGCTAATAGTCTGTGGGTTCTTGCTCAGCAGCATTTGAAACGCATTGTCTTCAATTCCTTTTAGAATATGCTCGATCTTATCGCTTTCACTCATGGCTGGGTTTGCACACCTGCAGAGGTCGATGACGTTCCCTAAGTAGCTGGTAAATGTTTACCCTGCGTGCTGCGCTCGCGCATGCAGCCGCTCCTCGGCCTGTAGCTTGCGAACGGCCCGGCGCCCGAAAGCTTTCGCAAACTCAGATTTGAAGTCTGGCCAAGTAGTGAAGGTAGATCCGTTGTTGTTATACCATGTCTCTACCAATAGTGTAAAATTGAAGCTGACGCTATTGAGCTTCATCGTGACGTCCCATTCATTGTCGGCGCTCACCCGCTCGAAGGTCGAAAGCCAGTCTTCCGCATCGCGATCATCGGTGCCGCTGAAAAAGGGCGGGTCTCGTTGCCGGAGCGTACCGGAGCAGATGATGGGCTGCTGGGGTGTAGGCTTCATTTCGTCGCTGACAGGGAGCCTTCTTCGCAATTCCAAGCTTTCAGACGTTGCTGGGATTGCGAGCCTGCAACCTCCACCAAAAATGCGGTGACGTTTATTGACACCTGCAAACGGCCACGTCGTCTAATCAGGCAGAGTCCAAGAGAGCGTAGCGAACCGGGACTGAGGTGCGAGCTGTGCGAGCACACACTTCGGCTATTTTCGAAAGCGCTGCGTGGCACATAACCTTTTCGGAAGACTGTCCACCAACTGCTATTTTATGACAGGACATAGCCACTGGGAAAAAAGTGTCCTGGTGTTCATGTTCCCCGCTACAATATAAATATAAATATATATATATATATATATATATATATATATATATATATATATATATATATATATATATATATATATATATATATATATATATATATATATATATATATATATATATATATATATATATATATATACAGAGAGATAGGGCAGCAGCCCCGGGGGTTCTTTTCAGCCCCGGGGGTTGAAAAGAAGGTCCCCTTCTCCCCGTGTAGTCAGAGTGGCGCTGCCTACCACCCTCAAGCGTCAGATACACTTCTAGTAAATATAAATAGCACGCGCTGGGGTTAGAAAAACACGCGCCCCACTCTGGGCGCGTGTTTTTCTTTCTTTCTTTCTTTCTTTCTTCTGTGTATTAACAAAATGTTTACTTCATTAACCGTAGTGAAAAAGAAAAAAGAGCCTAACCACACCCCTATGCCTCCTTTGGCGTTGTAGACTGCTGCCCTATCTTTCTGTATTTCCCTCAACGAGCCCCTCATTTCCCTACTATATATATATATATATATATATATATATATATATATATATATATATATATATATATATATATATATATATAGTCTGAAAAGAAAAACTCACACAGAGCGCGAAAAAAATAAGGTTAGTAGAGACAGAGACAAACGAGAAAGACGTAGAAAATAGAAATACTTGTGCTGACGTTTCAGGAGAGAGAGGACTCCCTTTCTTCAGAGTACAAAATAAGTTCGTTTCAGAGTTATATATATACAGAAAATGTAGCAAGGGCAAGGGCAAGGTAAGAGGAGGGAGAGTTTGTACAAATGGATCATGGTTGGTGGGTAGCAAAAGAATGAAGAGAGAGCAGGGAAATAAATTATAAAAAGGATAATAAGAACACACAATCACACGGCACGAACATTGGAAAAAAAAAGAGAGAGAGAAGAACAAAACAGACAAAAAATAAATATTTAAAGAATAAAAAATAAATAACAAGGTAATTTTCCCCCGCCCCCGGGGCAACGGGGGTGAAAGAGGGGTCAAAACAAGATATGCCCATGCACGTGTTTGACATGGGAAAAAAGATTAGTCACGCGGAACGAAGAAGTTCCAAAGAAGATATGCAAATCCACACAAAGAGCGCACATCTGCCCATACACACCCGTTCTGATTATCCGGGTAAGGTCATTGAAACAGGAGACACGTGGCTTCTTTTGGTGGGAGGCAAGGGTCGCGCCCAAAAGCAGTAGGAGAGGCAGTTTCGACAGGAAATGAGTGTACATTGGTATACAAAGAGCGGGGGAAAATTTTACGAGGTAATGTTCCCTCCCCCGTGGCAGCGGCGGTGAAAGAGGGGCCAAAACAAGATATGCCCATGCACGTGTTTGACATGGGCAAAAAGATTAGTCACGCGGAACAAAGAAGATTCAAAGAAGATATGAGTGTACATTGGTATGAAAAAAAAATTCCCCCGCACCTCCCCGAGGGGGATTGTGAGGATGCAGAAATGCGAACGTCGAACGCAACGTCCTCGGGTACCATGCGAGGAAGGCACCGCACAACCTTCGATACGTCGATGGGCACGTTCTCCGCCTGTCCCTTGATTCCAAACTGCCCGCTGCCTCGAGTCAGCCGCCTGATCCTCATGAAGGGGAGTCGAGGCGCGATGAGCCGCTCTTAGACCGGGTTCAGATCGGGAAGATGCGCCGGCCATAGAGTTTCTCACGAAACTCTATGGCGCCGGCCGAGGAGGATAACGGTAGCCAAAACTCACGCAGCCCTCCTCTTCGCAGCTTTGTCTTCTTCTCCTTCTTTTTCTTCAGCGGTTCCCCTACGGGAAGATGACGATGGTGGTTGAACGCGAAGCTATCTCGTGATGGATTGTTTGGTTGGCCAATCCCTAGGGGCATCATGCCACAATCATCATCAGACGCGTTGCGCCGCTCTTCGACCGGGTTCAGATCGGGAAGATGCGCCGGCCGAGGAGGATAACGGTAGCCAAAACTCACGCAGCCCTCCTCTTCGCAGCTTTGTCTTCTTCTCCTTCTTCTTCTTCAGCGGTTCCCCTACGGGAAGATGACGATGGTGGTTGAACGCGAAGCTATCTCGTGATGGATTGTTTGGTTGGCCAATCCCTAGGGGCATCATGCCACAATCACCATCCGACGTGCTGCGCACGCCGGCCAGGGGACGCACGACAACCCCCGACTATAATGCATTTCTGCATAAAACAGACAACGTCAACCAAATCATGAAAAGAAAGAAAACAGGCAGGTGCATTCATCTGGTCGGCCCATGGTGCCAGTTCAGGGAATGCCGAGGCGGTCAGCAACGAATATTAGAAAACAACAATACAAAAAAGAAAGAGGACACGAAAGCAATCACACACGCTCGCGTTCACAAATTAATTACAAGGGGAGAATATCAAAGCTAACAATGGTACTGCAGCCTTCTACCCAGAACACAATGTCCAGACTTGTTCGTCAAATTTGGTTCAGTGAAGCCATTGCGCTAAAAAACGTCGTGCTAGCACAAAACTATACCCAACTACGGGAGCTCGCCAACTCATTAGAAAATATTATTGAGGGAAAGAAATGAACAGGCATAACACTAGCCTGAGAAATGCAGCCGAAATTTTAATCGGAGGAAAGACATGTCGATTTCCCATAACGTTCATTTATGCCAAACGACGCTGATTTAAACTTATAGATAAGGTAGGACTCACGAACCTCCCGATCGTGATGCGTTTTAAAACTAGATTCAAGAATTGTGGCTTTTAGTTGTTCAAAAGAATGACCAGGAGTGTTAACATGCTTTTATAGAGGCAAAGAAGGCCAGGTTTTTGCATGAGAGCGGTGATTGTTAAACCTCAAACGAAAGGGTGTTTCAGTCTGGCCGATGTATTCGCTCTTTCCAGCGACGCTAGTGACGCCGCGCGGAATTTGTTCGAAGCCGGGAGATGGTGATCGGCGGACCGGTCGCTCTGGCGGAGGCGGCCGGCGGCATCCACGCGGGCTCGCCGAAGCGACAGGAAAATTGTAATTGCATATATAGTACTCGACGATGCCGTATAAATAATCAGAAAATATAGACTGAACGAGTGTTCATATTCTCTCAACTTTGTTAAAGCTATATAAGCTGCATGTAAACGAAAGAGTTTGGAGACTCATCGGTGTCTGCTGCGGAGAAAAATGGAAGTCCTTCGGACCCACGCGTGCGTACGTGGGGCCTTAATTATTCTTTACTGAATTACGCCTGCCACATTTAATAGTTATTTGCGGTGAGAACGCTGATTTTGTAGGCCTTTTGTATAACCTTGTGATCACCTTTTTCGGTTACTATTTACATTCACTGCCGCAAAATGTGTCAACCGATCTTCGCTAAATTAAATTGGCTCAATTCCACTGCTTCCAAACATAAGCAGCGGAGGCTGTCCAATCCGCTTGCTCTTATTTCAATAAAGAAACAACTTAAAACTGTTTGCACGCGAAGGCGAGAAGCAAATGTGGGGATGTGTTTATTGATTAATCATTGAATATCGAAATAAGTGTGTCTAAGCGAGATGTTTTAAAAACGACAATACTGTAACTGCGTTTGGTAGTTCAAATGCGAGCTCCTGAATGCATTTGGTAGACCCCGTTTTCGTTTTGGTAGTAAGGATCGACGCACTTGAAAAGCTTACAGGCAGTCAAATCAACACAACGTAATTTCAGCCGTAAATTAGTTTTTAACCTAAATTAGTTAGTACAAGACAGTAGCACACCTGTAATGTACTGCCTGTAGTTTAACAGTGTACGCTTCAATATCACACGCCAGTGTATGCTACATGCACGCGTAAATACGTGGGCTTACAATATTTTTTTTTTCATATAATGCTAACACGTTCGTTTGTACACCACTTGATACGACGTAATGGGAGCCTCTTTTTCGCCATTTGACTACTCAATGTCGTAACTAGGTTTTACTACACCCAAGCAAAACACCGCAATACGCACATATCACCAGCGCATGGTGCGCACGGGCTTCTGCTTAGTGTGTACGCACGGAGACGAACTCGCCTAAAGTAAAACGTACACTGATGGACGTACACTGCAATAATGTCCCAAAACTTAGCGTTGCACAATCTGCAGCAGGTTGTTTGCCCAATAAGACGGGGTTGTTCTCAAACCACTTCCGTGCGGCCTGGGCCATGCACAGCGGATTGCCTCGCACACAGCGCTTTCTACACCGCAACAGACACCCTGAAACGAATTGAATGTTGTCTCGCGATCAGCAACGTATGCATTCATTTATTTTTCAAGAAAGTAGTTGTTTCAAGCGGAGCAATGGGCTTTGAGGCCGCTACTGATGCTGGCACGCATGTTGCTACGGCGGCCCGATCACCGTCTCCTCCGCCATTGCCGTTTTCCGCAGCGCCACCTGTAGGGGCTGGAAAGAGCGGATTGTTTGCCGCAGAGGGTGCATTCCAGCAGGTAGACGACGTTGGCAGAATCACAGTTAAAGTTCCCTTTTATATTATCATAATAGTTTGAAGCTGTGCTGGCGGTGCGCTGTATGGTAGTCATTTGTAGGCATACCTTACACCTTGGTTTGTTACAGGGCATGCAACCAGTAGTCTGTGGTCGGCTGATGCTGGATTTAGTGAGAACGTCGCCCAAATTTTTGCTGCGTCTATAAACAACACGTGGCGGCTCGGCGTTCTCTTTAGGCGTTCACTTTGAGCGAGGATATTGTGATGTTTCCTTAGTATGGATGCCACTTTCGGAGAAGAGGTCGAATGGGTCAAAACTAGGTTTGTTTGTTGATTGGGTTTTGGAGCTTTTTTTCGGAGAATGTCGGTGCGGTTCAACTGGTCAGCTCGTGCAATCGCGTCATCGATCACCTGCTCTGGGTATTTTTTATTTAAGAGTGCGGTTTTAAGTTCTCTGCAGTTAGAATCGAAATCCGCCTGGCTTGTGCAGATTCGCCTAAAACGGTGAGATTGGCTATAAGGTATTGCAGTATCGCAGTGCCTGACATGGCTGCTGTGGAAGTGCAAATACTGGCGCGTGTCCGTAGGTTTCCTGTAGAGATTAGTCTGAAGTCTGCCCTGAGAAACTGTGACAGTAACATCCAGGAAATGTATGCTGTGCGTAGAGTAGGAATGAGAGAGGGAGATGGTAGGATGAGCAAGGTTAAAAGCCTCAATAAACGCAAGAAGTTCCATTTCACCGTGCTGCCAAATCATGAATATATCATCTATATACCTTTTGTAGTACAATGGCTTCAAACTTTGGGTTGCGAGGAAGTTTGACTCTAGACATCCCATAAAGATGTTCGCGTAGTTGGGCCCGATTTTGGTTCCCAATGACGTTCCGCTGACTTGCACGTAATTGACCCCATCAAACTCAAAATTGTTAAGTTCAAGGATAAGGTGAAGGAAAGTTTCAAGGGTGAGAGAATCGATAGGTTTGTCACCCGCCGACCCCTCATACGCACATGATACAGCGGTGATCCCATCGGCATGCGGAATAATAGTGTATAGCGACACGACATCTAGGGTAACAAGTAAACAGTTGCTGGGAATTTCCATCTTCATGATATCCGAGAGAAAATCATTTGTATCCTTAATGAAGGATGGAAAGCTGGGGGGAATGTCTGGGAATTACAGAGTCGACATAGCGCGAGAGGTTCTCGGTGACAGTACCAATGCCAGAGACAATGCGGTGACCTGGGTTGTTATTTTTATGAATCTTAAGAAGAAGAAAGAATCTACCGGCTACTGGGCTTAAGGGGATAAGAGAACGAGCAGTTGTTTCAGTTATTTCCTGATTTTGAACAAGCTCAGTGAGTTTTTCTTTGACAATTAGCTTATAATCATTAGTGGGATCGCTAGGGAGTAATTTGTAGAACGCAGATTCTAATAGTTGTCTATGAGCCTCGTTGACATAGTCAGCTTTGTCGAGGATCACGATGGCGCCTCCTTTATCGGCCGGTTTGATTACTATATCGGGGCAACCTGTGAGTTCCTCCAGGGCTTTCTTTTCCTTGTTTGTGATGTTACAGCGGAAAGGGATTTACTTTTGGTATGCTGCTCGTACGTCGCGATGAACGGCTTTAATGTACATGTCGAGGCATGTATTGCGCTGCGTGGGAGGGGTCCAGTGCTTATGGCTAGGCAATGCGGTTCGGGCTTCGTCGGTTGGAGGACGGTCATGGAAGTACTCTCGTAGTCTCATATTTCTGGCGAAGTTGTCTAAGTCCTTAAAAAGTTGAAATTCGTTGAAACCTCCAGTTGCCGGGCAAAAATTCAGACCTTTTGACAGGGCGCTCATCTGATCTGGTGACAGGGTAATACTAGAGAGGTTCATCGCATTTCCGGTGAGATTTTTGTTAGTTTTAGTAGCCTGGGGAGAGGTTACAGAAGGAGAATAAAAATTTGGGTTTGCATTGGAAGACTCACTAGTACTGGCGCTAATGAGAGCTTTTGAATGGTTAGTATTTGGTGCGTTTAAGGGGCGATTTTCATGTGCATTCCCAGATAGTGGACAGCTATTAGTAATGGGGATAACTTTATTCTTGCGGATGTAGTCATTGCAAGGGATATTATCTAGGGAAAATTTACGGACTTTTTTTTCGGATATAGCCGATGCCTTTTTGAATTCGTAGCTGCGCAGAAGGCCTGATTATTTATTTATTTATTTATTTATTTATTTATTTATTTATTTATTTATTTATTTATTTATTTATTTATTTATTTATTTATTTATTTATTTATTTATTTATTTATTTATTTATTTATTTATTTATTTATTTATGTATTCTCTGTTTTGTTCTTCTCTCTCTCTCTCTCTTTTTTCCCATGTTCGTGCCGCGTGATTGCGTGTTCTTATTATCCTTTTTATAATTTATTTGCCCGCTGTCTCTTCATTCTTTTGCTACCCACCAACCATGATCCATTTATACAAACTCTCCCTCCTCTTACCTTGCCCTCGCCCTTGCTACATTTTTTGTATATATATATAACTCTGAAACGAACTTATTTTGTACTCTGAAGAAAGGGAGTCCTCTCCCTGAAACGTCAGTAAACTTATTTCTATTTTCTACGTCTTTCTCGTTTGTCTCTGTCTCTACTAACCTTTTATATATATATATATATATATATATATATATATATATATATATATATATATATATATATATATATATATATATATATATATATATATATATATATATATATTATATTTATATATATATATATATATATATATATATATATATATATATATATATATATATATTGCCGCGAACCATACATTGGGTTTGTTTATTTGTGTTTTGCTTTTACCGCCCGGCTGCGCCGGTCTGTGTTATCTCTGCGCCAAGGGGAGCGCGTGTTCCATTCTTTCTTTCTGTGCCGCATGTGTTATCTGTTCTGATAGGGAGAGCATTCCGAACTAACGTGAACAGCCCGGAATAATCTTCTTGGATCTACAATGTTCTCGATGCGAATCGACAGTTCAAGAACAACGCGCGCCGAAAGATAAAAAGCCGGCAGAGCAGACGCCGGGGTATTCGATTCTGCGACGCTCGCCGACGCAAGTCACTTTGTTGACCGCTGCTTCGCCGCCTCTGTATTCTTTTGAGTTGTTAGGGGAGCACAAGTTCGCTCCAATAAACTTGTTTCTCCTTCATAACAACTGCGTCGTCCGTGGCTTCGTGACACCTGGTGGAGGTGCTGGGTACTCACCCTTTATGCTCTCTACGACATCTGGAAGCCGCCAAGCCAGCCCAACCAGAGAAAGCCGCCGACTGCAAGGATTGTTACCCGAGTTCGGTTTGATGCCAGAAGGTCCCAAGAAAAGGAACGCTGCAACCAACACCATGGTGCAAGAAACAACGTCGCCAATCGTCCTGCAGCAGCCCCGGAAACCGCCATCGTTCCGGAGAGCCCCCGCTGAAGACCCCGAAGAATGGTTGGAGAAGCTGGAGCGCGTCCGCATCTTCAACAGGTGGGATGACGAAGAAACTTTCCGGCATGTCTTCTTTTACTTAGAAGATGCTGCTCGAACTTGGTTCGAGAACCATGAGAGTTCTTTGACCGACTGGACTCAATTCAAAAGGGAGTTCTTTAAGACCTTCACTACCGTTGTGAGAAAAGAGCGAGCTGCGCTTTTGCTTGAAACTCGAACGCAGCACCCCAACGAAGGTGTCGTGAACTTCGTTGAGGAGATGAAGCGACTTTTTCGCCGTGCGGACCCCGAAATGACCGAAGAAAAGAAGCTCAGGTTTCTAAAGCGAGGAGTGAAGCAAGAGCATTTTGCTTGTCTAGTCCGTAACCCGCCGAAGACGGTGGCTGAATTCGCGTCTGAGGCGGCCGCGATGGAGAAGACGCTAGAAATTCGAACGAGGCAATACGACCGCCCTGTCAATGCGCTGTTCTCGGAGACCATCGGTGCCGCAACTGGAAGCTCCCATACATTACGCGAGACCACTCGAGCAGTGGTCAAGGAGGAGCTTCAGAAGCTTTTTCCAACAACGCCGCAACCTCAAGTGGCTTCTCTAACTGACGTCATTAGTGAAGAGGTTCAACAGGCGCTGGGAACTTCTATGCCTTCAGAAGCAGCCCGTCAGCCCCAAGCGATGACCTACTCCGAAGCTCTTCGTCAACCCCGCCCTGCTCCAACCCGTCGTCAAGAGGCCCAGCCATACCGCCGTCCAATGCCGCCCGCCCGACGCCCTGTAGACCAATACCAGACGCCAAGGAAGACCGACGTGTGGCGAACGCCCGATAATCGCCCGCTGTGCTACCACTGCGGAGAGGCCAACCACGTCTACCGTCGCTGCCCTTACAAGAGGCTTGGTCTGCGAGGATTCTCCGTCGACGCACCATGCCCCCGACCCGGCCAGCGCCCTACTGAGATCGACGAATACCTGTCCAACACGAACCGAGGACCTGCCCGCTTCAACCGTTCGCCGTCGCCCTACCGGTACCAATCGCCAAACCGCCATAACAGCGCTGACTTCTCACGTGGAAGGTCCCCCAGCCCACGCGGGGGAAACTAAAAGCAGCAACTTCTGGAGGTGAAGTTGCAGAACGGCGAAAAAACGAAAACCCTCCATCGACGCATGGCCGCACCGAACACCGCACCTGCAGCCCAACGACTCGATCGAACCCGGACGTGACTCCCGAACCCGACGACGACACGACGGGACGCGTACCCGAAACGACAGAGCCTGCCGCTGAGAAGATGACGAGAATGAGGACGCATGGTGTCGGACGGTCAACACGTACAAGCCGAGATACAACGCCCCGACGCACCAAAAACTCCAGGAAAGCGGCGTCCGACGTCCAGTTGTCCATCGACGGCTTTGAGGTAGTCGCCCTCATCGACACGGGAGCCGACTACTCGGTAATGAGCGGCTCATTCGCGTCGAAGCTGAAGAAAGTTACGACAACATGGGACGGTTCGCATATACGCACAGCAGGAGGCCATCTCGTAACGCCAAGTGGAACGTGCACATCACGCGTCACCATAGGCGGCACCACGTACCCTGCTGAGTTCGTCGTTCTGCCTAACTGCTCCCGCGACGTAATTCTTGGAATGGACTTTTTGATAGACAACGGTGCAATAATCGATCTGCAGACTAAGTCAATAACTTTTTCCCCCCATCACTCCATGACGCCAGAACCGAACCCCGAACGACGTGCTGCTGTAAGGATTGCCGATGATCATGTCACCCTGCCACCCCGCGCAAGCTTGATGGTCGCACTCTACTGTGAAGATGCTGCTCCTGACGTCGACGCTATCGTAGACACTGATCAAAGGGTGCTTCTCGACCGTGGTGTGTCTGTCGCAAGAGGCATTGCGCGCTTCAAGGAACACCAATCCCACATTTTGGTTGCTAATTTCACCGAGGAGTACCAGCATTTAAACAAGGGCGCGGCAATTGCGTTCCTCGAAGAAACGCAAGAAGCAAGTGACGTGATCGTGGTCGCCGACTTTGAACGCACACCCGTAGAAACCGTCAAGCTCTCGCAGCCCTTCGACGTGAATCCGGCGCTACCGCAAGAACAACGGAACAAATTATTGGCTTTGCTGCGTCGCTATAGCGAATGTTTTTCGTCGAGCGTAAAACTACGTCAGACCCCTCTAGCCAAGCACCGATTAATAACCGAAGATGGAGCCCGACCTACCCGACAGTCACCGTACCTCGTCTCTTCACACGAACGGGAAGCCATCCGGACTCAAGTCGACGACATGCTCAGCGACGACATTATACAGCCATCCAAAAGCGCCTGGGCTGCCCCCGTCGTACTCGTAAAGAAAAAAGACGGCACATTAAGGTTTTGCGTTGACTACCTGCGACTGAACAAAATCACTAAAAAGGACGTGTGCCCCCTCCCCCGAATCGATAGACGCCCTCGACCACCTTTTCCACGCGAAGTACTTCTCATCGATGGACCTGAAGACCGGCTACTGGCAAATTGAAGTGGACGAGAGAGACCGAGAGAAGACTGCATTTATAACCCCAGACGGCCTATACGAGTTCAAGGTGATGCCGCTTGGGCTGTGCACAGCACCAGCGACGTTTCAAAGAGTCGTGGACACTGTGCTAGCTGGCCTTAAGTGGCACACCTGCCTCGTATACCTCGACGACGTAGTGGTATTTGCCCGGACTTTCGACGAACACCTTGCAAGGTTGCCCATACAAAAATATTGTATGGTCGGCTGTAGAAAATCCTTTTTCAGGTCGGCTTTAGCTATTTGGCCCAATATTCTTTAGACGTTTCTATGGGTGTCTTTAGCGAATCGTATCGCCATTCCTATGGGTGTCTTTAGCTTCTTCTATAGCCAGTTCTGTGGTTGTCTTTAGATATTCGTATCGACATTCCTATGGGTGTCTTTAGGTTCTTCTATAGCCGGTTCTATGGTTGTCTTTAGCGATTAGTATCGCCATTCCTATGGGTGTCTTTAGGTTCTTCTTTAGCCGGTTCTGTGGTTGTCTTTAGATATTCGTATCGACATTCCTATGGGTGTTTTTAGCTTCTTCTATAGCCGGTTCAATGGTTGTCTTTAGATATTCGCATCGACATTTCTATGGGTGTCTTTAGCTTCTTCTATAGCCGGTTCTATGGCTTTCTTTAGGTCTTCTTTCGATATCGCTATGGCTATAGAAGAAGCTAAAGACACCCATAGAAATATCTATAGAAATGGCTAAAGACAGCCATAGAAATGTCTAAAGATAATTGGGCCAAATAGCTAAAGACAACCATAAGAAGGATTTTCAATAGCCGACCATACGATATTTTTGCATGGGCTGCAGCCAGAAGAGAATCTCCACTACTTGAAACACAGCGACAGCAGCAGCCTCTGGGAAATTATTAACACGCTGCCATGCCGGCATATAGCCTTGCGGGTCTCTAGAACTTCTCCTGTGGCACTTAGGTTGTGTGGCTATCTGCATTCTGTAATATATGCTCCATGAACACTTCAGCGATATAGGGGGAGTGCAAGGTTGCGACTGCAAACACGTCGCCAGTTTGCATTCACAAAAGACTTAAACAAAGGCAAACAAGAAAATCAAAACCAAGGGGTTTATTCATCCCATTCATTACATAAAGGGCTACTATCTACGCTACTTCGCCGCCAGTAAACTGTTGTTCACATACGCCGATCCAAACACACAGCACACGCATTCCAACGCTCTGGCTCACGCTTACGTCATTCGCTCGACAGCCACACTACGCGGCACATTTTCTACGAACGCCCACCGAGACACAATACCTGCAGGTGCTGGGTAGTCCACAGAAAATAGAACACTCAGAAGTCGTTCATTTCACTCAGTACTCAATGCACGAAGTTGCAAGTATGGTGGCTAAAATGGAAATGCACTCCTAATTAAACAATGAAGACGGTCGCACATAATGCAATAATAAAAAACGTTTTCCAAGCCCGTTCAATTAGTTCCTTGTACGTTTTCTCAGTTCGCGAAAAAATAATTATATTTGTCTCATCATCGCAGCGAAATCTTCACTTCTGTGTACATTGCAATGCCCATGTGGTGCAGGGTAGCTTGGAAACGTATTCTTCAACACCAAAAAAAGTCCTGCATTTCTCGCACAACACAGCCTCTTCAGTTCGTAAGATCACTCACCCTGGTGTTTTGCGTACGATGAAATTCATGTCGCGGTATCGCAGGTATCCATTTTTGCATTACTTCGGGTTGATGTTGAATTAATCGCAACACTGTCAACATAAACACCGAAATTTCCGACAGCGAAAAGCGGCACATTTGCTTGGCGTCACACCATCAACACGAACACATTGCCGTCGAGTCGAAATTCCCAGCACCAGGCAACACGTGCCATGCCCCCGCACATGAGCAAGGAGACGAGATGTGGCTGACTGAGTACATCCTGGTATAAGCAGGTCCATCGCGCTAGCAAATAGTGCGGAGATACGTGCCCATCTTTCGACCTTTTTCTAACTTGTTTTCTGGTAATGATTTTATTTGGCAAATACATCATCGCTTAACGTTTTGTTTTCTTCATCCGAAAAAACTATATCTGTTATCAGTACTCAGGGAAAATTTTCTGCCACTATTATTGCTGCGCGCACGAATACTAACACAGCACCGAACGCCTGACCCTCTTTTCCACGAAAACTTCCCTTCGCACGACCGGGCTACAGCGTCGACGCGCGGGGCATTCACGCCGCACCTCCCCGGCCGGTCGTGGTCCCCTCTGACTTTTCAATGCTTCCCAGAACTTCCTTTCCCTGCCTCCTTCGGTCCAGCTTGGGTCGCTCTCCCCCTTTCTCAATGACTAATTTCAAAGTGAGCTCCGCGGGGGAAGGAATGCGGTTGTTCGCAGATGTCACCATATTTCTGACTGCGCCCGCAGGAACGGGGGCCGCGAAAGTTCTTTCCAATTTGCTTCGACTCTGAGAAGGCCGTTTTCAGAGAAGCCCGCGTTTTCACTTGACCGCGGCAGCGAAGTGCCGCAGAGGAAGAATTCTCTGAACTTATACGTCTTTCGGTCTCCGTTCATTCGCAAGCTTTGCCGACGCACAGTATCCAAAGTTGCAACCTGAATTTGAGCGTTAATCTGTCTGTAGCTGCCTTTAATCGTACTTTTCCCGTATTGTTGGTATATTAGGTACCTAACGTTATTGAACAAAAACTTTCATATAACTGGCCGATGAACCTCATCATCCTAATTCAGTCTGTGTTGTAGATGTAGCTTGGTAAATCATGAGTGTATAAATTACGCGGCATAAGTCATATTGGAACCAGCGGAATAGAATTTAATGGTGCGCTCGAATTATACCTTTATAGGCTAACACTTTTTTATTAGCGGCTGTAGACTTAGAGGCTTATCCCATACAAAAATATTGTATGGTCGGCTATAGAAAATCCTTTTTATGGTCGTCTTTAGCTATTTGGCCCAATAATCTTTAGACTTTTCTATGGATGTCTTTAGCGATTCGTATCGCCATTCCTATGGGTGTCTTTAGCTTCTTCTATAACCGGTTCTACGGCTGTCTTTAGCTATTCTTATCGACATTCCTATGGGTGTCTTTAGGTTCTTCTATAGCCGGTTATATGGTTGTCTTTAGCTATTCGTATCGACATTCCTATAGGTGTCTTTAGCGTCTTCTATAGCCGGTTCTGTGGTTGTCTTTAGATATTCGTATCGACATTCCTATGGGTGTCTTTAGCTTCTTCTATAGCCGGTTCTATGGCTGTCTTTAGCTCTTCTTTCAACATCGCTATGGCTATAGAAGAACCTAAAGACACCCATAGGAATGTCGATAGGAATGGCTAAAGACAGCCATATAAATTTCTAAAGATAATTGGGCCAAATAGCTAAAGACAACCATAAGAAGGTTTTTCAATAGCCGACCATACAATATTTTTGCATGAGCTGCAGCCAGAAGAGAATCACCACTACTTGAAACACAGCGACAGCAGCAGCCGCTGAGAAATTATTAGCACGCTGCCATGCCGGCACAGAGCCTTGCAGATCTCTAGAACTTGTCCTGTGGCACTTAGGTGCATTCTGTAATACATGCTCCGTGAACACTTCAGCGATATAGGGGGAGTGCGAGGTTGCGATTGCAAACACTTCGCCAGTTTTCATTCACAAAAGGCTTAAACACAGGCATTCAAGGAAAGCAAAATCAAGGGGTTTATTCATTCCATTCATCACATAAATGGCTACTATCTACGCTATTTCACCACCAGTAAACAGTTGTTCACATACGCCGATCGAAAAACACAGCACACGCATTCCAAAACTCTGGCTCACGCTTAAGTGACTCGCTCGACAGCCACACTACGCGGCACATTCCCCGCGAACGTCCGCCGAGACACAAATACCTACAGGTGCTGGGTAGTCCACAGAAAAGAAAGCACTCAGAAGTCGTTCATTACACTCAGTACTCAACGCACACAGCTGCAAGTTCGGTGGCTAAAATGGAAATGCACTCTCAATAAAACAATGAAGATGGTCGCACACAATGCAATGATAAAAAAAACGTTTTTCAAAGTACACTCTATTAGTTCTTTGTAGGTTTTCTCAGTTCGCGAAAAAATTATTTTTGTCACATCACCGCGGCCAAATCTTCACTTCCGTCTACGTTGCAGTGCCCATGTGGTGCAGGGTAGTTTAGAAAAGTATTCGTGAACACCAAAAAAAGTCCTGCATTTCTCGCACTATAGAGTCTCTTCAGTTCGTAAGATCACTCACCCTAGAGTTTTGCGTACGATGAAATTCCTGTCACAGTATCGCAGGTATCCATTTTCGCATGACTTGAAGTTGATGTTGAATTAATCGTAACACTGTCACCGTAAACACCGAAATTCACGACACCAAAAAGCGACACATTTGCTTGGCGTCACACCATCTACACGAGCACATTGCCGTCGAGTCGAAATTCCCAGCACCAGGCAACACGTGCCATGCCCCCGCACATGAGCAAGGAGACGAAATGTGGCTGACTGAGTGCATCCAGGTATAAGCAGGTCCATCGCGATAGCAAATATTGCGGAGATACATGCCCATATTTCGATCTTTTTCTAACTTGTTCGCTGGTAATTATTTTTTGGTAAATACAAGATCGCTTAACGTTTTGTTTTCTTCATCCGAAAAAAGTTGTATCTGTTCTCAATACTCAGGGAACATTGTCTGTCACTAGCATTGCTGCGCGCAGGAATACTAACACAGCGCGGGCCGCACGGCCGTGTCCTTCGGTACCCATCGCCAAAACCAGTATGCCAAGCAAACAACAGAAAATAAAACAGGAAGCAGGGGTGTCCCCTCTACCCTTTCATCGCTTCCCAGAATTTCTTCACCGCGCCTCCTTCGGTCCGGCGTGGGTCGCTCTCCCCCTTCCTCAATGACTAATCTGAAAGTGGGGCCCGGGGGAGAAAGAATGCGGTTGTTCGCAGCTTCCACCATATTTCTGAGAGAGCGTACCCCGTGGGCCGCGAAAGTTATTTCCAATCTGCTTCGACGCTGTGAGGGCCGTTTTCAGAGAAGCCCGCTTTTGCACTTGACCAGCGGCAGCGAAGGGCCACAGAGGAATAATTCTACGAAATTATACGTCTTTCGGTCAACGTTCATTTGCAAGCTTTGCGGACGCGCAGTATCCAAAGTTGCAACCTGAATTTGAGCGTTAATCAGTAGCTTCTTTTAATTGTACTTTTCCCGTATTGTTGGTATAATAAGTACCTAACCTTATTGAACAAATACGTTCATATAACCGGCCGATCAACCTCATCATCGTTATCCCATCTGTGTTGTAGATGTAGCTAGGTAAATCATGAGTATATGAATTTCGCGTCATAAGTCATATTGACCAGCAGAATAGGATTTAAAGGTTGCTGGAATTATACCTTTATAGGCTAACACTTTTCGATTAGCGGCTGGAAACTTGGAGCCTTATGTTACTATGTAGTTAGCTAAAGAAGCCTTTATGGATGCAGGCTTGTAAGTTCTGCGCCAAACGCTTTCTTAATGCCGGCAAAATGTTGCTCAATTATCACACATACAAAGGTTTACAGTTAGATATTGTACTGTACCCAGCCGCAGAAGCTTTTATGGCTGCCTCACGTTAGCTTTAAAGCAAATTCTCTCCAATAGCTGGCAGAAGACATCCGTATGGTTCCAAGTTTGTAGACTTAGAGCTAAACAACGGCCCATAGCCAGCCAAATGAGCTTTTATGGCTTTCTCTCTATAGCTTTAGGACGAACTCTTTTCAATAGCCGGCAAAACACAGCTGAATGGTTTGAAGTCTGTAGACTTAGAGCGAAACAACGGCCTATAGCCAGCCGAATGAGCTTTTATGGCTTTCTCTCTATAGCTTTAGGACGAACTCTTTTCAATAACTGGCAAAAGACAGCTGAATGGTTTTGAGTCTGTAGACTTCAAGCTAAAAAATGGTCTATAGCCAGCCAAAAGAGCTTTGCCGCGGCTGGTCTATAGAACTAAAGCCATACATATATTTTTAGCTGGCTAGTTACCTGAATAGCTGTGACTCTATAGACTAAACACACTAGGATGTTCTATAATCATCTAAAGAGAATTGTATGGTTTACAGTCTTTAGTGCAGGATCTATTAAAACTTCAATAGCTGGCTATAGCCTAATTTATGCCTTTTTATGGGTGACCATAGAGACCCATAGGCGGCCATAGCTCACCATACATTTTTCAATAGACGCCCATAAGGCATTTTTGTATGGGATGTCACTATGTAGTTAGCTAAGGAAGCTTTTATGGATGCAAGCCTCTAAATTCTGCGCCAAACGCTTTCCTAATTCCGGCTAAATGTTGCTTAATTGTCACACGTCTAAAGGTTTACAGTTATATATTGCGCTGTAGCCAGCCGCAGAAACTTTTATGGGTGCCTCTCTTTAGCTTTAGGGCAGATTCTCTCTAATAGCTGGCAGAAGACAGCTGAATGGTTCCAATTATGTAGACTTAGAGCTAGACAACGGCCTATATCGAGCCAAATGAGCTTTTATGGCTTTCTCTCTTTAGCTTTAGGACGAATTCTTTTCAATAGCTGGCAAAAGACAGCTCAGTGGTTTTGAGTCTGTAGATTTAGAGCTAAAAAACGGCCTATAGCCAGCCAAATGAGCTTTTATGGCTTTCTCTCTTTAGCTATAGCACGAACTCTTTTCAATAGCTGGTAAAAGACAGCTGAATGGTTTCAAGTCTGTAGACTTAAAGCTAAACAATGGTCTATAGCCAGCCAAAAGAGCTTTGTCGCGGCTGGCCTATAGAACTAAAGCCATAGATTTTTCTTTAGCTGGCTACAGTAGCCTGAATAGCTGTGACTCTATAGACTAAACACACTAGGATGTTCTATAGTCGTCTAAAGAGAATTGTATGGTTTACATTCTTTAGTGCAGGATGCATAAAAACTTCAATAGCTGGCTATAGCCTAATTTATGCACTTCTGTGGGTGACCATAGGGACCCATAGGCGGCCATAGCTCACCATACATTTTTCTATAGACGCCCATAAGGCATTTTTGTATGGGTGGAGTCTGTACTCGAGGCCATTCGTACATCGGGGTTGACGCTGAAGCCTGAAAAGTGCCGTTTCGCATACGGGGAACTCAAGTTCTTGGGCCACGTCGTCAACGCCGCGGGAGTCCTACCTGACCCGGCAAAAACATCAGCCATTGCGAACTTCCCAAGGCCGAAAGACAAGAAGGGCGTGCGAAGATTTCTCGGATGTGCGCGTACTACCGGCACTTCGTCGCAAACTTCGCACGCATTGCAGAGCCACTCACGCGCTTGACGAAAGATAGCACCCCTTTCAGCTGGGAAAACGACCAAGAAAACGCATTCCGCGAGCTGCAAAAACGCCTGCAAAGCCCACCTGTGCTCGCTCATTTCGACGAAAATGCCGAAACGGAAATGCACACGGACGCCAGTTATATAGGCTTGGGTGCCGTCCTTGTCCAAAAGCAAAGCGGCTGCGAAAGGGTAATCGCCTATGCTAGACGTGGTCTGTCGAAGGAGGAGAAAAACTGTTCTGCCTCTGAGAAAGAGTGCCTGGCTATTATATGGGCGATTTCAAAATTTTGCCCATACGTGTATGGAAGGCCATTCAAGGTTGTAACAGACCACCATGCGCTGTGTTGGCTTGCCAATTTGAAGGACCCCTCTGGCCGTCTTGGGCGGTGGAGCTTGCGCCTGCAGGAGTTCGACGTTGCAGTCGTTTATAAATCCGGCAGGAAACACTCCGACGCCGGCTGCCTGTCCCGCGCCCCCGTCGACCCACCACCACAAGACTCTGATGAAGATAGCGCGTATTTCGCGATCGTGACGGAGAGCGACCTAGCCGCCCAGCAGCGTGCCTACCCCGACTTACGCGTCATAATCGAGTACCTCGAGGGATGCAACGTTGTCGTTCCTACGACCTTCAAACGCAGCTTACCAGCATTCAGCCTGAGTAACTCCGTCCTCGTAAAGAAGAACTTCAGCCCCGGAACAAGAGCGAATTACCTTCTCGTCATCCCCGCGGACCTTCGTGACGAAATTTTGGAAGCTTGCCACGACGACCCGTCTTCCGGACATCTGGGCACAGCCCGCACTATTGGAAAGATCAAGGCGAGGTACTACTGGCCCGGCCTTACCTCTGACGTCACCCACTACGTCCGGAGCTGCCGTGACTGCCAGCGACGAAAAACGCCGCCAACAAGACCCGCCGGACTTCTGCAACCGATCGCCGTCCCATCGAGACCATTTCAACAGATTGGAATGGACCTTTTAGGCCCGTTCCCTACGTCACGATCACAGAACAAGTGGATTGTCGTAGCGACAGACTACATGACGCGCTAAGCAGAGACCGCCGCTCTTCGGAGGGGGACTGCACAAGAAGTGGCGAAGTTCTTTGTAAGCCAAGTTGTGCTGCGACATGGAGCCCCAGAAGTTCTAATCACAGACCGCGGAACGGCATTTACTGCGGAGCTGATGCAAGGAGTATTACGCTACAGCAACACGGATCACCGAAGAACGACGGCGTACCACCCCCAAACGAACGGACTAAGAGAACGTCTGAACAAGACAATCGCAGATATGCTGTCAATGTACGTTGACGTTGAATATAAGACTTGGGACGAAGTGCTCCCGTATGTCACGTTTGCGTACAACACGGCTATCTAGGAGACGACGCAGCTGACGCCGTTCGAGCTTGTCTACGGTAGAAGGCTGACTACGATGCTCGACGCCATGCTTCCGTGTGTAGAAGATGACGACCTCAACGCCGACGTCCACGGATATCTTCAACGTGCGGAGGAGGCCCTCCAGCTCGCTCGAGTTCGTATAACGAACCAGCAGCTGGTGGATGCGGGCCGCTACAACCTCCGACGCCGAGACGCCGAGTACCAACCAGGGGATCGTGTGTGGGTTTTGACTCCCATCCGACGACGCGGACTCAGTGAGAAGCTCCTGCGACGGTATTTCGGACCCTACCAGATTCTACGACGTGTTGGCCAACTTACCTACGAAGTGATCCCTGATGGTCACTCCGGCACATCACGACTACGCACGCGGTCTGAAGTCGTCCACGTGGTTCGCTTAAAACCTTTCTACGGACGACGACGAACTTTTATTTTCATTTGTTCGGACTGTCGCTTATCTTAGCATCGGGTCGATGCACTCTTAGAGGGGGGTAATGCCGCGAACCATACATTGGGTTTGTTTATTTGTGTTTTGCTTTTACCGCCCGGCTGCGCCGGTCTGTGTTATCTCTGCGCCAAGGGGAGCGCGTGTTCCATTCTTTCTTTCTGTGCCGCATGTGTTATCTGTTCTGATAGGGAGAGCATTCCGATCTACCGTGAACAGCCCGGAATAATCTTCTTGGATCTCAAATGTTCTCGATGCGAATCGATGGTTCGAGAACAACGCGCGCCGAAAGATAAAAAGCCGGCAGAGCAGACGCCGGGGCATTCGATTCTGCAACGCTCGCCGACGCAAGTCACTTTGTTGACCGCTGCTTCGCCGCCTCTGTATTCTTTTGAGTTGTTAGGGGAGCACAAGTTCGCTCCAATAAACTTGTTTCTCCTTCATAACAACTGCGTCGTCCTTGGCTTCATGACAATAACACAGAAATAAGGGTTGGCAGTCAAGAAAACCGTGGAAAGCAAAGGGGAGGATGTGGTAGGTCATTGAAACAGATAAAGAATTTGGAAAGAAAGAAATTGGAGAAAAAATGCCCGCCAGGTGGGATCCGAACCCACGACCTCCAGAACACCGGTCTGGTGCGATAACCGCTACGCTAGCGGCGGGGCGATTTTCCCCTCCACTCTCTGGGGTATTTATGTTTTAGGTAATTTTGGTTTCTGTGCTTGGGGGTGGTCGCCAGTGCCAACGCACTACTCGGGGTGAAGGGGACGTTCTTTTAAACCCCCGGGCCGTGACCCCAGTGTTTACGACATGTCGAGAGTAGTCGACCAGCATTGAACCCTCGTAAGCTTCCTATGGCACCAAGACTGCCAGAATAGAGGCCCTCGCTATGCATGTAGCGAATCAGAATAGGAAATGAGGCACTCGTTGAAAATAACACAGAAATAAGGGTTGGCAGTCAAAAAAACCTCGGAAACCAAAGGGGAGGATGTGGTAGGTCATTGAAACAGAGAAAGAATTTGGAAAGAAAGAAAGTGGAGAAGGAAATGCCCCCCAGGTGGGATCCGAACCCACGACCTCCAGAATACCAGTCCGGTGCGATAACCACTACGCTACCGGCGGGGCGATTTTCGCCTCCACTTTCTGGGGTATTTATGTTTTAGGTATTTTTCGCTCCTGTGCTTGGGGGTGGTAGCCAGTGCCACTCGGACTACTCGTGGTGAAGGGGACCTTCTTTTTGACCCCCGGGCCATGACTCTAATGTATACGACATGTCGAGAGTGATCGACCAGCATTGAACCCTCTTAGTCTTCCTATGGCACCAAGACTGCCAGAACAGAGGCCCTCGCTATGCATGTAGCGAATCAGCATAGGAAATGAGGGACTCGTTGAAAATAACACAGAAATAATGGTTGGTAGTCAAGAAAACCTCGGAAAGCAAAGGGGAGGATGTGGTAGGTCATTGAAACAGATAAAGAATTTGGAAAGAAAGAAAGAAAGTGGAGATAAAATGACTTCTTGACCTGCCAACCCTTATTTCTGTGTTATTTTCAACGAGCCCCTCATTTCCTATATATATATATCTATATATATATATGTGTGTGTGTGTGTGTGTAACGCAGGAGACATGGCGTCCGTCGAACCAACCCCTTTATTAACAACTTCTTCTTCATCGTCCACCACTATCGCACCGCACCGTCTCTTGGTGGCTAATCTCCCATTCCGGCCAACTGCCCTGCACCATCCATCTGCGGGACGTCACACGCTTCCCCCTCCCCCCGAGAGAGTGTTTGGTGTAGGGGCGGATAATATCGTCTTAGCCTCCCCACATGGACAATGTCAGTCTGACGACCGAGTGGAGCCACGCTGCGGTCGATCTCGTAGTTTACCGCAGAGGTCTTGCGTAGGACAGTATACGGCCCTTCCATTATCGCGCAGAGTTTGCCGCGGTTGGGATGCCAGGGTGACTCATATAACACACAGTCTCCCACCTGGAGCTCTGACGGAAGAAACTTCTTGTCGTAGATGAGCTTATTCTTCTCGTGATACGCGAGGGAATTGCGGACTGCGTTTGCGCGAGCTTCTTGCAGGGTTTCGGCAGTGTTGGAGAGGAGACAGGGGTATGATGGTGTACCATACATGAGAAAACATGGTGGGTAGCCGGTGACTTCATGAGGTGTCCTGTTGTACTCATCGAAAACCTCTGGAAGAAGGCGTGTCCATGGTTTTCGCGGTTCGTCGTTGATTTTGCAGCGGAGGCGAGTAACTATGGACTGATTAGTGCGCTCGTTTAGGCCATTACACTGCGGTCGTTGAGAAGTTGTGAAAAGCTGATGAATGTTGTTGTGTTTGAGGAACTGCTTGAATTTGCCTGAGGTGAATCCTGTTCCGCGGTCGGAGAGGAACTTCCGAGGCTTTCCAGCAATGAAGATGCTCTTCAGGCAGGAAATGTAGGCATCGCACGTCTCATTTCGGTGCGCAAAAGCCCAAACATAACGAGTGGCATGATCAACGGCCAAGTGAATGAACCTTTTTGGAGAACCGTAGTTCGCAAAACCTCCGATGGTATCCATGGCCAGAAGATCAAATGGTTGTTCAGCTGGTGGTAGGGACTCCAAAGATCCGAAACGCTTGGTCTTCGTCTTCTTGCAGCGCTGACAAGTGTCACAGTGGCGAATGTATTTTGAGACGTCGGTGATGATGTCAGGCCAATAATATTGTGGAGACAAAAGTCGCAATGTCTTCTTGACTCCAACGTGACCAAAAGCGTCATGAGCCTTCTGAAGAAGAGAAGATCGCAGAGCGGCAGGAACGTAGACTTTTCGAATCCCTCTACGCGTCACTATGGCCATTCCGTTCTCAATGACGTGCTTGCAAGGCGGTTTGTCGTTGGGATGATCTTGCAGTTGCTCAGCTGATAGAAGCTGAATAATCGGGTTTCGCGATAGTGCATCAGCTTCGATGTTGTCAGTGCCCTTTTGGTGCTTGATATTGACATCGTACATGGAGAGCTTCAAGGACCATCGAAACAGACGGCCTCGCGGATTCTTGATGTTTTTAAGCCACTGTAGCGCAGCGTGATCGGTAACCACCGTAAAAGGTTTTCCATGCAGATAGCAGTGCCATTTGTCGATAGTGTCAATCATTGCCAAGCATTCAAGCTCTGTGATGGCGTAATTGACTTCGTGCTTGAGCAGCTTGCGTGAGTGGTATGCAACTGGGTGCTCCCGGCCTTCTACATCAGCCTGCTTCAAAACGGCGCCGATACCTTTGCTGGACGCATCACAGTACAGCACACAAGGTTTCGAGGCATCGTAGATGGCAAGAACCGGCTCTTCCGTGACACATTTCTTCAGCTTAGCGAAAGCCAGTTGGCAGTCAGAGTCCCACTTCCACGTAGCGTCTTTGCTGAGGAGGCACGTCAGTGGATGGGCAATTTCACTGAAGTGAGCGATGTACCGACGGTAAACATTCACGGTACCGAGAAAACGCTGCAGCTCTTTCGGGCGCGATGGTGTGGGAAAACGCAAAATTGCCTCCACGTTGCTTCGTTTCGGAGTGACTGCGCCATTTGAAACCCTGTGTCCCAGGTACTCAATGGATGTTTGTGCGAACTGACATTTCTTCATTTTGAGCCTGACGCATTCGCTTTTAAAAGCGTTTAGAACGGCGTCGAGATGCTTCAGATGGTTAGAAAACGTGTCAGAATACACCACAATATCATCGAAGTAGTTCGTGACGTGCGCTAAGCGGTGTTTTGCTAGGATGGACTTGACAGCCCGCTCAAAAGTGGCTGGGGCGTTACGGAGACCGAAAGGCATAACAAGCCATTCGTAGTGACCGGTACGTGTCACAAAGGCTGTTTTCGGAATGTCTTCCGGGTGCATATTGACGTGCCAGTAACCCGACGTGATGTCTAACGTTGAAAAGTACGTCGATTTCCCGAGAGAGTCTAGAACGTCGTCAATGCGAGGGATGGGTTGGTAGTCGGGCACCGTCACTGCGTTCAGTTTGCGGTAATCTATGCAGAAACGTGTGCGCCCTTCTCCCTTTTTCTCTGCCAGAAGTGCCGGGGCAGCGTACGGAGACGTAGACAGCCGTATTACGCCTTGCGTGAGAAGGTCGCTGACTTGTCTGTCCATTTCGACGCTATCGGCTTCTGAGCATCGATAGGGAGCCCTGCGGATGGGGACGTTGTTTGCGACGGGAATGCGATGCATCTCGCTACTGATACACCCAATGTCAGTTTGTGATTTGGAAAAAATGTTCTCATACTTGTGGAGAAGTTGCTTAAGTGCAGACCTCTGAGTTTCATTTAGGTGGGCCAAATCGGAAGCTTGAGGTTCCTGTACACAAGCGTTTTTGTCAGCCGCGTAACGGACTTGTGGGCGTTGGGAGTGGAGGACATCATTTCCTTGGCGTAGGGTCAGGGTGTCGAGGTCTAGAAACAAGTTGAAGAGGCATGCGCTGTCCAAGCCAAGAAGTAGATTGCTCGTCATTCCTTGCAGAACGTGCGCTTCTATTTCCCTGGTGATTTTTCCGATTCGTACTTTTATATTGACGCGACCCAAAGTTTTGGTAGATGATGTTACTTGATCTACAGTGATGCATGAATCTCTCATTATTTGTAGGCGAAGGGCTGTCAGCACTGCTTCGCTGATACAGGTAATTGTGGCTCCGGTATCAAGAGTAGCGCTGACTGGGTGCCCGTTAATGAGTGCATCAAAGTGAATTAACATAGCTTTGGGTCGCCCTCCTCGTTTCCCTGGTTGGTAGCGAGGGCGGAAATGCTTGCGCGTCGTGGCCATTCATTGTGCCAGTGCATCTGTCGTGGCAAGCCGGCCATGGCGCAATGCCTACATTCGGACATGGGTGCTCGGCCCGGCGTATTAGGCGGACGCTGATGGGAATTGCCGCTCGGTGCATTGATCTGTGCGTGTCGACCTGGTGGAACGCGGTGCGACTTAGCTCGGTTCATAGCAGCCTCTACTCTAAGCGCAGCTGAAAGCCACGCTGCTGGGGTGGATGGAGTAAGCCCAGCAAAAGCCATTTCCATTTCAGCAGGAAGGCCGTCGATGAGCCCTGATATAAGGTTTGCGTCCTTTAGTTCAGCGAGGCGTCCCAGACATATTTTTTCATCGTAATACTCCTTGAGGCTCTGGCCCGATTTCAGGCGGCAATGAATGAACTGACGGAATGGATCCGTGATGGCGCTTGCGAACCGTTTGGTCATGCATGCAACGAGGTCCTCCCAAGCTGTGCCAGTGTCAAACACCTCGGTAAGGTACCAGCGGAAGGCCTCACCTTCAAGGTAATCGGAGAAATTCAACAACTTGTCTCGCTCGGTCCATGCAGCGGCCGCAGTCTTCACCTCGAAGAGTCGGAGCCACTTGTCAAAGGGAACATTGTCGCTTGCTCCCGAGTACTTGGGGATGGTGATGGCTTTCTTGGATGTTGTCATGATGCGGGGTTGCACGGTAAATCCTGTCGGCTAGTGTAACGCAGGAGACATGGCGTCCGTCGAACCAACCCCTTTATTAACAAGTTCTTCTTCATCGTCCACCACTATCGCACCGCACCGTCTCTTGGTGGCTAATCTCCCATTCCGGCCAACTGCCCTGCACCATCCATCTGCGGGACGTCACATATATATATATTGTGATGTTATGGCAGGTTCAGGGCCGTAGTGGGAGCGGCTCTCAAGTGACGAGGCAGGTGACCAAATTAAACAACGGAAATATTTATCAAAAAAAATAAAAGGCAGAAAAAGGAAGGAGGAAAAAATGACTAAAGATGCCGCGAGTCCGGCGTGGCACGCGAATACGCTGTCGCTGTCAGAAGGGTTCGAGTCCAAGCCGCGCGAAATCGCTCAAGGGCCTCACAGTTTTTGGCGGCGGCGGGAGCGGCAGCGAGTAGAAGCTCCGGTCGAGGCGGCTACCGCTGGCGGTTGTTGTCGTTGACGCAGCGTGGCACCGGCATCCGACCGCAGTCACCGCGCCATGACGGCGTTACCGTTGGTCTGCCCGAGAAGCTGGTCGGCGGGAACACGAGCAGTGCTTGGGGTAGCGCTGCCGCAGTCCGGGCGACTGCCGCTGGAGCGCAGGATCTTTTCATGATCGGCGTACCCGCAGGCCGGTCGACTGCCGCTGGTCCGCCAGGCTACCACGGGGTAGACGCTCCGCTGGTTGCCCTCGATCGCTTCTCGATCCTTCCGGATCCCCCGAGCCTCGTTCCTCCTCTTTCTCCCTTGTCTCGAGCCCCTTTTCGATCTTCGCTTCTTTCTCTTCACTTTGCTACTCGCGCGCTTGCTGCGCCTTTTCCCCGCCGTTTTTTCTTGTATTTACCGCGCCCAGGGCACTTCATGACATTCATGACAATATATATATATATATATATATATATATATATATATATATATATATATATATATTGTGGGCATTGGGGTGTACTGTTGTGATATTTATGCGTGGAAGCGACATGACCATTGTTATATCCAGTGTGGAACACGGCGGGTCAATCCCTCTGTTCCTTCTACCCATCCAAACCCATCGCCACTGTCATCTGTGTAGAACCATCATCATCCCCGGACAGTTCAACCTTTCGGTGGCCTGTGCTCGGGAGCCTAATTAAAAGTGGTCCTTCAGCACCTCGGAGCTCTGTCTCTCAATATATATATATATATATATATATATATAGGAAGCAATCAAACTTGGAAGATGGTAGAGAACACAAGAAAGAAAACTTCGAACAAGGTAGCTACCTCGACTGTTGCCAACGTTTCAGTAGAAACTTGCCTTTGTCAGGGCAATCCCTCGCCTGGCTGGCACGCTTTATGTAGGGGTAGGTCCCGAAATGAGATGAGAGAAGGAAGTGGAATTGAGAAAGCGATTGGTTGGGAGTATGTAGGGGGAGATATTGAGGGGGAAAGAAGGTTGTGTAGTTTGAGCCGCAAAGGCGGTAAGAGGGTAGTCAGCCTTGGATTGATATTCGAGGATATTCTGGGAGAGAAAGTATGAAAGGGTGTTTGTTGGCCCACCTCGTGGCCTACCGAAAGGTTCTCAGAAACGCCCGAATCAGAGCAGGTGGTGCGAGGAGTCCTTATCCGAAGCTATCTGCAAGCCTCAGGATAGCTTGCAGATAGGCTTGGTGGCTACCCGCAATTTTTCCTGACATTGCGAGTCGCAGGTTGTCGACCAAGCAACGTTCTAAAGATGGACTGGTCAAATGCCACAAGCGCAATTGATCCCTCTGGAGCACGAGGTAGGCATTTTTTCAATTTTGCCGTCCTTCAAATCTGAAGTCGCTATTATTCAGTAGCACGTGTTTTATTTAGCGGCACCCGACTCCTACATATACACTATTATTTTACCGCCCCCTTTAGCGGACGACAAAACTCGGAATTTTTACTAATGAAGTGACTGGTCATAATGATCTTACGATGCGGTCATGTCCTGAACTAAATTTGCGCCCTCAAAAGCTTCCTTTCGACACCACAATTCCTTTTCTGCTACCATTTTAGCATCTGCACTGAATTGGCGAAGGTTAAGTAGTCCTAATACTGATCAGCGGGATTTCGCTTTTATTTGCCACACAAGATTTTCCTTATTGACACCTTTATTTTGATACCCCTTACACCTTAGCGGCATCTCTGAATTTTAACCTAATTTATGACTAACCATGACTATCTCATCAGGATAACGATGAAGCATTTTTTTATTTGTTCCACATCATTCCTCTCATCAAGACTTTCAATTTGATACCCCATATGCCCCAGCAGCATCACTTTGGTTTTTAAACCAATCTATGACTCACAATGGCTCTGTCATGATTATGACTGGATTAATTCTGTATTTGTTCAACGTCATTTCCCTAATCGAAATCTTTAATTTTATACCCAACGCGCCTACGCGGCTTCACTATAACTTTTAACCTAATTTATGACTGACCATGACTATGTCATGACTGTGACCAGAAGCATTTTTTAGGGGCGAAGCTCCTCTTGCTCGGGCCCTGTCCCGTCCCTCGTTGCTGCTGTATACGGCACGACACATTAATGATGATTGTGACAGGATCCCCCTAGGGATTGGCCAACCAAAGATTTGCCGAAGAGGACAAAACGTTCAACGCGTTCGTTGCTAACCAACAAGGAGAAGAGGAAGAAGAAGTGGTTGTCGTTCGTCGCCTGCGAGCTCAAGACAGGTACCGGGGGTACACGACACAAGACGCTCTGCAGAAGACGACGGCCAAGGTGGCTAAAATGTCACACACCAAATTCGCCAACTTACCCATATAGATTCTCATCGTCCAGAATAACCCCTACATAACCACCACAAACATCGACCTCGCCGACGAGCTTGTCAACAAAGCGGTGGAAAGCTTGACGTGTCGAGTCTTTATATGATGTGCGGGCGAATGTTTGACGGTTTTACCGATAAGCATTTTTGCTTGGCCCCTCTCATCATCATTCACTTCGTGCAGATGGCGGAATTTTTTTTTTTATTTATCCGACGTGATTTCCCTCATCAAGACTTTCAATTTGACACCCCACTCGCCCTAGAGGACCATTACTTTGAATTTTAACCCTGTTTCTAACTCACCATGACTGCGTCGCGTTTGTAACCAGGAAGCAACTTTTTAATTTTTTGTTTGTGAATCCCTTCATTGACAACTTCAATTCGATACCCTACACGCACTAGAGGCCTCACTATGAATTTTAAACCATATATGACTCACCATGACAATATCATGATTATGACCTGGATGCACTTCTTATTTGTCCAGCGCTATTTTCCTAATCTAAGTCTCCAATTTGATACCCTACATGCCTAAGGGGCATCACTAAAAATTTCAACCCTATTCATGGCTCGTCAACGCATAAATGTGGGCTAGTTGGTTCGAACTGTGAAACATGGTTACTTAGCGCGGTAAAGACTGGACAATTAGGAAAGAGCACAGCGCTAGTAATTGAGGTCTTTCCTTATTGTCCCGTCTTTACCGCGCTAAGTGACCATGTTTCATGGTTATGACTCGCCATGACTATGTCATAAATATAAGCAGGATGCATTTTCGTCCCACGTGATTTCCCTCATTGAGACCTTCAGTTTGATACCCAACACGCACTAGCGGCATCACTATGAATTTGAAACCAATCTATGATTCTCCATGACAATGTCATGACTATTACCAGGATGCACTTCTAGATGTAAGACGTTATTTCCCTAATCGAAACCTCTAATTTGATACCTGTCATGCCTACGGATCATGACCATTAATTCCAACCTAATTTATGACTCTCCCTGACTGTGTCATGGTTATAACCAGGAAGCAATATTTTATTTTTCCCCCGCGAATCGACGTACTGAAACCTTAAATTTGGTACCTCACTCATCCTGGAGGCATCATTTTGAATTTTATCCTAATCTGCGACTAGACATGACGTTCATGATGCGGTTAATAACTAGGCGGAAAACGCGTCGCCGGGACTTCATTTAAAAAAGATGTTCGTGTCATATGACTAAAGTCATGACAGGTTGCAAGTGGTTGTACATTTAAATAACATGGAAACACATATGTTGCACATGGGTAATGACATCTCAAGTCCATTTTCGCGATTTTTGCACGTGTGGCGCTGTTGACCGGCGCCAACTAAGGCCCCTAGCGCCAACAGCACAACCTGTTCCAGGTCGGGCCCCTATAGTCAAGCAAGCATGTAAACAATAAAATTACACCTTCTTCCCGTAGGGGAACCCTGAGTAGTATGCGAAGTAGCTGTGGGGTCGACTGAAGTTCCCATTAGTTTCCAGTTCGTCGTTTTCGTTGACGTTCAGCTTCGCGTGCCTTTGTTGTATCAGTAGCTTCTTGACGTAGTTTGAATGAGTGAAGGACAGAAGGCGTGTTCGTAGCGCATGTTCCCGTCTCGGTTTGTGGCGCAATGGGAAGAGCGCCACGTACCTCCCGTTGCGGCCAGACAGTCGCGGGATCGAAACCGGGCGCCGCCTAACTATTTCTTTTTATAGTGGACGGCGCTGACGTCAGCCCAAACCATGACGGGCTGAAGAGACGCGCATGTGCAAAAGAGTGCGGATGGCGGACAACGACAACGACAACGACAACGAGGGAGGGAGGGACACAGCACTGAGCATCAGATGCTTTGCATCTGAAACAACGGCACTCCCATGAACGCCTTGATCTTCAAAGGCTCGTGGGAACAGTTGGCTTTGCCACAAGGCGTTTTTTGAGGATGCAGAACGTGATTGGACAGGACCGTAACCATAAACAGCTTCGATGTAAATGAACTGAGTTCAGGTCACCTTCCTCGATGTCCTTTGTTTATCCTCCGGGACCAAGCGCTCGCTCGAGCCCGAAACCTCTTTGCCATGCCCACGCAGCCTATATCAAGGGTTTGGTGTTCAATACATGCTTAGATTTGCTTGTAGGCGGTGCTACACCTCATGGTCTAGCAAGTATAGCTGCATTAAATCTGCAACAAAAATTATTTACAACCGCACTTGAGTAACGGGATCATGTATCGCTTACCAAACGCGAGAATTTCAGCGGACGAGTTTGCACCGTACTTTTCGTGAATCCGCGTAAATTTTGAAAACATTCAGTCCATATGAATTCTGGGTCTATGTTATTCCGTCATGACCTTCACACAGAGGTACTTGAATGGATGCGCACCATCACCCAACAGCCCCTGATCACAGCCCCTCCCTTACTAGCACCCATCGACGCCCCCCTTCCCATTGATGCTGACGCCGACCAAGAACTCTAAATGCACTGTTTTCTGGCAATGGAACTGCCGTGGGTACCGAAACAAGCGGTACACTCTGCAGGCGCTCCTCACCACATTGCCCAAAACCCCTGATATTATAGCTTTACAAGAGACTGGACCCAATGTAAAACTACTTAATTACACACCCTACCTTAACCCTAACTTTCCTCAAGTGGCCACGCTAATTCAACGCAACTATAGCGTAGAGCAGCACACTCTGTATTCGGACATCCCCCACATTTTCACTGTTATACTGCCGAAGAAACTCGGACAGACCAGGCTCCACGTTCTCAATATATACAGTTCTCCGAAGCAAACAAAACATGCCTTCCGCGACCTCTTCCACTCTGCTCTCACAATCGCCAACCGTCATCAACTCGTCATCCTAGGTGATTTTAACGCCCCTCACATCGCCTGGGGTTATCACCGCACCACCAAGAAGGGTCGCCTCATCTGGGACACTATTCAAGCCCTCCACATTACAGCACACAATGAGCCCGATCTAGCCACCCGAATCGGTACCAGCGTCCAACGCGACACGGCACCCGACCTTACACTCTCCCACTGCCTCGGTCCGGCCGCTTGGCAACCTACTCCACATACACTGGGAAGTGATCATTATATTACCGAGCTAAGCACCTCGCTACAGCTATCCCCCCATGAACATCCCACCCACACTACTATCACAGATTGGGACGCCTTCCGATTAGAAAGCCAACACATACCACCCCCACAAGGAAGCACAGAGGAGGACTTAGAGGAGTGGGTCTCTAACATTCTGCGTACAAAGCAAGAGCACGATCGCCCAATCGACCCGGACATTCCTGCGGAGTATGTAGACTCCAAAATGCTTCACCTTTGGGAAGCATATTCCAGTCTCGAGCGACGGTGGAAGCGTCACAAACACCGCCATCGCCTCCGCCGAAAGTTAAATTTACTTCGGCAGGAAATCACGAAACATGCAACCTATCGGCCAGAACCAGCTGGATCCAACTATGCGACGATATGAGGGGCAAGCTTTCCATGCGTCGCACATGGGCATTACTCCGTCATCTCCTCGATCCCACAAAATCCCGAACGCATCAACACACGCGTATAACCCAGCTTCTCCATGGTTTAAACCTGTCCCAAGAGGCCATCCTTCGACAGCTCCACACTACATACATCCCGAAACCATTTCCTTCTGACTCCACCCCCCTTTTCTACACCGGCACCGCTAATTCGGAGCTAGATGCTGAAATTGCGCGAGAGGAGGTAGAGGCAGCATTACGACGCACCCTTCGAAGGCAAACGGCTCCCGGCCCGGACAAAATCTCGAATAAAATTCTTCGCCATCTGGATGACACATCTATAGACCACCTCACCCAATTCTTCAATGCACACTGGAACGCTGGTACACTACCTCGTAGTTGGAAACACTCCGATATCACTTTGATTCCCAAGCCAGCCAAACCTCTCGCACTGCCCAATCTACGACCCATCTCGCTCACCTCCTGCCTCGGAAAACTTTTCGAACACGTCATTTATAATAGGGTATCCGCACACCTTGAAGAACATTCCCTCTTTCCCCCCAACCTCATAGGCTTCCGCCCCGGACTGTCCACACAGGACGCCCTTCTGCAAATCCACCATGATATTCTACAACACCCCCCCCCCACCAGAGACTATGCGGCGATCCTCGCCTTAGATCTCCATAAGGCATTTGATCAGGTAGGGCACTCCGCCATTCTTAGCTCCATCAACACACTGCACCTAGGCGATCGAACATACACCTACATACGCAATTTCCTCACCGATCGCACCGCCACTCTCCGACTGGGCACCGTCAAATCAAACATTTTCGACATGCCCAACAGAGGCACCCCCCAAGGGGCCGTTCTTTCACCTCTACTATTCAATCTCTCCATACTCCCTCTCGCGAATGCTCTAGAAAATATACCGTCCCTCCACTCGCCAATATACGCGGACGACATTACACTTTGGGTCACGCAAGGCAGCGACGCCCACATAGAGGCCACACTCTCAGCAGGGGCTGCCACAGTCTCCCGTCTTGCTGCACAAGCAGGCTTGACTTGCTCGGCGTCTAAATCAGCACTCCTACTCCTTCCTCCACCTAGAATTAGACCCACTCCCCTGACCACCATTCAGGTAATGCTGGACGGACAACCAATCCCCCGGGTCTCCCAGCTTCGCCTTCTCGGCATGCATCTCCAAGCCAACAGGAGCAGCACAGACACCATACATCTTTTGCGCACTCACACCATCCAGACTATTGGTCTCATTAAACGTATCACGTCTAGGAAACATGGGCTAACGGAATTAGAACGGCTGCGAATTGTGCAGTGCTTCCTGGTGAGCCGTTTTTGCTATCACCTCCCGTACGCACAGCTCACCCCCTCTCAACGTACCTCCCTCGATGCCTTACATCGGAGAGCCTATCGCTCCGTGCTGCTACTGCCCCCCCCCCCCCACGCACCCACCCAACGACTCCTCGCGCTTGGTATACATAATACCATAGACGAACTAATCGAAGCCCATCGCCTGGCCCAGCTTACGCGCCTTTCCCAGACCCCGGCTGGTCGGCAGATCCTCGACCGAATTCATGCCAACCCCCCGCTTATACTAGATCCTCCAGCGCACATCCCCCGGCTTCTCAGCGGGCGTCTCCAAATTAAGCCGATCCCGCGAAATATGCATCCAGCTTACCACCGCGGACGCCGTCTAGCCCGAGCCCAAGCACACCTCTCCCGCTACCCTTCATCTGAGCATACTCTCTACGTAGACGCAGCGGCCTACCCCACCCATCCTGCCTTCGCACTCGCTGTAGTAGGTGCTTCTCCAACAATCCCTCAGGCTTCAGCTACAGTCGCCACCACCTCCTCGGTAACTGCGGAAGAGGCAGCCATTGCCCTTGCCCTAACTCAATTACCTACCCCCCAGATCATTTTATCTGACTCCCAAACTGCCATACGAAATTACACAAAGGGCGTCATTTCCACAGCTGCCCTAAAAATTCTTCTTCAGAATCACCCTGCCCACCCCGTGATGCTGCTGTGGACTCCGGCCCACACCGGCGTAGGTTGTAATGAGACGGCACACCAACACGCCCGAGCTTTGATATCCCGGGCTCCCGTTTCTTTTACGCCTACACACGGCATCCCCGAAATGTCCCACGCGTACCTACTTACGTACAGGGACATAACTCAACATTACCGCCTCCTCCGCAGGAACCTACCTCCCCCGCACCCTTCACTTACTCCGCTGGCAGCGCACATGTGGCGGTTCTTACAAACCCACACTTTCCCACACCGCACTCTCCTTGTGCACACTCACCCACACCAATTCACCTCCCCTCACTGCCCCTCATGTGGCGCGCTGGACACTCTCTTCCACTCGCTCTGTGAGTGTCCGCGCGACCCCTTCCCCCCTTTCCCCTCCCCTTCTCACTGGGAGCAGGCTCTGGGGTGCTCTGACCTCGCAACGCAAGAAGCCGTCACGGACAGAGCCCTGGACGTCGCGGGGGCCCTTTGGGCCTCCGCCACCCCCCTACCCTGAACCCAGTGTAAAATAAAGTGGCACTACTACTACTACTACTGAGTTCTGATTCCATTTCGAGCTATGATGCCGAGTGAGTTTTGAGTCCGTTTGAGTTCTGAGCCCCAGTGAGTTAGTTAATTTTGAATTTTGGGCGCAAGTGATTTCTGAGCTCATTTTGAGTCTGAGCCCGAGTGAGTTCCAAGACCATTTTGAGTTGTGAGCCCCAGTGAGTTTCGAGCTCATTTTAAGTTCTGAGCCCGAATGGGTTTTGAGTCCATTTTGAGTGCTGAGACCATTTTGAATTCTGAGAGTGAAGTGAGTTTCGAGCCCCAGTGAGTTCTGAGCCCGAGGGAGTTCGAGTTTCGCGCTTGAAGTGAGTTTGAGTTTGAGAGAGCACAGATTATTTGCTCACCGAATCCGATTAGTGTGAGTAGGAGTGAGCGGTGATTCCACAAATAAATCTGTGAGTGAGTTTGAACAAGCCCGTCTAATTTTGCCGAGGCACGACCCTATGTTCTATTGTAAACATCGTGAATGGCAACATGCATTTTCTCTAAGGCATGCCCAATTATCGTTCGCTGCGTTAGGGCATCCCGTAAGCTCACCAGCTATTGCCAAGCCAATTATCAGCATTGCGCAGAGTGGTATACACTGCTTTGGACAAAAATGATTTAAGGAGCTTGCAAGGCGCCTCTCATGGCTTATTCTGTGTACGGATGCTAACGAGCGGGCCGACTACGCCTTTCCCGGGGTGCCAGCTGCGGCACCCGGCCGGTGGCGTACCTGCCACTCACAACCCTTCTGCAAGGACGCGTGATTTTTAAAGATCATCTGTGCCCCTGGTCTACCCCAGCATTTTTCGAGCTGCTCCGAAAGGGGAATCCATCTTGTTTCTCAGAAACCTTGCCCTAGCGTACGCCTCTTAATTGATAGCACCGGGGGAGGACTGCTAAACAAGGTGTGTCAAAATGCAAACTTTGTTATCGCCTTTCTCATTAGAAGAGCGAGCAACTTCTTGGATTTCCTACGACAGCGGTTCTCAAATGGGGGTCTGCGGATCCCAGGGGGTCCGCGAGAGCGCATGTGGGGTCCGCGAAGCCTACTCCAAAACGCCCACACTTCCCCCCCCCCGCCCCTCAATCTTTCCTGCATTTTGCGGAACTTCCTGGAAATGCAAATAGGTAGCTTCGCCGCTGGATATGTACGTTTAATTTCTCTGCGTTGCACATATTTTGGCATCTGCTTTTTGCACAACACGCCAGCTAAGAGAGAGATAAAAAAAGAAAAAGAAAAGCAGCATACGGGTGTTCAGAAGACTATTCAGGACAAATTGTTCAACATTACAACACGCATCGTCATAAAATGCAGCAGAAAATCCGGGCAGTGAATAACTGTGTACACACTGAACTTTTTTACACCCTTTTTGGCCGAAAAGGGTGTAAAAACCTTGTCCCATGGCTAACACTCTTAAAAGGTGTTTTCGCAAAAAAGGGTGTACGGACGAAAAAAGGGTGTAGAACGAAAAAAGGTTGTTGAGCTCAACACCTTTAAAAACGGGTGTTGAGGACGCTCAACACCCTAAATAAAGGGTGTTGAGCATCCTCACACTGTTTTTTAAAGGTGATGGCATGCGCAGTACCATGGTGCTGTGCATGTCATCACCAGGGCCTTGGAGGCTTGCGACCTATCACCATGGTGTCCTAATGCAATTCATGGCGACAGGTGTATGTCTGGAGGCTCTGTAAGTGAATGAAATGCAACAATTTATGACTAATGGCACAATTTTAAGTTATGTATACATGGCGTCAAACTCTGATATCTTGAAATATCGGTTAACTTGACATGACACACAAAAAAAACGTAGTAGTCTGAACCAAAAAAGAAGAAATAATAGAACTTCACAATTTCATGCACGTGACGATCACAACATTGGTGCACAAAGAGGGACCACTGAAAACCGTTATCAGTGTGCTCACTACACATTAGCATTCAAGTGATACAACTGATACAGCTTTTCCTCCAAAAGCACCCACCTAAAGGGGTACAAAAAGGGTGCATCATCCTCGGTTCACAAATGGCGCTGCAGGTGTGCAGCCACATATGGCACAGTATGACACACAATTACGGTATGAAACATTCGTGCTTTCCAAGCTCCGTTCTATGAGACATTCCATTGAAGCTCAATGTCAGCTGATAATTTACTTGAACTTTTTGTCCCACCGATTTTTGAAACATCCATTTATAAAGTCTAATATTACAGCCAAATCGCACTACAGAAGTTGTATCATTAGAAGTTGTTGATTATTTGAAGCGGTGTTAAAAATTCAATTTTATGTTCATTTTGCTGAACTGCAGCGCACATCCTTCGAGCTTCACTGCACAGGATAAACGTGTTATGCAGTGAAAGCAAGTAGGCGTGCAACACATTAACTGCACAAAAGTTCTTTGAACCTTAAAACCCTTGGCTCCTCAGCATTGCATCAAACTTCCAATCACGGTAACTGCCCGCAATGTTTAGTGCCTTATTCTTGAGCTGAGCAGAAAAGCTCAATATTAAGACAGACCAAATGCAATATGTATACTTCCCTCCGTACTGTGGCTATATTCTACACATAGAAGTTGGGTCCCCACTGCCACTTATTTTATTTTACATTATTCTTTTTGCTTCATGAAAAATGACCACACATAGCAATACCAAGAACTGTAAACATCACAGAACAATGCATATGAGTTCCCTGGTGAAGCGCATGGTTGAAATGTGATGACATTGTTGCTATAGCAGTATTTTATCATGAGTCTAGCTTGTGCATGGTGCCTTGCATTACGGTATGTCCCTGCTGGTGGATGTGGGGTCATTTTTCGATGTTACAAATGAAAAGCCAACAGCCAGTGCCCATTAGTTTCGTCTAGTATTACGAGGTGCTTCATGGGAAGCATCAAACTCGTCTATAGCCCTTTTTAGAGTTCACTAGAAGTAAAATCAGCAAAATGTTATTGATAAAACGTCCAGCATCTTTTTTATTAGCAGCTTTAGTGTTGCTACTTTCCATATTCAGGTTTTTTCTGCTTTTCTTAATGACATTTTTGTTTCGCTGAGAAGGTGCATAACCAATGAAAGCTTTTCTGTAAACCTTTGGTAGCTATGCAATTGTTAGAAAATATTTTACTAAATAAGGCAGCTTAAACTAAGAATAATTGCATTTAGAAACATTAAAATCAATTTAAATTGATCATACATTTCTGGCTGTTTTTACACAAAGCTGCACATGGGATATTAAGTGCACCGCAGAGGAGGGCTCTGGATTAGCTTTGGCAACTTTGGGATATTTATTGTGGACTTAAATCTCCACACATGGGTATTTTCACTTTCTGCCTCCACCAGGAAAATGGCCACCAATTTAGAGAGGTATTCTTACTAGTATTTGACGTAAATTGTAAATAATCTCAAGTATTATAGCCACAAAATTATTCTCTACAACAGCACCCAGCGGGTGCTGTTATAGAGAGATTGTGCACTACACCAGACACACACTGTCGAGAGCTTTGACATCTACAATGACCTCTACAAAGCAAGCTAATACTGGTTAAATGTTTCATACCATAAGTACTGCGTGTTCAAAGCTCACGTGTGAAGTACAGATACTGGTGCTTCAGCAAGAACCGAGGATGAGCACCCTTCCTGGTTCTGAAAAAAAAATAAACATGGAAAAATGCTTTAAGCAGGATTAAGAAACACGGTTGAAAGAAAGTGAGCAAGCAATTCTTTCAAAATATGTAAAGCAATGCAAACAAATATTTATTTCAACTTCATGTCCACAAAAGACAATCTCATTAGGGCTGGTAATGGGGTCTTGGGTAAAAAAAGAGCAGAGAGCACTTATATACATGCTACAGGGAACATTCACGCCAAAAATTGCTTGAGCACTTAAACTAATCACTGTTCAACAAATGCATGAAAATTGAATGGATGAAAAACCAGCGGTAAACACAGGACACAGTTAAAAGAGAACGGGGCAAGCTTATCCCGTCGTTCTCTTCCGTACCCTGTGTTTTCCGCTGGTTTTTCATCCATTCAAGCATGTACCAACTAGCACAGTCCGACGCCTTGGTATCATAGAAATACGAATTGTCACTCCTTACAAACAGTTGGAAAAAAAGAAAGTATAAAGCAAGTGACAAAATTAAAATGACAGCAGATTGGTTAACTTTTAATTTTAAGTGATAATATAAAAAATAATGGCATGAATGAAAGTGAGCAGCAACCAAAGGACCATGATGCTAGGCCGACATTCCACTTTGATGCAAAATATCCGCTTTCAACGCTACATAGGCCAAACATGCAATAAGGCAACCCTTTAGGCCCCCAAAAACATACCAGAATCTTTAAAAAAGCTACAATTTAGTTGAGAAAAACTGACCACAACAAATTGGAATTGACAACTAGATACAGTTGTCACACCCAAGCAAGCCGGCGAAAGAGGAACAGATATCTAGCTGTCCTACCCCCTATTTGTGCCCTAGCCTCTGATCCGCTGCAGCTAACAAAGAAATTGTTTATATGTAGAACTATTGCTCTTGGTCAAACATAGACAGTTCTAATGAAGGAGCCAAGTAGGTTCCGAAACGTTGGGAACGCTTCGGATATAGTCCTTTGTTAGAGTATTATATTTGTTTCCATCGAACACAAAAAACATGCATGGCATTAAATTTGTCTACTGCGGTTCTTTCATGGTGACATCACTACAAGAACCAAATATACAATACAGTGCATTAAAGGGGCCATTCGGACAATATAGAAGTTCGTTTCGTTCGAAATATTTCCTGTTTTATAGTGCCCCCACCACTTGACCGGCAGCAAATGATGCTGCATTCACTGAGAAATTAATTTATGTTAAAAGTCTGATTCTCCCACCATATCGTGTGTTTTTGGGATGTCAGCAATGAAGCCATAAGTGCGTGTAATCAAACAAACTACTGGGTCACTCGGGTCTGCAGCCTTGCTAGCCATCAGTCCTCCCAGGTGGAGCTACCATACTCATTCACGAACCGTTGTTTGCCATTGCTTTGTTTTTGACCGCGTCTGCACCTGGCTTGTTTTTGTTACTGTAGAAAGTAATGGTTTTGTGAAACATGGGGTATCCTCGACAAACAGGCTCACGTAAGACAACATCGCCTATGCCAATCGCCAGGACCGTGCAAGCCAACTCCAAAGCGGCGGAGTGCTGTCCAGCTAAAACAAGCATAGTACACGCCGTACCAACAGCAGTGCGCATCGGTACTTGTATGTTTACACGCATTTTCGTAACTTTCATTGTTTACTGCCCCATTTTTACTGCTGTAAAATGAATATGCATTACATTTAAGCGCAAATAGCTCGTTCGGCATGCTTACAAGGCCTGGCCCATTTGCGTTTGCTTTTGCCGGCCTCAGCCAATCGCACAGCTGGGGACATATGACATCATAGGTACTGCTGCGGGAAATGAGCTAGTGGGTCGCATGGCCATTCCTTTGTTCCTAATTATATAGCTTATTCGAGTGAAGTGCGCGTTAAAAATGGTGTCAGTATGATTCTAACGAGGCAATCTGTCGAATGAACCAAACTTGTGTGTTGTCTGCATGGCCCCTCTAAGCAAAGGAAAGGCAGCCAATTTTTTTATTTGGGCTGGCTTCATGCACACAGTAGTGCTCTATTACTGCCAGAAACTCATTACGGGACTCCTGACATATTTACAGTTGCAATAAAAATCAGAAATAGAACGAAAAATCATTGGACACTCAACAATGTCCAAAAAACAAAGGAATAATGTGCGAGTCAGCTACCTAAAACACTGCGACAGAAAATCAGATTCATCAAGGCAACTAATAAAAACCATGGCTAGTGCATAGCCACTACGCAGCTCATTTGTTAAGAGCTTATGTGCGTCCCCACAAGTTGGCTGTGTAAACCCACTGACACTTAACAGAGTCCAAGGTTCCACGAAAACTCGTCAGGGGAGGGTGATTCATTGATGAAATACAAGCAGGCACTCGCCTGGTCAAAAACAAATAAATAAAGATGCCTTGGGGCCCCTACTGGCCCCTTGTTCACAATGAAGAGGTGGTGAAAGGTCGCGACTATCTATAGGTTCGGTGGCGCAGATTGCGCATGTATATCTCGGGGAGATTACCCCGCTACCGGTTAATCGTGTTTTTAGTTGGTTGAATATGCTCTGATTATAAAAGTAGTCGTGTCGACAGGCGCTTCTCTGATGTGATTGTGCTTGCGGAATCGTAATCGATGGGGTGGTCAGTAGCCAGGTGATGATCCGCCAAGGCAATTCAACTTGCATTGCCTTTTTTGACATCGTTCTGGTGCTATTGAATTCTTTTAAAAATTTCCAGTTTCACCTATGTAGGATTAGGAACGAAAAAGAGACGCCGACCAGTCCAAACAAAACGTACTGACGTTTGGGCTTCCAGCACGGAAGCCTTGTTCACAATAAATGCATCACCAGAAGTGGGTCGTTTAAGTGGGCTTAAATAATCGCTGCAAAGAGAGTGCGTAGATCGGGTTTAGATTTCCGTCGTTACGTTTGACTGTGTTAGATGTGGTCTAAATGATTAGTGATTCCAGATGTATCCGTGATGCTGTCACTTTTTCTGTAGCGACGATTCTTGCATTGTCCCAATCAATCTTGTGGTCATTCACGACGGCGTCTTCGGCTAAAGCATTGTTGCGGACGCTTTTATTCTTTACGTCACGTGCGTGCTGCTGCAGACGATTCTTATAATTTCCTGATTCCCCGATATACACGCCACTGCAGTCTGCACAAGGTATCTCGTATACCACACCGGAGAAGCGCTCCTTGGGCAAGCGGTCCTCGACTCTCACAAGCTCATGGCGCATCTTTTTGGCTGGAACGTGGGCCACCTGCACGTCATATTCCCGTAGGATACGTGCCAAACATTCACTTGTTCCTGGAAGGTAGGGCACAGAAGCTCGCTTCATCGGGGCAGGAGGCACGTCCAGTTGTCCCCGTCGGGTCAGTTGGCGTTCCGTTGCGTTTTTAAAGTGCCTAGGGTAACCGCAGCTAGCCAGGTCGTCCCGTACCTTTGCCGTGTCCACCGCCGCATCCTCGGGCTTCGAGCACAATCTTTTCGCACGCTGCAGTAGCGTGCTAACAACAGCCATCTTGCGGGAAGCGGGGTGCACGGAGTTGAAGTTCAGGTAGCGACCTGTGTGCGTTTCCTTGCGGTACACGCTGAAACGTAGCCTCTGGCCCTGCCGAGACACGAGGACGTCCAGGAAGGGAAGTTTGCCATCGGCCCCCTCTTCTGACGTGAACTGAATGGCACGTTCCATACTGTTGAGGTGGGCCAGCAAGCTGTTCGCCGCGTCTTTCTGAACGACGCCAAAACAATCGTCGACATAACGCAAGAACACTTTTGGTTGAGGGGCAAAGGAGACTAGCGCGCGTGCTTCCAGCGCTTCCATAGTCAGGTTCGCCGCCGTGACCGAAATAACGGCACCCATTGGAGTCTCCTGCCTTTGCTTGTAAAAATGGCTTATAAAGACGAAGTACGTATTGTTGAGGCAAAAATCTAGAAGCCTGCGTAGTTCTGGCACATCCATCGGTGATCTCTTGGGCAACGTCTGATCAGCCTCGAGAGCAGCGGTGCATAGGTTGACAGCCAGGTCAATCGTAATGCTCGTGAAAAGGGACTTCACGTCGAAGGACACCATCAAGTCGTCTTTCTCGATCACGGTGTTGCGAGTCTTCTCGACAAAATCGAAAGAATTACGAATGTGAGTGGTCCCTTTACCGACGAGCGGAGCCAGAACTTGGTGCAGGAACACCTGTCGAAGTTCCTGCACCAAGTTCTGGCTCCGCTCGTCGGTAAAGGGACCACTCACATTCGTAATTCTTTCGATTTTGTCGAGGAGACTTGCAACACCGTGATCGAGAAAGACGACTTGATGGTGTCCTTCGACGTGAAGTCCCTTTTCACGAGCATTCCGATTGACCTGGCTGTCAACCTATGCCCCGCTGCTCTCGAGGCTGATCAGACGTTTTTAAGAAGAAGAAGAAGTTTATTCAAATACATTGTACAAAATACACGGGAAAAACAGTACAGACAAGGGTCCCAAAGTACAAGACTGTAATGGGCCCAAGAGATCACCGATGGATGAGCCAGAACTACGCAGGCTTCTAGATTTTTGCCTGAACAATACGTACTTCGTCTTTATAGGCCATTTTTACAAGCAAAGGCAGGAAACTCCAATGGGTGCCGCTATTTCGGTCACGGCGGCAAACCTGACCATGGAAACGCTGGAAGCACGCGCGCTAGCCTCCTTTGCCCCTCAATAAAAAGTGTTCTTGCGTTATGTCGACGATTGTTTCGGCGTCGTTCAGAAAGACGCGGCGAACAGCTTGCTGGCCCACCTCAACAGTATGGAACGTGCCATTCAGTTCACGTCAGAAGAGGGGACCGATGGCAAACTTCCCTTCCTGGACGTCCTCGAGTCTCGGCAGGGCCAGAGGCTACGTTTCAGCGTGTACCGCAAGGAAACGCACACAGACCGCTACCTGAACTTCAACTCCGTGCACCCCGCTTCCCGCAAGGCGGCTGTTGTTAGCACGCTACTGCAGCGTGCGAAAAGATCGTGCTCGAAGCCCGAGGATGCGGCGGTGGACACGGCAAAGGTACAGGACAACCTGGCTAGCTGCGGTTACCCGAGGCATTTTATAAACGCAACAGAACGCCAACTGACCCGACGGGGACAACTGGACGTGCCTCCTGCCCCGATGAAGCGAGCTCCTGTGCATTATTTTCCAGGAACAAGTGAATGTTTGGCACGTATCCTACGGGAATATGACGTGCAGGTGGCCCACGTTCCAGCCCAAAAGATGCGCCATGAGCTCGTGAGAGTCGAGGACCGCTTGCCCAAGGAGCGCTTCTCCGGTGTGGTATACGAGATACCTTGTGCAGACTGCAGCGGCGTGTATATCGGGGAATCAGGAAATTATAAGAATCATCTGCAGCAGCACGCACGTGAAGTAAAGAATAAAAGAGTCCGCAACAATGCTTTAGCCAAACACGCCGTCGTGAATGACCACAAGATTGATTGGGACAATGCAAGAATCGTCGCTACAGAAAAAGTGACCATCACGGCTACATCTGGAATAACTAATCATTCAGACCACATCTAACACAGTCAATCGTAACGACGGAAATCTAAACCCGATCTACTCACGCTCTTTGCAGCGATTATAGAAGCCCACTTAAACGACCCACTTCTGGTGATGCATTTATTGTGAACAAGGCTTCGGTGCTGGAAGCCCAAACGTCAGTACGTTTTGTTTGGACTGGTCGGCGTCTCTTTTTCGTTCCTAATGTACCCTCCCGGCCAGACGGGATTCCATCATGCTCTCGATTTCACCTATGTAGGATGCGTCGCAATCCTTGCATGGAATTTTGTAGGCAACACCGGGGAATCTTGATTTTTCTAAAGGGTCCTTCACGCGTACCAGCTTCTGATTAAGCCTGTTCGTTGGCACGTGTGCAATTTTAACGCCATATGTGCCAAACACCCTTGCAAAAGCTTCACTGATGCTTTGCGTGTAGAGGACGGCAGCGCAATTTTGCCTGTATTTTTCAGGAACCCTTTCGGGGGAGGCAACTGAAGCCCGCAATTGTTGCGTCCTCACAAGCTTTGAAGGGTAGCCATTGCTGCGAAGGTCCTTCCTTACCACGGCTAGCTCTTGCTTGCGCAGACCAGGCTCAGAGCAGATTTGTGATGCGCGTGAGAAGAGTGCAGCGGCGACGGAGCGTTTTTGGCCTACAGGATGCGCAGAGTCGAACCCCAGGTATCTACTCGTGTGGGTCGGCTTTCGATACACACTGGTTGTAAATCCTTGGGCCGACCATCTCACAAGTACGTCGAGGAAGGCGATCTGTCCATTATTTTCTTGTTCCATGGTGAACTGGATGCTTGGAACACAAGAGTTTAGATGCTCAAATAAAGGCATTACGTCTCGGCGGTGGATCACACAAAAACAGTCGTCTACGTAGCAGACAAACATCTTGGGGCCGCCTTTTACGAGTATAGCGCAGAATTTTCTAGAGCCTCTAGGGCAATATTCGCACAGACTACTGAAACGGAAGCTCCCATCCCTGTTCGAAACCGCTGGTCCGTTGAAAACAAAATATATGTGTTCTGCAGGCCAAATTCCAGGAGACAATACAAGTCTTGCGTCTCAATTGGCGAACGTGAAGGCAGAGATGCATCGTTCTCGAGTAGATCCTTGCAACTCCGGACCGCGTAATTTTGCCTGGAATTTGGCCTGCAGAACACGTTTTGTTTTCAACGTATAATGTTACAAGCAGCGGTTTGGAACAGCGATGGGAGCTTCCATTTCAGCAGTCTGTGCGAATATTGCCTTAGAGGCTCTAGAAAATTCTGCGCTATGCTCGTACAAGACGGCCCCAAGATCTTTGTCTGCTACGTAGACGACTGTTTTTGTGCGATCCACCGCCGAGACGTAATGCCTTTAATTGAGCATCTAAACTCTTGTGTTCCAAGCATCCAGTTCACCATGGAACAGGAAAATAATGGACAGATCGCCTTCCTCGACGTACTTGTGAGACGGTCGGCCAAAGGATTTACAACCAGTGTGTATCGAAAGCCGACCCACACGGGTAGATACCTGGGGTTCGACTCTGCGCATCCTATAGGCCAAAAACGCTCCGTCGCCGCTGCACTCTTCTCACGCGCATCACGAATCTGCTCTGAGCCTGGTCTGCGCAAGCAAGAGCTAGCCGTGGTAAGGAAGAACCTTCGCAGTAACGGCTACCCTTCAAAGCTTGTGAGGACGCAACAATTGCGGGCTTCAGTTGCCTCCTCCGAAAGGGTTCCTGAAGAAGACAGGCAAAAACGCGCTGCCGTCCCCTACACGCAAGGCATCAGTGTAGCTCTTGCAAGGGTGTTTGGCACATATGGCGTTAAAACTGCACACGTGCCAACGAACAGGCTTAAGCAGAAGCTGGTACGCATGAAGGACCCTTTAGAAAAATCAAGATTCCCCGGAGTTGCCTACAAAATTCCATGCAAGGATAGCGATGCATCCTACATAGTTCACTGGAAATTTTTAAAAGAAGAATTCAATAGCACCAGAATGATGTCAAAAAGGGCAATGTAAGCTGAAATGCCTTGGCGGATCATCACCTGGCTACTGACCACGTCATCGATTGGGATTCCGCAAGCATAATCGCATCAGAGAAGCGCCTGTCGACACGACTACTTTTAGAATCAGTGCATATTCAACCAACTAAAAACACGATTAACCGGTCGCGGGGTAATCTCCCCGAGATACACATGCGCACTCTGCGCCACCGAACCTATAAATAATCGAGACCTTTCACCCCCCTTCCATTGTGATCAAGGGACCAGTAGGGGCCCCAAAACGTCTTTATTTGTTTATTTGTTTTTGACCAGGCGAGTGCCTGCTTGTATTTCATCAACACCGAACTAACCCGCCTGAATCACCACTTCATAGACATTGAGCAATTCTTTGAATTGGTTTATTGTAGCAAGCTGTCTTGTTTATTTCCTTATTTTTTTGGCATTTCCTGTCTCATTTGAAATTGGGAGACCAGATAGCTTTTATTACGGGTCATGCACTGGTGACAACAAATATTTGATTTCACTTTAAACAATTTTGAGTTCTATTTTACTGCTCACCAGCCAATGACCTGAAATATAAGAGGCTCTTAAAACATGTGCTGGCATTTCTTTCCTGCACTGTAGTACAACTAATCATGACTTTTATCATATTTTGTTCACAAATTGTAATATTTAGAAAGTATTCAGCTGAATGAAAACGTTATTTCAGAAGCATGCGCAGTCAACAAGGCCTCAATGACTCTCACCACGTGGTTCACTTGTTTCCGTCACAAATAACCTGATTGCAGCCACATTCCACCCAAGACGAAGGTAACATACCCTCTGGGATGATGAATATTTAAAATGCCTTACGAGTAAGTGCTCAGCACATGAAATTGTGGCATTAAAACAGAAGATCCGTCTGCGGCATCCTTCACTTGGGGCAGCGCTTGATCACAAACTTCGAGAAGCTGAAAAATGCTCCATGCGCCGCTCCAGCCAGCAGAAACAATGCAGGACGCAAGTTGGTAGGTGGACCGTTGGCATCCTGCGATTGTGAAGATTTTTATTTAGTAGATGCTCTTTTTTTTTGTACCGTTGTTCATTTTTCCTTTAACAAGCAGCTGAACTCCTGCAGGTTCTACGAATCATACAAGCATAATAAAATGCAGCAATGCAGAACAATTGGCAGGGTTACCTCAATTTTTCTTTTCTAGGAATGAAAACAATGTAGGTAATCTATACACAACTACAATCAAACCTTTCAATTTTTACCTACTTCACTCCTAACAAGCCCGCATACACGTTAGACATGTGAGAAAGCTGCTAAATTTATGCCCACAAACTTAATCAGGCATCAGAAATCGGCAGGGAACGACGTGTTACCTTTAAATGGCACTTTTTTTGTTCAAAACACGTAAATGGGCGAGAAAGGCCCATAACTATGATTTCGTACCCTTATCTGGAATGGTTTTCAGGCAATGCTTACATCTCCCTTCAGTACCTTCAGGTGGTGGAGATCTTTGAAAACTCATTGCGGGCAAGTGGGTTGTGTTCAAGCTCTCGTATCTTGCCAGCATATGCTGGATTCCAGCATTCCCAATTCAACGTGACGACTTGAATGTGGTGGATGCAAGAAAGACACCCTCCGCGGTGGCTCAGTGGCTAAGGCGTTGCGCTGCTGAGCACGAGGTCGCGGGTGCTCCCCCCCCCCCCCCTTCATAATGTTTTATGCCAAGGCTGGGGTGCGGTTGGTTTAGGCAGCCTGAAAAACCGCCTGAAGTCACCTGCAGTTTTAAGGACATTCTTGCCCACATATAGCTGAAAACAAGGGCTATGTCAACGTCTGATCCCTGCGCCCGCTCCAGATGCTGTACCTGTCAATATATACAGCCCGGCTGCATTTCGCGCCGGATACACCGACAAGCACCGGGAACCTGCCGCGAGCCGATCAAAACAGCCCTACTGTTTCAATGGCGGAACAGCACGGCCGGGGAATGGCAGAACAGCAGGAAAAGCCTCATATAGGCTTACATGTGGTCGGGAGCGTGTCATTCCTTGTCTTTACACTGGTACAAAGTATAATCACATGACAGAGCATGTCGCTGTATTTTGTTCAGTCAACTATCAATCCTTGATATGTTTATTTTTCTACCGACATCGCATTTCATTGACTATTGCAGATCCATAATTTCTGCTGCATAAAAAGCATTGCTCTGCCCATGTTGTATTTCCTCCACATCAACAAAACTACACAATTCTCCTTATTGCGGAGCTTTGTTTTTTTGGCACTATTCCACTGTTTCCTTGACCTCCCTCTTGGTTAGAATCAGCATTCTGTATTTGCTTAACCGGAATTTTACTGAAGCCATGTCTGTTTCGATTTAACAGATGGAAATATAATGAAATTTAAGAAACGTGCAACAAGCTCAACATTCAACAGCAGTGCAATAAGGTGTTCTGCTTAGCGCAAGTTTACTACTCACGTTACTAGCACAAAAAATAACAAAAGGCGATTACTTAAGGACGAAGACGCACGTTTGCTAGCTTCACCGCCATAATATACGAATGCGCCACATGTACAGTCCACTGCGATTCGATGGTTGTCGCGGGAAAGCTACTCTTTCAAACGAAGCAGAAAGAACACCAGCTTTAGCAAATATTCCATGCAAGTTTCGTTATCGTCGGCGTAATAAAGGGCAACCAAGTCCAAGTCTGTGCTTGATAACAACGAATGTACAGCTTGAAACCCAAAGGGTGGCAAGTCAGTCGTGCGGGCCATTGTTGTATCATGGAACAGCCAACAAGGGAGCGAAGAGTGCGAAATCTCGATTTTCATGGTTCCGAAACGAAACCGTGGGCTGGTGGCACGCTTGGCCGCTCGATGCTGGCGCGATAACCTTCAAATCGTGCTCGACTGTACTTCATAGCTGACAAGAAAACTTAATAGTCCCTTTTCTAAAGGAAAATCTAAAACACGAGAATCTTGATAGCAAACATTCAGTGTTGGCCTCCACTTCCTCCCGACGAACTTCGGGGACCGCGCGCCACTCACGAGCGCACTCATGATCACGCTCACGAGCGTGGGTCCGCCTAACCACCTGCTCTGCGGACGAATGATTCGCCCGTGGTCTGCCCATAGACCAGCGAACGGGAATTTAGGTGATCATAATTATCATCACCATCTAAGCTCCTTAAAGGAGCCATGAAGAGAAAACACAAGTTTGGTTCATTCAAAAGATTGTCTCGTTAGAATCATACTGACACCACTTTTAACGTAAACTTCGCTCAAATAAGCTACATAATTAGGAAAAACGGGAATGGTCATGCGACCCACCAGTTCATTTCCCGCAACAGAACCTATGATGTCACATGAGCTAAGCTCTGCGATTGGCGGAGGCTGGCAGAAGCAGACGCCAATTAGGTAGAGCTTACAAACTAGACAAATGAGCGATTTGCGCTTAAATTCAGGGCAGATTCTTTACAAAGCAATAAGAATGATGGGACAAACAGTGGAAGTTACGAAAGCACATGTAAACATAGAAGTACTGATGCGTTCTGCTGTTCGTACTGCGCACAGCATGCTTGGTTTAGCTGCACAGCACTGCGGGGCTTGGGGTTGTCTCAGACGACACTGGCCGATTGACGCAAGCAACGGTGTCTTACGTGACCCCATTTGTCGTGCGAGCACTGTTTCAGGGAACGAATATTTTCTCCCAGAACAAAAACAAGCCAGATTTAAATGCGGGCAAAAACAAACCAAACGCTTGCCACGGTATGGTGGCGCCATCTAGGTTACAGAACGTAAAAAAACGCGGGAACAAACCAACACCGCTGTACAGGGTGGAGACAACCTTTGAACGGTCCCGTGCCGCCGCAATTGGGCCAACGGGCTCAACGCGTTATTATTTTCGTTTCCCACAAGACCTAGCAACGCGAAACAGACAATATGATTCAAACTTCTTCTGTAAACCGCGTTGCGGCGATAATTTTAGCGCGGTTTTGACACAATGACTTGCTTCGGCGGCGAGCGAGCAACCGAAAATGGCGCCGCCAGCGTATACGTGTCTCTGCCCTGTACAGCGGATGCGTGAATGAAGGTACTGTAGGCTGCAGAGCGGTCGGTTCCTGTGATGTCATTTGGGACCACGAAAACGCACGATTGAGCGGGAAAATCAAAATTTTAACCTAAATTGTTTAATTTCTCAGTGAATAAAGCACCATTTGTATCCGGACAAGCGCTGGGGGCACTATAAAACACGAAATCTTTCGAATAAAACCAACTTGCATTTTCTCTTCATGGCTCCTTTAAGGTGGGCTTTACAGTTAGCGTTGAGCATACACAAATCGCATGTTAAAGTCAGTTATTTCAAGCTTCGTTTGCAAAACAACGCGCAAGATGCCTTGCCTACATATTTCCCCGTCCCATCTTTTGGTCGACCACGGTTCCCCCCCCCCCCCCCCCCCCCCCCCCAAAAAAAAAAAATTCCTTGCTACGCGCCTGGCAAACGCCCAATCAGGAGTACGTTCAGCATGCACGTCGGTTGTTTAAAAAAAAGGGTGTAATGTATTGCTCAGAAGACTCAATGCTTGCACGCATCTTGGAGCAGCAACGGCCTTGGCAGATGTGTTTGAGTGGTTTTTCCTCTCTCATAACATCCACAGTGCTTTCAGGAAAAGCCCCAGGCCTAGCAATTAGCATGTTCCAGTTAAGAATAATGCTGCTGATACTTTACATTTTCAAATCTTTTTCTTTGTGGAAGGATGTTTCTTTATTGGCAGTACAGCACTAGCGTGCGTAAATCGCAGCCTTCAGAACCCCAATCAGGCCTGTTTAAATGGTACAGGCAGTTACATAACTATTTGAAAAAGTGGACTGCAAGGACTGTCAATTCACATGATAAACATCCAAAAAATAGCTGAAAACAGAACTGGTAAGGCTTTATCGAAGACTAAACTACAAAGGTAACAACATTTTTGTGTCACCACCTAAGAAATATGGCTTCACCGTAAACATGACTAACACCAGGAAGTTCGTATACATGGTGATTAACTGCTACGCCCACATTATGATTTTGGGTGAAACTTTTGAGTTTTCCGAAATTAACAATAAAGGTTGCCATTGAGCGCCTACATGTTAGGTTATGCATGAAACACCAATAATTGTTACGGGGGAGAGAACTTGTACATTCAAGTGATCGAACCTTATTCAAGTATGATAGCCCACTGTGCTACCAAAACTGTGTTTGAAAACTTACGTTCTGGCAGCCAAACACTGTTGACAATGCTTGTGGCTCTTGTCCGGTTGAATGGAGGGACGTGATGCGCTCAGACCGTCCAGAGGTCTAAAACGGGATGACACATGATTACCACACATGCAAGAATGGAAATGATTAGGTGCACGAATGTTACGTCTCGGGCAACACAACATTCAGCCAAAATCACTGCCCGCGTACCGCCGCACCGTACACATGGTGAGGTGGCTCGCCGCAAACGCAACGAAGCTTGCGAGGCGCGCACATTCGCTCGCAAACGATTCTCCCTCGCAATTCCCAACACGGCACAAACGACTGCGGTGATCAACGAAGCCGAAAACGCTGCGCAGCACAGTTTAGAGGAGTAGCCGCCCGTGTTCTGATAAACTACGCGTAAGACGTGGTTCGCAGTGGTGAACTCTGAAGCTGTTCAATATAGTGCTGCGGAATGGGAAACGTTACTGAGTTACTGAGCGCCACGGCGTTACTGAGCGCCAGTGCGTTTAGCGCTCAATGCAAGCACCACAATCTTTCGCACATCGCCTTTCTAGAGACGAGCCCTCTAGGTTCAACCTCGCCAGTTCAGTTAAACAATTCACACACGCGTGCTCCTGTTAACGAATCCTTAAAGCGGCGATGACAGCTACAAACGACATCCAGTGACAAGAAAGGCGGCAAATGTGACGACAGCTTACCGAGAGGAGCCGACGCAGAAGAGCGAGCGACGTTCAGAGGCAGGCGCCAAGCGAAATTAGCCGTCTTCAGGTGGCAAAGTTGTTCTCAAATACTTCATCGCGAAGTCGAACACGACAGACACAACCGAAGACGACGAGGTGCCCAATTAATCATAATAACTGCGCTTGTTTAACCGCACACCTCAGTAAACACGTAAACAATCCGATGAAAGACGGGTCACGGGGTATCTGTTCCGGAATCCGGCCACGCCGCCGCGCGCCGTACTCAAGATATCGGCCGTTGGCAGGGAGTTGCGTAAACAAATTAAAACGACAACAATAAATAATTACCTCTTTTACTGAATATAACATAATCTTTAGGTTTATTATTTACTGTGTGTATTATAATAAAGAAGCTTAGATATTTAAAGTTTACAAACACAAAACGCGAACTGAAGCTTATGGCGCTCGATTTGAACGTTAAAAAAAGCAGCAGATAGTAAGATAACACTGCGCAATGAAATTTGGCAGTGTTCTAGTGTAAGTAATCGTATTATTATTTGGCGTCTGTTTATTTAGCGCCCGATTTCATGCCCCTACCTCCCCAACTTTTGTTTTCTTTTGATATCTGCCTTGTTCTCCAACGTTGTTTCTGCAGGAGAAACTAGGTGGTCTGTTTATTGCATTTGTACACAATATTTACGGTCGCTAACAATAAGAATGGAATAAAATTGTGATTGCTAGTACGTTATAACTCCACTGAGTGACGAGAATGACTGTTGTCAGAGAGGGCTATGATTGTGCTGGTGGGGCAGGAGAGGAACAGGGAACGACGGAATGATGATACAGATGTCACAGTTCAAGGCTGTGCTGTGCTCCGTGCAAGGCTGTAGGAAACAAAAAGTGGGAGGGGGAGTGTTATTCTGTCGATGTCGTAATAAGCAAGGGCTGATATTTTTCCTGTTTCAACGTCGGTGCTGCCGCTGCTTTTTATTGAATTTGGCAGCTTTTTTTTTTTTTTGCTTTTGAACATTTTTGACGAGGTTGGGTGGATGGTACAATGGGATGTCTTTTTGAAATTGTATTGCATGCATGACCTCAATCAATGATGATCTGAACACCTTTTCCCCACCCTTTCAACACCCTTAAAAAAAAAGGGCGTTGAGGTTGGTCAACACCCTTTTTTTCACGCAAAAAGGGTGGAAAGCTACAAAAAAGGGTGTTGAGATTCAAGAAAAAGGGCGTAAGGGCCTCCCAACACCCTTTTTCAATTATTTTACGCCCTTTTTGGCCAAAAGGGTGTAAAAAAGTTTAGTGTGTAGCCTTGAGGAGACAGTGAGGTAAACAGGAAACGTCGTCTCGTTCTGTTGTAAATTTTAGGGCCCATTTACACGCTTCTCAAAGGGGAAAAGTGCGCTGTAAAGTTGCGGTACCGTTGAACCGCCATCACATTCCCCCCATTTTCTTCCGTCATCTATATATCAACACGCGTACACGCCTGCGGGGATAAATAAAGCAAGATTAACTTGCACAGCCTGTTCTTGAACCATAATTATGCCGATATATATACAAACATATTATGAAAACCTCAATTGATACTATTACCATCAGTATTGCTGACTCGCCCGGGGGTTAGCTTCTGAAAGACTTGAAACTATGATTATATAATGCGCAGAGTGCACAAAGCCCGTAGCAAAAGGCGTACAGTAATGACTCTTACGCACACCTAACTGCACAAACGCCTATTACAATGAAAGGCAAATACTTCCGTGGCACCAAGATCGAGCAAGCAAATTCACCGTGTTAAATAGATATTCATGGACAAAAATCAAAGTTGAAAAAAGAACAAGTCCGGCAATATCACTTTCTGTTGTAATATCAGTTTACATGAGAGGTTGACTGCTCATAAAATCTTAAAGCCGGCGGATGGAAAAATTGCTTAGTGGATATACACTTTTATTTTGCTCAGCAATATATGGTTCTCTGTATGAACCACGTCTAGAACAAGAACAAACGCATTACAAAGTAATGTCACCGTTTCTGATGTAAGTATAATTTCACATCATCTGTATATAATATTGGTTTCAAGTCGAGCGTCCTTCGAGGATTTCCTGATAAATCCAACGTCTCCAACGAGGTGAGATACTTACGGACTCTCAAATGAGCCACTTCGCTTTTGTTTTCAGGGACGGCTCCATTGGCAAGAGCCCCTGGAATAATACCGGTAGGAAGGTTACTACTGAGTCCCACGTGCAAAGCAGATGTTAAGCCGCATGCATCTCACGGCCTGGCACGGATATTTCGGGAGCTTAAAGAAAATAGTGCTCTTGAGCCCAGAAACGCGAAGTTGATACCGTTAGTTTTATTTACTCTTCCAGCTTACATTTCGTCCCATGGAAATAATTTTGAGGGAGGGAGCGGGGGGGGGGGGGGGGATATAACTCACTAACAGGAAGCTATACCGAACGAAAGCACAATTTGATATACTATCAGGACGGTAGCTCTACGGCAGTATTTTTGACCAGGCCTTTGGTGAGAGGACATAAATGCGTGAATCGAGCGCCCAGCCGAGCGCGATTTTCATTCGAAGTATCATTCACCTAAAACGACGGCTACGTCGCGCCCGTCAGAAAATACCAAGAAATTCGCCTGTTATTGCTCACATTAGTGCTCAGGTACGGAGGGAAGTAAAGCAAGCTGAAAGTAATTTTCTAACTAATATATTGTCGGAATACATAACCAACTCTCCCCAGAAATTTTGGCGGTACCTGTCTAGTTCTCAGTCTGAAATAACTGGGCTTTCTATGGACGGGACCTCCTATAGCGAACCGATTCAGATTGCTGAAGCACTCAATCATTACTTGAGTACTGTTTTTTCTGCAAGTATGGATAATTAAAAAAAAGGCTGCACATTCGATGATACCAGTGCCAATCTTCTTACCGTATCTAAAGAGGGTGTAATGGCATTACTGCTTGAACTGGATCATAAAAAATCACCTAGTCCGGATATGATTCCCAACGAATTTTCGAGGCGCTACTCTGATTGGGTTTCTAGTTTTTTAGTTAAAATTTTTAATTTGTCTTTGTGTACTTCCGCTGTCCCGAATGATTGGTTATTGGCAAGAGTTGCGCCCATTTTCAAAGCTGGTGACCGCCTTAGTGTTTGTAATTACCGCCCAATTTCTATCACATGCACGGCGTGCAAAGTTATAGAACATATAATTTCAAAATATATATTTCAATATATAGAAAACAATAATCTGTTTTATAATAAGTAACACGGTTTTAGAAAAGGCCTTTCAACCGTCACTCAGCTCTTTGAAACTGTTCATGCTTTCGCTACAGCGATAAACTCAAAAGAACAAGTCGATGTGATAGTAATTGATTTCTCTAAGGCCTTTGATAGAGTATGTCACCAGAAACTTATTCAAAAAATGTTGAAATTTGGTATTGATCCCGCAATTGTAAGGTGGGTTGAGGCTTACTTGCGCAATAGGTTGCAGTTTGTTGAAATAGGCGGCGCACGTCCATCTCTTTTAAGCGTATACTCAGGCGTGCCACAAGGCTCCGTGTTAGGACCTTTACTCTTTTTAATTTATGTGAATGACATTGCAACGGTCGTTCCTCCTTTTGATGATGTAAGGTTATATGCAGATGATTGCCTTTTGTTTTGTCACGTGAAAAGTGTTTCTGATCAAATGCTCCTCAATGATGCTCTTCGATGTATTGATAACTGGTGTGAAAAATGGGACATGAAAATTAATTTCGATAAAACTGTTTGCATGACAATTTCAAATAAAAAATCCCCCCTAAACTATAAATACACAATAAGCAATAGAGAAATTAAGAGTTGCACTGAGTTTGAATACTTAGGCGTTACTCTATCCAGCAATTTAAAGTGGGACAAGCATATTGACCGCATTACAGGACTGGCGAAGCGAAAGCTGGGATTTCTGAGAAGGAAACTGAGAAATGCAACACCTTCTGTTAAATTGTTGGCCTATAAGACGATTGTTAGACCAACGCTGGAGTACGCAGCTATCATCTGGGATCCGCATACTAAGACTGAAATTAACAAACTTGAACGAGTCCAAAGATTGGCAGCGAGGTTTATTTATTCAAATTACAGGAGAACACAGTCTGTATCTCTTTTGCTTACTAGGGCTGACCTTCAACCATTAGCTACACGTAGGAAAATAGCTCGTTTAAAATTTATTTATGACTTGTATCATAAAAACTACAAACTGGATCCCGGAATATACCTGCGCCCCCCAGGGCGAGTGACGGCTCGTACCAATCACTCATTTGCATAGGCGTGCGCAGAGTTCTCGATTAGGGGGGGCAAAGTCTTACCGTTGCGCCCCCCCCCCCCCCCGCTTCCCCTTAAGCAACTCCTGACCTCTTCCCACTGAAGGCCTAGCGGTCCGAACGCAGTGCTGAGAGGGATGGTTATAAAATTTTTATTTCAATGCAATGGAATTGCAACACATACAAAATATTTCGGAGCAGAAATTTTTACTTTAATGTGTTACATTGGCAAAATATGGACCAATTTGGCGCCCCCCTTCAGATGATTAGGGGGGGCGGCCGCCCCCCCTGCCCCTCTTGTGCGCACGCCTATGCTCATTTGTTGTGCAGGCGTATGTACCGCGGGTGGATGTATTTAAGTTTTCGTTTCTAGTGCGATCTATTGTTGATTGGAATGCGCTTCCTTCCGAGGTGTTTACAGAATGTAGATCCTCACAGGACTTTCAACGACGGCTGGACTTGTTTTGTGCCTAATAGTGTGTATTGTTCACTTGTTCACTTCCCACTCCTGCCACAGCCCGCAAGGGCTAGCAATATTGTAAATAAAATAAATAAATTTTCCGGTCAAACCTCCGAGAACGTTGCTGCGCGATATTATAGGTTCTGTAATAAAGAAAAAAGTGTCACGAACACTTACCGATAACTAAAAGAAAGGCGAGGATGACAGCTAGCAGCTTCATTGTTATTTTCAAGAAAACGTCACCTGCCAAGGCCACCTGAAAGGATATATGCCGATCGCTGTACTGGATGCTTGTAATGCCGTCGATCGCAATTAATGGAGCGCTTAAAGACGCATGTCGCCTTGTCAAATGCAAACTACCAAATGCCGTATCAGATATATTTTCCTTGCTACCGCACATTGAGCTGCGTTAACCTCGGGATATAACTGGAATTACATCATGCAATACCTTTGTGCGTATGTGACCGCGAGAAAAACTAAGACGGTCCATCTTTACTGCAACGCCATCGGGTGCAACCGATAGCGCCGGTATGTCAAAACAGTGAACGAGAGAGCTTGAATGAGCGGACTTATGAGGATACTTTTTTTCTCAAACACAAAATTTATGCCATTTAGCGCCCCGAAACCACCGCGCTTTAGGCCTCCAAAACAAGTTGCGCTTCAAAGTGTTCATTAGCATGCCGCTAACTTCATGCACGGGAGTTTTCGTTTTTTGAGCCTACATCTGAAAGACAGCCCTGTCGGCAAATGTATAAGCAGCCGCCCCGTGTCGTTGTGCCGCACAGGTGAGAGTAATAAAAGCGCGGTCTCCTCAGGTTTTACATTTTACAGAGCAGTTACATTCCTTCCTCCGGAGAACTCATAGGGTTAAGAAAAATCTAAGACCGGAGCAAGGAACCATATAATAAATGCTATTATCTAGACGGTGTCATTTTACCATGCCGTTTAAATTTAAGTCACTTACGTGTAGACGTGGATGAGGACGCCACTTACTTTCTCGAATGAGCTTCCTGAAAGTGGCAGCGTTCAAGGCAGTGTTCCCGAGCTTTATATATGCACGTGAACCCATCTTAGAACAGAGCAAGATATGGTACTGTAATGTGACCTGACTTGTGGAGAGGTTTTTCCCCTACACGTCATGAGAAGGTAGGTTTCACGCCGAGCCAGAAACTTTGGATATCGCGATGGCGGGGTTTTCCGTCAGTGAACTCTAAGATGAGTGACAGGAAACCTATCCGGCTACCGCTACTCAGTTAGTGAAGACGTAATTGTAGATAAAAGCAAGAAAGACAGGCAGGCCGTTCCTTCGCGGCTAGTCTCCGCAGGCTCAATTGCAAGCGCCGCGAGTTATCGTCTCTGGGGCGTCTAAAGGACGTGAACTTTGCCTTTTATTAGGTGTTGCTGTCGGAGGTTGCGTCAAGAAACAAGGATATGTCAGATAACCCACCCAGATAGCGCAACAGAGCGTCGTTTAGACTGAGAAGGAAAGCCTTGGAAGGGGAATTTCCCAATCAGTTCAGAGTTTTTTTTTGTCTTGTTTTTAAATATGAAGGTTTTCTTAAAACGCAGTTGCCGCATGGGATTCAATTGAGTACGGTCAATCCTGCTATGATGATAAAATCTTTTTTCTGCAATATCAACTGGTTCTAAATAAGAGCGTCTTTGAGTGTTTGGTAGAAGCGGCAATAATATCCTAAACCTCTAAACAAACTTTGATGCAATGGTTGAGTCCTGGCAACACATCCAGCAGCGTTCAAAGCCCTCTTTCGCGCCTACCTTCGAAGCATTGTTTACCTAGGGTGGCTGCAAGAATTAATACTTCGAATGGCACAGCCCCAGAGAAAAGAACCAGGGAAACCGACTAGCAGCACGGAAAAAAAGAAAACAAGATCTGGTAAAGAGCTTTTTTACAGTTTAGCTGCGCTTTCAGCCTAAGTTTAGTACCGCCAAAAGTCAGTAACATCAGAAAATGTTTTTAGGTATACTTTCAGGGGCAGGAGCTTTTGATAGCATGTTTCTTGGACAAAACATTCTTTGGAGAGTAAACATTGCTTTTATTTCTCTTCTCTCGAAAGGAAGGAGAGAGGCGCGAGTTAGAGGCCCATAGAAAAACTGCGGCTCCAACGATAAGGTGTACCACACAGGCGCCGGATATTACGCAAGACACGGGGCTATATGAGCGACCGTAACGAAGACAGACAGCCACGTTACGAGCCACAATGCTACAGGCCCACGACAGAGCTATGGGCTTCGTGCGCTTGTATGGTGGCGCCACTGATGTACTGTGTTCAGCGCCATCTTGCGGGCAACGGAGGCATAATTTCTCAAGTCCGTGAGCAAACGACGTCCGGAGGATAGTATTCCGCGCAGTACGATTATTAGAAGAGAAAGAAGAAATGACCGCTATTCTGTTGCCATGCGATACGAACAGCCAAACGGTACTTTATTAAATAGAATGTGGTTCGCAAAGGCGACAGGAAAGCGATGCATCACACTAAAAACAGTTTTATACAAGCGCGGGATTGTCTCCGCGCAGCGCGCGGTCATGCTGTCATTTCGCAACGGCTTCCTGAACACCAGCAGCGCCGCCCAAATAAAAGATCAAAATAAAAAGACGGAAGCCCGCGATGTTACCAGGAGAACGAGAGGAGTGCAGGAGTGTGCGTCTGTGTGTGCATCGCCTCCCGGAAGCGATAATGTATGTGTGAGGGAGGGTGTGATCGCTCCGCCAGTGGAAAATGTTTTGTGGGGCCGCCGGCCCCCGAAGAGCATGAAATAACGGCATAACTGGCATAACGTCCCAACGACGCCAGCTACGCCTTGGAGTTGGTTGCGGTGGTGGTCGCTTTGGTGGATTTGATTTATTGAGCCTTAGATCAGAACGGCTGAGTTAGAACTGCTGGCATAACCAAGCAGTTGGCGGACAGCTTATTGTGAGGGGAAGACCGACTACGCGACTTCATGGTGCTTGAAGAAGCGAATTTCTCCCGTGTATACGCTCCACTGTGCCTTGTACATGTCAGGAAGTGATTTGCTGTGTTGTGTGTATGAAATCGCGGCGAAAGGTTTGTGTGTATATTGCGACACCAAGGATAAGCGGCTTCAAGAGCCAGAAGATTCAGGTTTGTAGAGGCAGGTATTTGAAAATGCCAACTGCTTGAGTAAACTCTACCTAAAACTGCTGAAACTACGATGAGTTCGTTGGATGGGCTCATAAAAATATCGCAAGGCTTTTTGAAGTGCTTTCATAGGTTTGTAAATGCGTACTTAATATACGAATAATTTTGGACGTAGATGCGCGAGACGAGGCTTTCATGAAAGCCTCTGGACGTTTATTTACCTTGTTTATCGCTCGACATAGACACGAGCACAGATATGGTAGGTCCCACAACAGGAGCTTTAATTGTGCACGAATGATTCCTCTCGCATTCGGAGTGCTCTTGATAAAATAAGACAATTTTGAATAATGGAGATTGTTTCAAAGCTGACAGAGTAGTACGTGATGTTTTTGCGTGACTACGCTGGCATGACTACATGCCAGCGTAAATAGTTGTGCTGGTGCAAGTTATTTTTGTCAGCAAAAATATTTTGCGCAACAAGCCCCACTTGAACTCGTTTTTCAAAGCGAACTACAAGTTGTACATGTTTGAGATATTTGAGAATCCTTTCAATAAAAGTGTAGATGCGAGTCTCCGAATCGTGGCTGGTTTGTGGCCATCTGTTTACGGTTGTGTCGCAGTGTAGCGTGAATATTTACGTTTCTGTTTTCATTTTAAAGCTTCATATTTTGCTGGTATGACTACGTACAATTCAAGCATGCATATCCGTGGGTTGTTCCATGTATTTTCTGATGCCTGCACAGATGCGTGCACACCAAAGGCTATTTGAGGCGCTACAAAAATATGCACTGGATACACGGCATTTTTTTTTGCAGCGGTCTTGCGCCAAGTAGCGTGCACATACGCAAATGCATTTATCGAACTGTCCTTTTTATTTCTTTTCGGGTACTATGTGCTTCGTGAACGTCGGCGTCGCAGGCAGCTGATCCGTGCAATGTCGTCTGCTTTTATTGGAGGAGGGGCGCTTTTTAAATTATTTCGGCTTGTGTTCCCGCACAACTCGTCAGCGTAATGTTTCTATTATTATAACAATTGTGAGTTAAAAAAGCGTGTTAATTGTTGTATACTTATTTTACGGTTGCTGTTTAAATTAAGCCGCGTAGCGAACTACTGTATATGTTTATTTTGTTCTTCAGAAAAAATTCCGCCGCCGCTCCCAGGTAGCGCCACATGTTTATTTGAAACTGCAGTACACGAGGCCCATAGCACTGGCAGTATCGCACCCACCTGCTGAAGTAATAGTCACGACCTCTCAGTGGGCGTGTAGGAGCTACCTCCAAGGCCGGATTTCGCATACCGCAATGAAGACTTTGAAGCAGAACCCTCCGAAGAAAATGGTATCAATTGTCTGGGACACCGGCTCATGCTTCCCTCTGCTGTAATGTCTTTGCCCACGAAACTGCTCGATATATAACCTGCCAAGGGCCGCGAGAGAGTCCTCTAGCGACGACGATCACCTCAATTTCATTCTAGGAGGTGGCCCAATACTATAGAACCAGCTTACCGTCCCCCTGGGCCACCCGTTTCCCATCAAACGGAGCGCACTGGCGTCTCATTCATACTAACACGTTCCCCAATCCGGCCAATTTCCACTTAATCGGGTCAATGCAATACGACTCGCAATGTCGTTCTTCAACGCACCCTGCACTCTGTGTCACCTGGTGTGAGAGTTCCAGATTAACCCCACACTTTCCCCGTTTTCCTACATCTCGGTTGAGCAGTGGGAAGGAAAACTAACCAGCTCAGACGTCACAACTCAGCTTCTGCTGATCCGCCGGGCTGAGTCAGCTGGACGCTCCAACGGGAACCTGAACGGGGAAGACCGACCAAAGGGCTCCTTTAATCTAATAATGTTTATCGTCTCTCTCTGACCCTTCCTTACCCTGTCAAAACAGGGCATAAGGATTTACGCAGAATAAAAACGCGGTGTCCGGAATTCATTTCTGGCAGTGTACTCTCCCGGGCAAAATGAAACATCCCCGAAATATGGTTGCAGTGTGAGATTCCAGGGAGAACAAAAAATGGTTAATTACCTATTACAAATAATTACAAAAACCGAGACAAACCCATAACCGGGTGCGCCTCGCAATGCCAGCTCTTGGGATATGACCATGTGATTCTGTGATGAGTGTAAGGCGATATTCTATAGAGTAAATCGTATTATTGTTCATCGTATCACTTCATATAAGTCGTATCGCCGCAAATTAATGGACTTCGAATTAGATTTGCAAAGTAGAAAATATTAAGCTTTATGCGACAAGGGGATACTTCTATTCGTATATATTTTCTCCTATTGTATTTGTCGGGTGCGTGCTTAGTGATATGGAAAGCGCATACGCGAAGTCGAAATACGCGCAAGTGCGCTTCTTGGTGATTGGTTATCGGTGACTGGCTCAGAGTTTGAGCAGGAAACTCCTGTAGTAGCCGTAGACCACCTGTTCATTCCTATGAAGGCAGCGAAAATGAACGGCTAACCCGTCATGTGCAGCGCTTTCGCCGGGATAAGGGAAGAGACGCACGCCCAAGCTGTATAGAAACGATCATACCCGGCGTCGAATCTTATACAAATCAATCTTACACGGCACTCGAGCCTTTGCAATTCATTGGTGGGGATTGAAAACACGCACACGTACACGCACTCGCGTGTATGTGTGTGTGTGCGTGCGTGTGCGAGTGCATATATATATATATATATATATATATATATATATATATATATATATATATATATATATATATATATATATCGTCTGAAAAGATAACTCACACAGAGCGCGAAAAAAAATACGGTTAGTAGAGACAGAGAAAAACGAGAAAGACGTAGGAAATAGAAATAAGTTTACTGACGTTTCAGGGAGAGGACTACCTTTCTTCAGAGTACAAAACAAGTTCGTTTCAGAGCTATATATATATATACAGAAAATATAGCAAGGGCGAGGGCGAGGTAAGAGTGGACATGTCGTAGACACTCGAGTCACGACCCGGGGGTTAAAAAGAAGGTCCCCTTCACCCCGATTAGTCCGAATGGCGCTGGCTACCACCCCCAAGCACAGGAAACAAATCTACCTAACATAAATACCCCAGAAAGTGAATGGGAAAATCGCCCCGCCGGTAGCGTAGTGGTTATCGCACCAGACCGGTATTCTGGAGGTCGTGGGTTCGGATCCCACCTGGCGGGCATTTTTTCTTCACTTTCTTTCTTTCTTTCCAAATTCTTAATCTGTTTCAATGATCTACCACATCCTTCCCCTTTGCTTTCCGAGGTTTTCTCGACTGCCAACCCTTATTTCTGTGTTATTTTCAACGAGCCCCTCATTTCCTATTCTGATTCGCTATATATATATATATATACAGGGTGTCCCAGCTATCATGCACCAAGATTTAAAAAAAGAGCAATGGCGTTACGCGAAGAAAACCTAGTGCGTAATGTTTGCAGTACTGTGGAGAAGCGGATAGTAATTTTTTCGTTAATGATACTTAACTAATTAATTGTAATTAATTATCTAACTCGAGAAGTACTGTTCTAATCACAGAAGTGTCAATGAGGCACTTGTAGGTACCCACGATGGGCATCTAACTGCGGTATTTTCAGCAACGAACTAATTGCGTACTCATTTATTCAGACTGATAAAGAAAACCCGCGAAATATGAAAAATACCACGTGACCGCGCATCCGCGCGCATTGTAAAGTAGCGTCCCCAAACAAAGCTGATTGAAAGCAATTGTTTCGCGTGTTACCCGCCCGAAGAGACAGCGCATCACCTTGATAATAGCATGCATGGAAGGAGAAGCAGCAGCAAGATTCGCGGGACGCGTGTGCAGATAAGGCACCAACTCGGTCGCGATTTATTCTTTCTTTCTTTGGTTTATTTCATTCTGGCTAACTCAGAGGCAACCTGTTTGAGGGCATTGCTATACGGTGCGCGCTAATGCGCGCGGAGGTGCCGTCACGTGGTATTTTTCATATTTCGCGGGTTTTCTTTACCAGTCAGAATAAATGAGTACGCAATTAGTTCGTCGCTGAAAATACCGCAGTTAGATGCCCCTCGTGGGTACCTACAAGTGCCTCATTGACATTTTAGTGATTAGGACAGTACTTCTCGAGTTAGATAATTAATTACGATTAATTAGTTAAGCCTCATTAACGAAAAAAATGCTGCCCGCTTCTCCACAGTACTGCAAACATTATGCACTAGGTTTTCTCCGGGTTACGCCATTAATCTTTTTTTAAACCTTGGTGCATGATAGCTGGGACACCCTGTATATATTGTAATGAAGAGAAGTGAAAAGACTAACGGACCTCGATCGTCCAATCCCTGTTCGGGTATGTGCCGGAAGCATCAAGCTGGCATCATCTCTGTGCGTCCTTGTGGTCAGATCAGCGATCCCCTATCCGGTTCACCTGGAACAGACTGCGCTGCTTCCCGCCTCTCGCTTTTACTGCTTGTTAGCCATTAAACCGCCTTGCAAGTGGTGGAGGAGCTGGGTACGAGGTGAACCAACCTGGAGCTTCGCAACCGCACCGTACCAATGCCCGTCAACCCCGTCGACGTAGGCCAACAGCCACCATCGCCGGTGCCAACGGTCATCTGTGCCGGCACCATCCGTCAGCGTGACCCGCCCTTTTTCACCGGCAAAGGTAATTATGATGCCGAGGATTGGTTGTCCACATTCGAGCGAGTGAGCGTCTACAACAAGTGGGATGACCAAGCTAAGCTGAGCAATGTCGAGTATTACCTTAGGGAAGTGGCTGAGGTCTGGTTTCGGAACAACGGCAGGACCATCAAAACGTGGGGCGAATTCAAAACCCTCTTCGCAGAGGCGTTCGACAGGCCAGCGGTGCGGAAACTGCACGCTGAACAGTGTCTTCGCGTTCGCGCGCAGCAGCCCGGCGAGAATTTCACAAGTTATATCGAAGACGTTGTGGATCTCTGCAGGCGTATCAACATGGATATGTCTGAGCAAGAAAAGATTCGGCACATACTGAAAGGAATTGAAGACGACGCGTTTCAGATGTTGATGTCCAAAGACCCAAAGACCGTGGCTGAGATAATTAAGCTCTGCCAAAGCTATGATGAGCTGCGGCGGCAGAGGAGTTTTGTTCGACAGTCGCTCGGGACGGGCGCAGAGCTGTCAAGTTTATCCTTCAGTTCTGAACAAGCATCGCTTGAGATGAGGATTAAGGACTTCGTCCGGGAAGAGGTCGCTCGGCAACTTTCGCTGGTACCTTTTGTAGAGCAGCCTGCACCAAGTTTGCCTCAAGCTGTTCAGCGCACCGTCAGGGAGCAGGTCGCCGAAGCCCTATCACCTGCACACCAGTCAACTACACCCGCTGCCCCGCTGACTGTTCCAACCATGGCTACCATAGCACCGCCAGTGACCGCTCCGTTGACGTACGCCGAATGCGCGGCAAGGGCTGCCCCGCCACTTGTCCACTCATTTGTCCCCTCGTTTGGACCCTACATGCCAGCGCCTGTGACGTTCTCTCCTCAGCCAGTCTCCCAGTTCCGCCGTCCCGCGCCATTGGCTGTACAGCAGACGAATCCGTGGCGCACTCAGGACAACCGACCTATATGCTTTTCCTGTCGTCTCCCAGGACATGTAGCACGTTACTGTCGCCGTGCAATGCAGCAGGTTGAAGCATCTCATAGCCCAGTGTATGTTTCCCGCCAAGCTCCCCGTCGCGCACCTGCGGGACCGCCGTCACCATCCTTTCAATCCGACCATCAGACGTTCGCGAGTCACCGATCGCCTTCTCCTCGTCGCCGCTCCATCTCTCCTATGCGTCGTCAGTCAGCGCCTCATGACGCGGGAAACTAATTCCCGCAGTTCCGGAGGCACGAACTGCGTACGTAGCAAAATGTCAAAGTCCTCGTGTATCTCCGAAAAAATGTCGTCGACGTAGTTGTTGAAGGAGTTCCTATTCTTGCTCTTGTCGATACTGGTGCCGCGATTTCTGTTATGAGTGTGAAACTATGCCGCTATCTGAAAAAAGTTATGACGCCACTGTCGGGACTTTCGCTTCGAACTGCAAGTGCTGAACATGTGTCACCACTGGCTGCGTGCACTGCTCGAGTAGTGATCCAAGACACTGTCTACACCATCGAATTCGTTGTTTTGTCTTCATGTTCCCATGACGTTATTCTTGGATGGGACTTCTTGTCAAGCCATAACGCAGTAATTGACTGTGCCAAGGCTGAGATTGAACTTATTTCCCAGAACGATCCGCCGCTGTCTGAGCATTTGTTTGGTGAATGGAAGATTACCGTGAACGAAGACGTCGATATCCCGCCGCTAAGTTCCGTAATGGTTGACCTTGCTAGTGCGCCCGTACCCGATGGACCTGTCCTATTCACACCAGGCGACCTTTTTGTTCGCCGGAAGGAGTTGCCACTCCCATTCGCCGTTCTTACAGTGCAAGGTGGGCGTACGAGAATGTTTATCTCCAATCAAACCCACTGTTCTGTCATCCTGCTCCATGGAGAGTCAATTGGCCATGTTGAAGCTATGCGCTCCATCAGCCGCTTCGACGTTTGCGATGATCCCGCTGCGCTTTCGCTCACTGCCCTGGACTCGTCCATTTCTACCGACGCTTCACTGTCCGCCGACGTGTTCAAGAAGTCCCTGGACGCCGATTTGGATCCCACACAGCGCACGCAGCTTCTCGCCCTTCTTAACAAGTTCCGTTCTTCCTTTGACTGTGCACAAGCTCCGTTGGGTAAAACGTCAACAGTCACCCATCACATCGACACAGGCGATCATGCTCCCTTGCGACAACGACCCTACCGTGTGTCGGGGCCGGAACGTGGTGTTATTAGTGAGCACGTGGATGACATGCTACAGCGCGGCGTCATTCGGCCGTCCCAAAGCCCATGGTCGTCGCCCGTGGTCCTCGTGACAAAAAAGGATGGGTCTTTGCGCTTCTGTGTTGACTACCGCCGCCTAAACAAAATTACCCGCAAGGACGTTTATCCGCTCCCTCGCATCGACGACGCTCTCGATTGTTTACACGGTGCAGAATTCTTCTCGTCCCTTGATTTGCGCTCGGGCTACTGGCAAGTGCCGGTTGCGGAATCGGACCGCCCCAAGACCGCATTTGTTACCCCGGACGGTTTATATGAATTTAACGTCATGCCATTTGGCTTATGTAACGCACCTGCCACATTCGAGAGAATGATGGATAACATCTTGCGTGGTCTCAAGTGGCATATATGCCTTTGTTACTTAGATGACGTCGTCGTATTCTCTCCCGATTTTGACACACACCTAACTCGTCTCCACCAGATCCTGGCGTGTCTCACCGCTGCCGGCCTCCAACTAAACTTAAAGAAGTGTCGTTTTGGTGCGCGCAAGTTGACTATTCTAGGCCACGTTGTTTCAAAAGATGGTGTGTCGCCTGATCCCGATAAGCTACGTGCTGTCGCCAACTTTCCGAAGCCGACTTCCTTGAAAACCCTCCGGAGCTTCATCGGGCTCTGTTCCTATTTCCGACGCTTCGTCAGAAATTTCGCTACCATCGTTTCCCCCCTAACAAGACTGCTGAACGGTGATAACGCTCTTTCTGCGTGGTCCCCGGATTGTGATGAAGCATTTTCTTCCTTGCGACGCCTGTTAATCTCACCACCTATCCTCCGGCATTACGACCCAGCAGCTCCTACGGAGGTGCACACTGACGCCAGTGGCGTCGGTCTCGGTGCAGTGCTTGCCCAACGGAAGCCCAACTACGACGAATACGTTGTAGCGTATGCAAGTCGAACTCTCACCAAGGCCGAGCGAAATTATTCCGTGACCGAAAAGGAATGCTTGGCCATAGTGTGGGCGCTCACCAAATTCCGCCCCTATATTTATGGCCGCCCCTTTGCAGTTGTCACCGACCACCACGCATTGTGCTGGCTGTCGTCTCTCAAAGACCCCATGGGACGACTTGCTCGTTGGGCCCTCCGTCTACAAGAATTCGACATTCGTGTTATGTATCGATCCGGCCGCAAGCATTCTGACGCCGACGCCCTCTCTCGCTCCCCGGTGTCCGCTGATACGGCACACCTCAGCACAACGGACTCTACCTTGTCGTCGCTGACTCTCTCAGACATGGCTTCCCAGCAGAAAGAAGATCCATGGATCGCTACTATCGTCAACTTCCTGTCTTCACCGTCGACCCTTCCTCAGCCTAGGGCCCTGCGTCGCCAGGCTGCTCACTTTGCCATTCGCGACAACCTCCTCTACCGCCGCAACTACATGCCGGACGGCCGCAAGTGGCTCCTTGTGGTTCCACGGAATCTCCGCGCGGAGGTGTGTGCCGCTTACCACAATGATCCGCAGAGTGCTCACGCGGGACTCTTGAAGACCTATACCCGACTTCGTCAAAGGTACTACTGGCGTGGTATGTACAGCTTTGTGCGAAGATTTGTTCGTGCCTGTACTGATTGTCAACGACGTAAGTCGCCTGTCCCCAAGCCAGCCGGCCCGCTGCAGCCCCTGCCGTGCCCCGTTCGTCCATATGAGCGCGTTGGCATTGATCTTTACGGCCCACTGCCATACTCTTCTTCTGGTAACCGGTGGATAATTGTGGCAGTAGATTACCTAACCCGCTATGCCGAAACAGCAGCGCTTCCCGCTTCCACGGCACGTGAGGTTGGTGCATTCATTCTGCACTCCCTTGTCCTACGCCACGGTGCACCACGGGAACTCCTAAGCGATAGGGGGCGTGTATTCCTCTCTCACGCCATCGAAGCGCTCCTCGCAGAATGCAAAATTGTGCACCGCACCACATCCGCCTACCATCCCCAAACCAATGGACTGGCAGAAAGATTCAACCGCACGCTTGGGGACATGATCGCAAAGTATGTCGCGCCCGACCATTCGAACTGGGACTCCGTGCTACCGTTCGTAACGTTCGCTTACAACACGGCTGTGCAGACCACTACAGGTTTTTCACCTTTCTTTTTGTTATACGGACGGGAGCCATCGTGTACAATGGATAACATCCTTCCCTACAGCCCTGATCCGTCCGAATGCCATCTCCTTTCCGACGCAACGCGCCATGCAGAAGAGTTCCGCCTGCTCGCACGTTCATTTACATCGAACGACCAAGCTCAACAGAAGCACCGTCATGACCAGGAGCACTCATCGACTTCTTACAGTGCTGGCGATCTCGTTTGGCTGTGGATACCGTCTGCCACTCCTGGTCTCTCCTCAAAGCTCCTTTCTAAATATCATGGCCCCTACCGTGTCATCGATTCTTCCTCCCCCGTTAACTACGTTGTAGAACCACTGAAGCCAACGGAAGACCTTCGCCGTCGCGGCCGCGAAACTGTCCACGTCTCTCGCCTAAAGCCCTATTACGATCCCCTTGTGCTGCACTCACCGTAGGTCGCCAGGGTGGCTCTCTCTTCGGCGGAGGGTGATTGTAATGAAGAGAAGTGAAAAGACTAACGGACCTCGATCGTCCAATCCCTGTTCGGGTATGTGCCGGAAGCATCAAGCTGGCATCATCTCTGTGCGTCCTTGTGGTCAGATCAGCGATCCCCTATCCGGTTCACCTGGAACAGACTGCGCTGCTTCCCGCCTCTCGCTTTTACTGCTTGTTAGCCATTAAACCGCCTTGCAATATATATATATATATATATATTGATTGTGATTGATTCTGGGGTTTAACGCGCCGACGCAACGCAGGCGATGAGGTGCGCCGTAGTGGAGGGCTCCGGATTAATTTTGACCACCTGGGGATCTTTAGCGTGCGCCGAAATCTCGTACACACGGGAGTTTTTGCTTTTCGCCTCCATCAGAAAAGCGGCCGCCGCGGTCGGGAATCGAACCCGCGACCTCGTGCTCAGCAGCGCAACGCCTTAGCCACTGAGCCACCGCGGCGGGTATATATATATATATATATATATATATATATATATATATATATATATATATATATATATATATATATATATATATATATATATATATATATATATATGTCATGTGTCAGGGAACCCCCCCTGAGAGCGGATGCATCGAAACCCTCCCAAAAAAGGAACAAAAAAGAACAAAGGAATGGCAATTTGAAGTGCGCGCCAGGAGCGCACCAATCAGCAAGCGCCAGCGCCGACGCACCGAGGAATCATGGGCAAAGGTGGCAGCGCGCTGGTCGGCCAATCAGGGAAGGCCGCGCATTAGACAAGTGGCGGGATGGCCATATAAGGACAGGAAAGAAACAAGAAGCCAATGAGAGTGCGCCACGGGAGAGCCCAGAGGGTATAAAAGCGGGGCGCACAAGGAGAAGGGGGAGGCAAGACAACGGGAGGCAGACAACCAGGAGGTGGCCGGAGCACGTGAGCTTCACGGAACGAGCCAGGGGGACGCGGCCAGGCCATCGACCACGCCATTCGAGCCTGGGCGGGAGCGGGCCGACTTCGCATCGGCACCGTCATCCTAGGTGCACCACAAACCTGTGTCTTCGTGGCCCCAGCGGCATCGGTCGGGCACCAGCGGTCAGCGTCCACGCTCCGTCGACGTTCGTCTCGACGGCCCCGAAAGGCGACGTTGGGGCCGAGCCTACCTGGAACCTTCAGCGGCAGCGGCTACCAGGTGTAGCCATCGAGGAAGCATGCCGCGCAAGGGATGACCGCGCGCGTCGAACGCCGGCATCAAGGACATCCAGCGGGAGCGGCTACCAGGAGGTAGCCGCAGAGGAAACGTCAGGACGCGCGGAGGCCACGCCGTCCAAAGAGTGACCGCGCGCATCGAACGCCGGCACCGACAGAGCAAGAAGAGGACGGCTACCACCGAGTCGCGGTCACGCAAGGGTGCGCCACGTCAGCGCCGACGACCGGGGTAGGCCAGTCCAATAGGGACGCACTCATAGGACACAACTAGGGAGTTGTGGTTTAGAGAGATCACCTAGAGGGTGATAGAATAAGTTGATTCGGACGAACTGTGTAGAACTTTATTGTATGGAATTTTGGGGTAGAGTTGAGTTGTAGGTTGGGATTGTTAGTTAGAGATGTGTGTTTATCGTTTGTGTGTGGTTTAATTATTGAGTGGTTTGCGTTAGGGTTTTTTTTATTGTGCATTAAATGGGTGTTTTGTCCAACTCGCCAACGGCTTCCCGGTGTCCATTGCTCCGAGCTGGTTAAGACCACCCCACCATCCGTTCATGTGACAGTATATATATATATATATATATATATATATATATATATATATATATATATATATATATATATATATATATATATATATATATATATATATATATATATATATATATCATCCCCAAGTGCAGGAAAAAAAATACCTTGACATAAATACCCAAGACAGTGGTGGGGAAACAGCCCCGCTGGTAGCGTAGTGGTTATCGCACCAGACCGGTATTCTTGAGGTCGTGGGTTCAGATCCCACCTGGCGGGCCATTGTTCTCCACTTTCTTTCATTCTTTCCAAATTCCTTATCTGTTTCAATGACCTACCACATCCTCCCCTTTGCTTTCCCAGGTTTTCTTGACTGCCAACTCTTATTTCTGTATTATTTTCAACGAGCCCCTCATTGCCTGTTCTGATTCCCTATAAACATATATATATATATATATATATATATATATATATATATATATATAGGCGAGCTCGCTTATAACGAACACAACGGGAAACCGGAATAACTTCGTTATATCCGCTATATCGTTAAAAACGGGTTCGCTATAAGTGGGCTATACTGTATATATATATATGTATATATATATATATATATATATATATATATATATATATATATATATATATATATACATAGAAAGATTGGTCAGCAGTCTACAATGCCAGAGGAGGCATAGGGGTGTGTTTAGGCTCTTTTCTTTTTTACTACGGTTAATGAAGTAAACATTTTTTTTATTATACAGGAGAAAGAAAGAAAGAAAAACACGCGCCCAGAGTGGGGACCGAACCCACGCCTTTCGATTACATGTCGAATGCCTTACCAATTCGGCTATCTGGGCGACTGTATTCTCCTTCACTTTCTGGGCTATTTATATTTACTAGAAGTGTATCTGACACTTGAGGGTGGTAGCCAGCGCCACTCTGACTACACGGAGAGAAGGGGACCTTCTTTTCAACCCCCGGGGCGTGACTCCAACGTCTACAGCCTGTCATGAGCGGGTAACTGGCGGGAAGCCCTCTTATGCTACCTAGGCATCAAGGCTGCCTGAACCGAGACCCTCGCTAGGCTTTCGCAGACTAGTATGGTAAGGAAATGAGGGGCTCGTTGAGGAAATACAGAAAGATAGGTCAGCAGTCTACAATGCCAGAGGAGGCATAGGGGTGTGGTTAGGCTCTTTTCTTTTCTACTTCGGTTAATGAAGTAGACATTTTTTTTTATACAGAAGAAAGAAAGAAAGAAAAACGCGCCCAGAGTGGGGACCGAACCCACGCCTTTCGATTACATGTCGAATGCCTTACCAATTCGGCTATCTGCGCGACTGTGTTCTCCTTCACTTTCTGGGCTATTTATATTTACTAGAAGTGTATCTGACACTTGAGGGTGGTAGCCAGCGCCACTCTGACTACACGGAGAGAAGGGGACCTTCTTTTCAACCCCCGGGGCGTGACTCCAACGTCTACAGCCTGTGATGAGCGGGTAACTGGCGGGAAGCCCTCTTATGCTACCTAGGCATCAAGGCTGCCTGAACCGAGACCCTGGCTAGGCTTTCGCAGAATAGTATGGTAAGGAAAGAGGGGCTCGTTGAGGAAATACAGAAAGATTGGTCACCAGTCTACAATGCCAGAGGAGGCATAGGGGTGTGGTTAGGCTCTTTTCTTTTTTACTACGGTTAATGAAGTAAACATTTTTTATTATACAGAAGAAAGAAAGAAAGAAAAACACGCGCCCAGAGTGGGGACCGAACCCACGCCTTTCGATTACATGTCGAATGCCTTACCAAATCGGCTATCTGGGCAACTGTGTTCTCCTTCACTTTCTGGGCTATTTATATTTACTAGAAGTGTATCTGACACTTGAGGGTGGTAGCCAGCGCCACTCTGACTACACGGAGAGAAGGGGACCTTCTTTTCAACCCCCGGGGCGTGACTCCAACGTCTACAGCCTGTCATGAGCCTGTCTTCCATTCAGGTGAGAGTGCCCCTTCTCCTAGCATTCATTGAAAAGCGTAGTGAGGTCGGCGATGGTAGAGTCGTCGAGGTTTCCAAGTAGCTTGTTAGTTATTTTGTCGGGGCCCGGAGACGATTTGGTTTTAAGGTGTTGGATGGCGGCACGCACTTCCGCCTCCGTTATGGGTGCGTCCAGCTCTGGGTTGGGATCCCCACAGTAACTTACAATGAGTTAGGGGGGGGGGCAAACAGGAGCGTATTTATTCTGAATATAATCGAGGAGTTCGGTGTAGGTACCAGTGAATTGATGTATGATGTGGGATACGAGTTGGCATTGTGTGGTGCGTGTGGAAGAGGAGTCAATCAGGTGTTTGAGTATGTTCCACGTCTGGGAAAGATTGAAGTGCGAGTTGAAAGCCTCGCATGCGGAATGCCAGTTATAATTGAAAAGCTGGAGGGTGTATTTGTCAATGTCGCGGTCGAGGGCAGCTATTCTCCTTCGAAGGGTTCGATTGTGCCGCTGTTTAGAGAGGCGTTTCAGGAGACTAGCCTTTGCTTTTCGCATGAGGGCGAGTTTGGAGTCAGGTTCTCGGGAATAAACTGGGATGTCTACTGTTTGTGTACAGTTGCGTAGGCGTTCGTGTAGAGCTTCTTCCCACGTTGCGAGGTTGGCGATGGTAACTGGTGCAGTGGGGGTTTGATGTCCTATTTTATGTGCCCTGAATGTGTCCCAGTTTATTATTCGGGCCTGTTTATTTTGATTGGGTTGTATTGATGGTAGGCCCATTTCAATTTTAATAATTTTATGGTCGCTGCCTAGATCGGCTTGCGTGTTGGACCAGATGGGAGAGGGACGTGTATTTTTGTGTAGGTGAGGTCGGGAGAGGTGTCCTTGCAAACACCATTTCCTAAGCGAGTTGGGAATGCGGGGTCTGTGAGTAAGGTGAGACCTAGCTGTCGGCAGTCTAACCAGAGACAGCGCCCTTTGACATTTTCTCTTGGGTAGGCCCATGCGGGGTGGTGGGCGTTGAAGTCTCCTGCTACTACGAGGGGATGTCTGCCTGCCAGAGTGATCGCTTGTTTAAGGAGTAAGTGGAAATGGTGCTGTAGTCGGGGGCAGCTATATATGTTTAATATGAACACACTCTGCTTTCGTTCACTGGATCGAGGAATGAGCTCGATGAAAACATTTTCCATGTGTGTAGGAATGGGAAGCTCGTGTTGTATTACTGGGAGGTTACAATGGATGAGGATGGTCGTTTCACGAGGTCGGGGGTCACTGTTTGGAAATGATTTGTATCCTGATAATTTTGGTACGCAGCCCATCTCCTGCAGGCAAATGACATCTGGGGGTGGGCCTAATGCTTTAGAGTCTATGTGGTGCTGGAGATTGCCACGTTTGCGGCGATATCCCCGGCTATTCCACTGCCAGATAATAATGTTCTGTACCTCCATTATCAGAAGTGGCGTGGGTTTTGGGTCGGTCGTAGGGTTTGGAAGATTTTTTGGATAATGCGGATGGTCGGGCACACTTGGCTTCAAATACAGTCATTCGAGAATTAAAGTCTGTATCTGAGAGCGGAGCGTCGCTACCAGTTCGGCAAAAGGTTCTAATTGTTTAGCTACCGTTTCGGCTAGATTTGCACGGAGTTCTCGCATTTGTGATTCAATCTCCTCTTGTGTGATGTATTCGGGTGTTGGTTTGTACGAGAGGGGCACGCGGCGCTTGGCAGGGTGGGATTCGGCATCGATTGCATTGTCGCGCGAGGTGGAGGCTGCGGAAGGAGGAGGAGGAGGACCGCGAGGAGGAGCGGGATGAATCGTGTTAGTCGAGGGCCTGAGGAATTTGGGTTCTGATTTCGGTGTAGAGGGGGATTCGGTATCCATCGCGTCGTCCCGCGTGGTGGAGGTTGAGGGAGGAGTAAGGCTGTTGATGGATGCCTTGAGAGTATTGAGTTCAGTTTTTAGGGTTTCGTTTTCAGCTAGTACCATGTCCAGTAATTGCTTAAGGTGTGCTATTTCGTCAGCTTTAGGAGAGCGGGAGGCCAAAACTTACCAGCCTACCCTGGGGTGATGACCCGAAGTGCGCTGAGGAGGTTTTTCGCTTGAGTCACCAGGCCTATGCTCGTACGTTGAAGTGTTCGGCGGGAGACGTGCTGTGGGCGGAGCTTCGTGTTGAGTGGCAGCTGTCGTTTTTGGAGGGATGGCAAGTTTTTCGCAGACTTCTGGGGCCCATTGCTGGGATGCGTCAGTGGAAACGGCACCAACTTGCCGCTGTGTGCAAGAAGTGCGTGGATGTGAAAGGTGTATTGGCGGCTGGAAACGTTGCTTACACAGTTTATCACCCATTACGTGGCGGCCTCCACACAACACGCTCGTGGGTTCGCATGAGTGTTGGTCACTTGGAGAGGCTTGGACACCGCACTGTTGCCAGCGAGAAGGGTCAGGATTGGGACATACATCGGAGCGGTGACCAAGAGCCCCACACGATAGGCAGGCTTCCGTCTTTCTTCGAAGGATGTGGCAGCGGTACTCTGCTCCTCGGTAGTAGAGGTAGTGTGGCACCCGAAAGCCTTCAACTACAATAAGGACGGTGTTTGTGCGACCCATGCGGCGCGCCTGTAGCGCGGTCGGGTTGCCCGAGTGTATAATGCTTGCTGTGATGTCTCCGGGGGAGTCGTAGGCGGGGATTCCGTGAATGACGCCTTTGGATGTACCTTGATGGCTGGCCGCATAAGAGGTGGTCGGGTATTCTCGGTCACGGAGGGAGAGAGAAGCAATAGCATTGTATTTCTCTGCTTGTACAAGACTCGGAGTGCTCACTACTACGATATTCTTTTCTGGATTTTCTGGCTGTAGATGATGATGTTGACGAAAGCTTTTTGCCTATTAACCCATATACGTCTTTCAGAAAATAGTTAGATAGCTCTGTTAACTGGTTTATTCAGAGGAAGGGTTCGAAGCCAGTAAACCCCGGCTACTCCATTTCACTGAACGAAGGGTCATAGTCCGATTTAAGAAATCACAACTACAGGCGAATTCGACAAGGCTCCCGCGGTAGAGTTGCTCCTGTGTTCATATTCAGGAATTCGCGGTGAAAGGCTTACACTATCCGTTATTATTTCGAAGGGATACCTGTTCAGTTAAATAACTAATTGGAGGCACGGACAACCTGATTTTGACGGCGAGCGTCTGGGCGTATACCTAATAGTTTCTGGACCCATTATGGTTAGCTACTGCTATTGTTTGAGGCACAGTTAACGTTTTAGCCAGGAGTATATTGGGCAATGTAATAATACGCTGGAAACATCTTTCTAGTGCTCTCCGCATGCGCGGGATGGTGAATTTTCACACTCATTTTAAAGGAGCCATGAAGACAAAACAAAAGTTTATGTTATTCGAAAGATTTCGTGTTTTATAGTGGCCCCAGCGCTTGTGCGAATGCAAACGATGATTTATTCACTGAGAAATAATTAAAGTTAAAATTTTGATTTTCCCGTCAAATCATGCGTTTTTGTGGTCTGCATGACATCACAGGGCTGTGTTTACCGTTGGTGAACCTATATGGCGCTACCACACCGTGACAAGCTATTTTCTGCCTTTGGTTTGTTCGGGAACGTATTTCTCCCTGGCTTGTTTTGTTCATGGAGACAACTGTTTCGGGAAACATGGTGCTCGCTCGACAAATACGCCCACGTAAGGCATCGTCGCTTGCGTCAATCGGCCAGTGTCGTCTGAAACAACCCCAAAGCCCCGCATTCATGTGCAGCTAAACCAAGCATAGTGCGCGCAGTACCAACAGCCGTACGCATCGGTACTTTTACGTTTACGTGTGCTTTCGTAACTTCCACTCTTTTTCCCACCATTCTTAGGGCTTTAAAAGAACATTCCCTAAATTTAAGCGCAAATAGTTCGTTCGGAAAGCTTATAAGCTCTAAGTTGCGTTTGCTCTTGCCGCCCTCCGCCAATCGCAGAGCTGTCTGGTATGACATCATAGGTTCTGTTGCGGGAAATAAGCTAGTGGGTCGCATGGCCATTGCCTTTTTTCCTAATTATGTAGCTTTATTGAGCGAAGTTTACGTTAAAAGTGGTGTCAGTATGATTCTAACGAGGCAGTCTTTTATTAAATGAACGAAACTTGTGTTTTCTCTTCATGGCTCTTTTAACAGCAGAGCTGGTTAGGCCGAGCTTTGGCCCGATAGGCACAGGGGTAGCGGCGGCAGCGAACAACATAATAACACTAATTGGAAAGAGAACGTGAAACCTGTAGAGGCGCGAAGCATGCACTGTATAATACTCTAGTTACACGGGTACACTGAACCACGGTTGCGCCTAACTATAGTTACCCAGCTTAACCGCAGTTAGCGCTAACCATGGCCAGCTGCTGTTACACGCAATCCGAGCTTGTGTGCAAGCGGTTACGTGGTCTATGCAATCGCGGAATGACAAATTAGGTTCAAGCTACTGTAATGACAAAAAAGAGATGTTGCAAGTTTATAACAAACTATTAAAAACAATAGTCGCAAAACCATCGATTTGAGCGCACATGTTTGCGTTTTTTTTATTTATTAAACAGCAGAAATGTAAAAACAACCACTCAAACTGTCTATGAAGCCACTCAACAAGCCGAGGTCAGCCAAAGCTAGCGCTGTAAAAACGTTGTCGTCGGTCATCGTCGTGTTGTTTGAGTGTAATTTTGCCATTCCGGTTGGCTTCTGCAACCTTTTACCGCTTGCACTGTTTCGCGTTGCGTCAGGTATTGAGTGTGACTTGTTCGTCGTGTGTAGTGTGTGTGTTTTAAGTGGCGTCCGCACGACTTGCGTTCCATGAGCGAACAATGGCTCCAAGCGTCGTAACGCTTCTACGTGCTGTTGTTTCACCTGTCGTGGTGTTCGGTATGGTTTGTTTGCTGTGCGTAGTGTGTGTGTGTGTGTGTTTTTTAAGTAATGCCCGCGTGACTTCGTCACATTGAGGACGGTGGCTGTAAGCGTCGGAATGCTTCTGCTACGTGGTGCTTTGTTTGCTGCGCGTAGTGTGTGTGTGGGGGGGGGGGGAGTTTAAGTGACGTCCACACGACTTGAGTCACATAAGCGAACTTTGGCTAACTGTCGGAAAGCTCATGCGGCGTGGTACTGTTTCGCCTATCTCTAAGCGTCCAGTGCGCCTTGTTTGCTGTGCGTAGTGTGTGTCGTTTTGGGTAACGTCCACACGACTTCGTCCCATGAGCGAATGATGGCTCTTAGCCGACTGGTATTCGACGATACGTGCGACGACGGTGAGATTTAATTTCGGAGAGCCTTTGCCGTAAACAGGCAGCTATCTACCAGCTACAGATGCAACAGCAGCATCTGCAGGTCTAAATTGACGAAATAGATGAAGAGCTCCGGCAGACGGCCAAGAGGCGTAAACTGCGCATGACGGCAATCATGCGACTTTGCTCCCGTGAGCGGCATGTGTGGTCGTACCACCGAAGCAGTTCGTGGTATGATACTACACTGCCAAATCTCCCTGACTTGGTTTGGCCGAGCATCTGCGTCAGTTTGAGACAGTACTTGGTTTTCCCCAGGGAGTTGGTGCCCTTGACGGTTGCCACTTGGAAGTGTGCCCCCCACAGTTAATGCGTCTGACTACTACACCTACAAGGGTTGGTACAGCATCATTCTGGTGGCGTTTGCTGACCACAATTACAAGTTCTTGTCGACAAATGTTGGGTCACCCGGGAATAACCATAATTCCAACGTCTTCCGCAGGTCGAAGGTGCCAGGTGTCCTGGCTAGCCAGTTGTTCTCAATGGAGACAAAGGTTGTGAAAGGTATGAATGTTTGCCCGCTTCTCGTCGGAGATCAAGCGTTCCCCTTGCAGGCACACCTGATGAAACCGTTTCCGTGCCCTGGTCCTCATGAATCTTCCTCACAGACGTTCAATTATAGACTATCAAGCGCTAGGCGCGTTGTCGAGAATGCCTATGGACGGCTCAAGGCGCGCTTCCAAACGGTGCATAAGGGCCTTGAATGTGACATAGATAATGTCAATAGTGTTGTTCGGGCCGCCTGTGTCCTTCACAACATTTGTGAGCAGCTCAGGCACCACTGCGACACAAGCTGGGTCGACGCTGTCCGCTGTGACAATGAAAGACGTCCTCAGCCAGTCCGCACAAGTAACCGGAGAGAGCCGTTAGGGGTGGCAGTCAGGGTGGCCCTTGCTCAGCATCTAGCTAAACGTCAGTAGGGCACAGCAAACGTATGTTCGTGTTATTTCCGTTTTCTCTGTGGCAGTGCCATCACTATGTTTGCTGCTCTAGTTCCATTTAGAGCATTCGCGTTTGTTACAGAGTTGTTGGTTCACCCTTTTTTGTCACCAGAATGTTGGTTCTTGGTCTAGAAGAATTGCTAGCCTGTCTGGTTTTGTTTCCTGCATTCGTGTTGTCTTACGCAGAGATGTCTGTTCCTTGTTTTTTTTCTAACTTACCACCAAGGTATCATGTCTTGTTGGAGAATGGCTGGTCGGTGTTGGTTTGCTTAGAGCATTCGTGTTCTGGAAATTCCATCTGTGGCACTGCCATTGTTGTTTGCTGCTCCAATTTCATTTGGAGCATTTGTGTTTTGTACAGAGTTGTTGGTTCACCCTTTTTTGTCACCAGAATGTTGGTTCTTTGTCTAGAAGAATTGCTAGTCTGTCTGGTTTTGTTTCGAGCATTCGTGCTGTCTTGCGCAGAGTTGTCTGTTCCTTGTTTTTTTAACTTACCGCCAAGACGTCATGTCTTGTCGGAGAATGGGTGCTCGATCTTGGTTTGCTTACAGCATTCGTATTATGGCAATGCCATCGTTATGTTTGCTGCTCTAATTTCATTTAGGGTATTCGTGTTTTGTAGATTTCTTTGTTCACCATTTTTTGTCACCAGAATGTTTTTTTGCTCTAGAAAAATTGCTGGTTGGTCTGGTTTTGTTTCAAGCATTCGTATTGTCTTGCGCACAGTTGTCTGTTCCCCCTCCCCTTTTTTACCTTTTCACCAAGACGTTGCGTCTTGTTGGAGAATTACTGTTCGCTCTGGGTTTGCTTAGAGGATTCGCTTTGTTTTGTGCCAAGTTTTGTTTCCCCTTTTTTGAAGTGCACGTCACTTTAGGGGCCCAGCCTGTCTTCTTGGCTTGTGTGCGGTCAGGCTATCTAAACGGACACAGGCTACCAAGAACAGAGCTCCCGCTCGTGCTGTTTCAGACAAGAAACCAAATAAAAAAGGCATGTGGCCTGTCTCAGGGGAAGGGGCGCAAGCACTGCGACAGGGGGAAAATTTAATTGCATTGAAGAAGCTTCTGTTCAATTCATCAAGAGAAGAGGGAGAAAGAGAATGAAATTGTGGAAAATGGCAGCAGAGCCCCTCTGGTGAATCACTGCTCTGCACTTCCGACAGCTTTCACGTTGAGTGGAACTGCTTTAATTTTTTAACTTGCCACCAGAACGTACCATCTTTTTGGAGAATGGCTGGTCTGTCACTTTTTTTTTAGAGCATTGGTTTTGTCTTAGAGGGAGTTCTTTGTTCTAATTCTTTTTGTTGACCAAAATGTGGTGTCTTGTTGAGAAAGAATTGCTGCGGTTTCTGGTTTCGTTTCGAGCAATCGTTTTGTCTTTCACAGGGTTATTTGTTCTTGCTGCTCTTTTAAAAGACAATAGTCTTTCTCGGGTAATTAAACGTGAAAAGTTTAGTGTCTTTCTGTTTGTCACTTGATTCAGCCACTCAGCTAAAAATAAAAGCATGCGTGGATAAAATATTTGCCAAGACCATTTCAAACTACATAAGCTAGGGGCGTAAATCATACATATCAACATTGTTTTAATAAAGAAATCACTGTGCATGTTCAAGGTAAAACATATCTACACAGCTCGCGCTAGTGCTATTCCTTTAGGGGTTAGCTTTTATCACAGTGAAGAAAAATACACGTGGGGTTGGCCAGTTAATAAAAATATGCTGTTAAAAGTGATTTAATAAAAAGAGCAGTTTCATGGATGGGGCGTGACAGATGACTTCTTTCTCGTGCCTACAAGTTGCTGTTTGCCCTCGATGAGAAGAACTCTTTCATCATTTCCATCATGCCTATCTCTGCTGTAGTGGCTCGCCTCTGGAGCCTCAGCATTTGGGCTTGTAGCCGGTGGCGCCTCTTTTCCGCTTTGGCGGCCCGCGACGAGTCCTCCTTGTGGAGGGCAAGCAGCTGCTGTAAAATGGAGGCGTTTGGCCACATCCTAGCCATTCCATTAGAGTTGGTGCCACGGGCTGGGTTGGCTTGCGATTGGCTTGGCCCAGCAGTACTTGCTGCAGTTGCGGTGCAGTTGCGGCTTGGCCCGGCAGTTCCGACGATCCTATTGCTGGTGTCGCCATTACTGGGGCTGGCTTGCGCAGGCTCAGTTGGCCAATGTCTCCCCTCATTTGCAGCGTCTGCGTCGTCCCACGACGCGACTACTTCAGATTCTTCTGGAGCTGCGTCCACGACTGGCACGTGTGAACAACAACATGGCGCCATTAACCCGCACTTGCCATTCCACTACAGGACATCATCATTACCTCATGTCAAACTCATTGCGCCACAAAGTACAGCCAGAGAGAGAACTTTATTTTTTCCCATCTATTTGTAAATAGGACTCATCCTTCTCTCTCTGCGGCAGCCAAAAGTCCCCTGAGAACTTGCTCATATCTCTTTTTGATGTGTTCTATTTGCATATTTTGGTGACTTGTAAGTTGACGTACGGAGTGGACGACGAATGCCTGCACTACTATTATGAAGTTTGCCTCTCTCAATCTTTAATGGCTGTTGGCACCCCTTGAGATGAGCCACATCTTTTGATTGGTGCTCAGCTTTAGTGACCCAATGGCTTACCCAGTGTGTTCGTTCGCATGCAGTGAAAGCTTAGGACTGACGTTTAGCGATGGGAGTTGAATTTCCGTCACAACTACTGCAATGTTTCCTGTTTCTTTTTTTGTGCGTGTCAGGCCTGCATTCAGTGCATATACATTGTAAAATGTATCAAAGCGGCTCTGCAGCACAAATCGTCAAATTTTGCATCCATCAAATAAAAATGAACAATGTCCAAGACCGGTGTTTTCAAGAAAATGTGTATCCACATGCAATACATGTAATTAAGGTGTAAGTTTTAAGATTTTGCCCCCGGAAATCAACATGTTCAGCTACTTTCAGCTCATATGTGCATGCAGAAATAATTTCTAGTACGAATGACCTGCTACAATATTGTAAGAAAATGAAAAGTACCTCCATGTTCTCCTCCACGAGGTCGTCATCATTGAGAGGTAAGCTCGCAAGGAATTTGCGGAGGAGATCGTAGAAGGGCCAATCTGTTGGCTCCCCGCCAGTTCTCTTCCCGTCTCGGTGCTCCTTCCTTTAAAATATGTAATTATAGAAACCATGGCATACACTGTTTCAAAAAGAGACACAAGGTGCGGTCAGCCTGCATACAATACAGAGATGACCTCACTGAACTCATGCTAGCAGATGTCATGCGGCTTATGAACTGTAGCTCGCTGTTTGGATCGTATGGCGCGCGCGCGGCAGTGCCACCAGTGCCACTCCGCATGCGGGCGCGCGTACTACTATGTGCAGTTTGCGAAGCTTCCAAATTATGCATGCATCGCTAAAAAATAAATTCAGAGCTTAATCAAGGGGAACTTACTTAAAACGGTTTGCCAGGTTGTTCAACTTCTGCCGCAATTGTTTAACTGTGTACGGCCCCTCATTCACCGGTAGCCTGTTGTTGAGTTCTTTCAACATTCTCAGGTAAATTTTTGGGTTGCGGGATGGGGAGCGGAGGGATTCGAGGTTGTTCTGGGAAATGTTTATCAGCGCCTTCGTTGTCTCCGTCGTCCACAACACGCGCTTCGCATCGGTCGCCGCGCTGCACTCGTCCATCCCTGTAATCGCGTCCGACGCCATGTTTGCAGTTTGAAAGCCCAAACTTAGGTTGCCGACCGAAGTTAGCGCGGACCATGGTTAGCGGGATAACTGCAGTTAGGTCTGCCGTGTAACTCCGGCCGACTATGGTGAAGTCGAACTGCGGTTAGGTTAACCATGGTTAAGGGTGCCCTTGTAACTACGGTATAAGTGTATTCTTGGCGCCTTGGCGTTTTCGCCAACGGAGATGAAACTATTGGGAGGTAGAGGTATACAGCTTTGCTGTAAAAGTCTCCTATCTAGCGCGAGGCGTAAACGAGCGCACCGGTGTTTTTTAGTACGTGTTACGAAGCGCTAGAGCGCGAGCAGTAAACAAGTGTCCCGGTGTTTTATATTACGCGTGACGTTCTCGTGTGAGGCGTAAACGACTTTGCCGCTACTTCAGTACCGTGACTACATGAGACGATGATTACGACGACGATTACGATGACGACGATGAAAGGAGACGCCAAATGCCCCAGCCCCCAAGGGGCTTCGCCCCTAGAATTCTCTGCCCGCGGTCGGTATCGAACCTGGGTTCCTCGCGCCATGAATACCAATTGAGCTCTCATCGCATTCCGGTCGCACACCATTTCCTTTGGCTTCGTAGCGCGGGCGTTGACTTTAGACTGGAAAGCCAGTTACAGCACAGGCTAACACGGCCCACTTTGGGGAAGATGTGAAAGCCTGCAAGTGGAAAGATTCAGGCCTGGCAGTCTTGGAGAGCTTTCAGCAGAAAGTTCGGAAATAAATGTGAGGTGTAACAGCTGGGTCTCCGACGAAGGGAGGGGGCCACCAGGTATGGTTTTTCTCATGCCTCGAACCACTACTGCAAACTTCGCCCTTATTTTAACAAAAAAATTGTGTATGCAACGCCGAGTCGCATGAGGTGGAAGAGAGCTTCCACAATTGGTGGCAGCTTTGCACTCAATCGGAACTGCAAGGTTGAAAATATTTCAATTGAATGGAAAGAACTGTGATGAGCAGAAACTTCAAAAAATTTTGTCAGGGGGTCTCAAGGCAATAGGTTACGTTATTATTATTACTATTAATATTATTATTATTATTATTAGTAGTAGTAGTAGTAGTAGTAATAGTAGTAGTAGTAGTGTTAAAATTACACTCTGGTATTATGCCCGAAAAATGAGGGGCTACATCAAAAACGATATGTGTGTGGGATCGTTTCTATAAACCTTGAACAAAAGCCATTTTGCGTTTCATACCAGCCAAACTTTAGCCTTTTCTTTTCGAATTTCTTGGTTCTATACAAGTGTGTTCTGAGGTTGAATAGTTTTACCAAATGACAGCCCTGATTTTCGCCGCTTTCATTTCAGGCATCCTACATAGTGTAATAATTAAAGCCGGTACATGTTTTCCGAGAAAGAGCGATTGAACGTGAAGTGCAAATCATACAGAGAATTTTGCGTTCTGTATAATGTTAGTACACGTATTAAAACCTATGCAGTTACCCAGTTATGCATTCCATAAAATCGTGCCCCTCTGTCTCTGTGCTATTTTGACGCTGTGCTCTTTTGTCGAGGGGCTCTTCTGTCGCGTTCACTTTTGACGCTGGGCTCTTCTGTCGCGTGCTCTTCGTGCTCTTTGTCGTGGGCTATTTTGATGCCGCCCCGTAGCATTCATCATTATGATGGCGTCATGTGAACGGCTAAGTATTTAAACGATGGGACAGGGCTTATGGGACAGCCTCAATATTGTATATTTTGTGGGTGATGGTCAGTTTACGGGAAAATGAGATGTTTGCATTTTGATAAGGAGCACGAGCCATTTGTTTCACCATAAACGATTGTGTCAAGCTCATTTCACAGTGCAACGTTATCGTCGGAGCTTTATTGGCAGAGTAGAGGACACAATCTTCAGCGAAAGGTCTTAGTTTACGTTTTGTATTAGCATGCAGACCGTTTACGTAGATTAGGAATAAAAGCAGTGATAGACTGGCACCCTGGGCAGGCTCGCGATGTCACAGGCAGCAGCCGTGATGGGTTGGTATTCGCGAACCTGAATTGCATGGGACCTGTAAAAAAGTCCTGAACCCAGTTATGTTAGAAGGTAATCCAAGGCAAGTTAATTTTCATAGAAGGAGGTTATGTAACATGCGATCAAAGTGCCTTTGCGAATTCTAAGAAGATGGCGCTTGTTTGAAGATTGTTATCCATGGAAAGTAGTATGTCGTGCGTAAACTCAGCGAGCTGTGGGTCGCATTAATAGAATTCTTTAAATCCATGTTGGTAAGTGAAGAAGAAATTCATGATGTCCAAATGATTCATCCCACAAGACGCTATTATGTGGGCGAGAAGCTCGGACCAAATGCTGGTGAGGGAAATAGCGCTGTAATTAGCTGGGGAAGAGTAATTTCCTGATTTGAATACAAGTTATTTTTACTTTTTTTCAGTCCTCTGTAACGTAACCTGGCGCAAAAATCGATCAAATATTATAAGCAGAATTTCACGTGAAAAAGCACAGTATTTTTAGTAGCTTACTGGTAATCTCGTCGCAGCTGGCAGAAAATGTTAACGTGAGTTTACAAAACTATTTCGGCTATCCCCTTGATAGTAAATTGAATACCAGGCTCGGTGGGGGGTGGAGTGTATGGTTGGGTGGCGATGGTTGCATTATCTACGGGATTGAAACAAAGGTAAAGTAATCGCTGAGAAAGGTGCGCATTTGTCGCTGTCTATAGGTTGTCCGTCCGTGTTTGAAAGTTCAAGTTGAGTACTTTCCTACCCGTGGCTGGCGCGGTTCCTCAGAGCTGGCGGGATTCCACAGATTCCCGGTACCTCCGAGCAGGTACTTCCCGCCGCACTTGTAGTGCTGGACAAATTACGAAGGTGCGGAAAATATCATTGCCATGGTTCTCCGGAGCATGCACGAAGACTACGAAGATAGCTAGATGCGACGAAGATGCTGAGCGCATACCTCGCGCTCAGAGCTCACTTCTCGGGGCACGAGGCTCGCCTCTCGAGCAGTCCAACATCGAGCGCCCGTCCTGGGTGCCACGCAAACAAATCTTCTTCTGTTTGTACCAGAAAGAGCTTCATATAGGGGTTCCCGCCATGCCTTGGCTCAACATTTTTTGGTGCCGACGACACGGGACCCACAGCCGCGACCTGCCGAGAGCATCGCGGTCGCGGAGCCACCATGGAGAAGCTCACGTTCAAGAAGACATCGATGCGGGCGCAGAACACAAGGATCAGCAGCGAGAGAGAGAGAGAGAGAGAATGAATAAATATTTTATTTGTCAAGCAGAGGCTGCAGAGGCTGATAATGGGCCTCCCCCCGTGGAAGACATCCCTAGTCCGGGATGCCTTGACTTCGGCTGGCTATCCTTGCTCGGGTCAACAGGCTGAGCTGGGTATCCGGGTCTGGGCTGGCCAGGGAAGCCCTCCACTTCTCGTAGGTAGGGTTGGGAAGTGGGGGCAAGTCCTGAGTACGTTGGCACTCCCATAGTATGTGGTAGAGGGTGCCAGGCCGGAGACAGCGAGCACAGAGGGAAGGTTGTTGGGTGAGGAAGATGAGGTGGAGGTGGGTGGGATGCGGGTAGGTATTCGTTTGGAGCCGTTGCCGAGTTGTAGCTTCTCTGGATAGGCGACAGTGTGGTGGTAGTAGGCGTGGGCGAGTTTGCCTGTAATGAGCGAGAATGTCCGTGTAGCCACTCACTGGGAGGGGTTGCTCTTGAGGGGTAAACGTTGGCCACTGTTGGCAATGGCTCGGTGTATCTGATAGCGAGCCGCGGCGTCAGCCGCTTCATTCCCAGGGATGGTGGCGTGGCCAGGCGCCCAGACCATACGGATGTCAGGGGTCGTTGAGCAATTTTTGAGGGTGTGAAGGGCTGATGAATAAATTCGTCCAATGTGGTAGTCTCGGCTGGCTGTCGTCAATCGGTGAAGATGGTGACTGGTTCAGGGCGGGAAATGTAGGCCAGGGCAATGGCTATTTCTTCGGCGACATCGATTGAGCTCGTGGTAGTAGTGGCGGCATTGACGCATTGGCCAGTATGAGTAACTACACAGGCTACGCGGCCGGTGCACCCAGGGTAGGCGGTAGCATCTGTAAATAGGGCGGTGGGGTCTTTCCCGTATCGCGCAGTCAGGGCTCGAGCATGGGCAGCCCGGCGGCCAAGGTGGTAGTTGGGGTGCATATTGCGAAGGATTGGGGCCACCCGGATTCCAAATCGCAGGGCTACAGGAATGCGTTGTTTTTGTTACCCCGGGGGCATCGAACGGAGTAGTAATGCTGTAAGGACCTGTCGACCTGTGGGAGTCAAATGCAGGCGCCATTTATTGAGCTGAATTATGGACTTCTTGCAGCTCTTCGTACGTGTTGTGAACTCCCAAAGCAAGTCGTGTCTGGGTCGCAGTAGCAGTGGGGAGGCCAAGCGCAGTTTTGTACGCTTGGCGAATCATCGTGTTGAGCCGAGCCTTTTCTGTTGTTTTGAGAGCGAAGTACGGGTTTCCGTACGTAATACGGCAAATAAGAAAAGCTTACAGTATTTTTAGTGTATCTTGCCCTTTAAGGCCTCGACGGCGGTGGCACATGCGTTGCAGAATGTGCATCAATTGTGACAGGGTTTTGTGTAGCAGGGAAATGTATGAAGTCCAGAGCTGTTTTTGGGTATTGTTCATCAACGAGTTAAGTGCCACCATGGCCGATCCTTGGGCAACGACCGACCTGCTAACGCCGCTTTACGAGAGGCTCAAGGTGAATAACGACGAGCTACATGAGATCAACGCAGAGCTCGAAGCTTACATTCAGAATCAGGAGGCATTTGAGGCCGAACATGCGAGCGTGATCGAGTATCTAGATAACGCGACACGCGTCCTCTCTGAGCTAAACAGCAAGAGCCACCGCCTTTCCCAGGCAGCTGCAGCTATGACGGGACCCGTAACGAACGTCACGCCCCGAGTCGCTGCTACGACTTTGGGGAGAACTGGGCCAAGCTTACTGAAACTGACCATCACTCCTTTCTATGGGGACCTGTGCCGATGGAATGAATTTTTTGGAGCAATTCGACCAAATGATAAACAAGAATATCGGCCTTTCAGCTTGCGAGAAATTCAACTACCTACGACTCTTTCTGAAAGGAGGGGCCGCTGCGGCAATCAGTGGGCTACCTACGACGGAGGCTTGCTACCAGGATGCTCTTGCAATGCTGAAGAAGCGTTTCAGTGATCCCACACGACTCGAGCACGAGTATTTCACCAGGCTCCGAATGGTGACCCGATCAGGTCCCCAAGTGACAAAAGTGGCCTTCGTAAGCTCAACACCACGTTTTAGTCAACATCCGTGGACTCGAAACCCTCGGAGAGAAACGGTCCTCCGTTTCGTCAATGCTCTCAGACATCCTGTTGCGAGCGCTACCGCACGACATCGTTCTCCAGCATCACCACACGCACGCTGCTGAAACGTCTACACCGCAAGCAGGCGCACCTGAAGAAGTGACAACAGCCCTAGACCGGCTTCTGAAGTCTCTTAGCAGCGAGCTGGAGAACCTTGAAAACAGTGACAGTTAACAGTTGGCAGCTGCAGTTCACGGCGGTTGGACTCAGCTAATCTTCGTGCTGTATTATTACAGGCTGTCATCGGCGTGCCTTGTTCCTGACCTCGTGCGTTTTTGCCGTCAGCACCCGTGCTTGGCTCGCCTCGTGTCCGTCTCCTGAGCACCCCTTGCGGCTGCGCGGACGACACGTGACCCATCGGAGAAGTACAAAACAACGCACCAAGGCACAGGATCGACAGTTGGCAGCTGCAGTTCACGGCGGTTGGACTCAGCTAATCTTCGTGCTGTATTATTACAGGCTGTCATCGGCGTGCCTTGTTCCTGACCTCGTGCGTTTTTGCCGTCAGCACCCGTGCTTGGCTCGCCTCGTGTCCGTCTCCTGAGCACCCCTTGCGGCTGCGCGGACGACACGTGACCCATCGGAGAAGTACAAAACAACGCACCAAGGCACAGGATCGACAGTTGGCAGCTGCAGTTCACGGCGGTTGGACTCAGCTAATCTTCGTGCTGTATTATTACAGGTTAGTTATTCTGTTCTGCACTGTTTTTAAAGCCCTTTTCCACGCCGTGACTGCTGCGCCAACATTTGTGTTTGTAAATCCTGTTGTACTACACGATGCCCACTAACGCCGAACTCACGAAAAGAATCGAGGAGCTCGAGTCTTTGGTGGCTGGCCTCGCGTCGAAACTCGAGGGAAAAGCTGAAAGGAAGGGGGAGGTTGATGAATTGCGTGCGAGTGTAGACTTCATGAGCACGCAGTTTGACGATCTGCTGAAGAGGCGGGAGGAGTTGGAGACGTCCAACAAGGCACTACTGGCTTCCAACAAGGATCTCGTAGCTAAAAATGAAGCCTTGGAAAAACGCCTCGCCAACATGGAACAGTACTCTAGACTGAACAATGCTGAGATCAAGGGCGTACCGGTCACCAAGGGCGAAAACTGCTTGGCCATCCTGACGGCCATAGGGGACGCAATCGACTGTCCAGTCTCTTCAGCTGATTTAGATGTCGTTCACCGAGTGCCTACTAAGGGGGAAGGAATGAACATTATTGCTCGTTTTTGTAGTCGCGAGAAGAAGAATGACTTTGCTCGAAAAGCGCGCAAGGCCCGTGTGATGACCAATCAGATTGGCTTTTCTGATCAGTCACACGACCCGGTGTATGTGAATGATCACTTGACGTATGAGAACAAGAAATTATTCGCACAGGCCCTCGCTCTCAAGAAGACGCACTCGTGGCAGTTCCTCTGGACGGACAATTGCCAAATCAAAGCGAGGAAAATGTGCGACAGCAAAGTCTTTCGCATATCATCCGAGGCAGACCTGCGCTGTTTCACGTAACTTTTTCATTAATTTGATCAGTTCACTTCAAGAGCATGCGCTCATCCTGTTAAGATGTCTTTGTTTTCCACAGATGAGTGTAAATCCTTGCTTGCTGACTTTCACCGATCCGTCATACATTTCAACGCTAGAAGCCTCAGGAAAAACATCGATAATATCACTAACTTTGTTGCCTCAGTAAAACACAGTTTTTCTTTCATCTGTACCTCGGAAACATGGATCTGTGACGATGACTCTCACTTATACGGCTTTCCATCATACGCCTCTGAGTACTGTAACCGCTCACTTGATAGTCATGGTGGTGCGGCCATCTTCGTTTCCTCTGGTATCTCTTACAGTCGCAGGCTCGACCTTGCAATTGACGTCACTCACTGCGAATCAGTTTGGATCGAGACCGACCTGCCATTCTTTCCTGATAGTCGCAAAACATTCATTCTCGGTTGCATTTATCGCTCGCCATCCTCTTCCGTCACTGAATTCTTATTTTCCCTGGATCAAATCCTCAACAAATTATCATTCGAAAACAAGGATATCTTAATTGTTGGGGATATTAATATAAATTTACTGGCTGATAATTCTAATATAAATGCAGCATATACCGATTGCTTTACTGGTTACGGCCTTGAGTCTTTGATCACCTCTCATACAAGATGCAACTCTCATGGAACAGACAGCTTATTAGACCATGCTTTATCTAATGTTGCACCGGTTCCCGTCGCTGGCGTTATTGAAACTGATATCTCCGATCATTTTCCAATTTTCGTGGCATTCCCTAGTGAGGCTTCCACTACCCAGTCTTCTTTTTACACAACGATCTTTAATGCAAATAAATTTATTTCCGCTATATCCTCCACCGATTGGTCCGGCGTTAATTTATCATTGGATCCCATACAAGCATTCACTAAATTCCGTAGCCTGTTCCTTGAAGCAGTCAGCGTAAGTTCCACCAGAGTAAAGTGCAAAAAGAAGTATACCCTTCCTAATAATCCATGGATGACAAGAGCCCTATTAACCAGTTTAAGAAAAAAAGAAAACTTGTACAAGAAAACTAAGAGACAGCCTTTCAACGCAAATCTAGCGGAGCGGTATAAAAAGTACAGTAGCGTATTAAACAAGCTATTGAAAGTGGCGAAACAGCGTTTTTATAGTAATGCCTTCCTTAAGAACAAAAACAATCCTAAAAAACAATGGAAGCTTTTGAACGAATTCTTGTCGCCTTCCTCTGCACCTAAGACGATATCTAAAATTTGTTCTAATAATGAAACTTACAATCAGCCTAGCCAAATAGCCAGTGCTTTCAGCACCTACTTTTCATTACCCCGTGATAATCGCCAGGGAATATATCAAACAAACTTGCCTCGTTCATCATGTTCATTTTTTCTTTTCCCTGTAACGTATGAAGAAGTGTCCCGTACCATCGGCAACTTGAAAAATACTAGTCCCGGATTAGACGATATTTGTGCGCGTCACCTAAAAATTGCAGTGGATTATATCTGCGAACCCGTTAGCAATATAGTTAATCTCATTTTCAATACCGGCATCTTTCCCCCTGCTTTAAAACGTGCCAAAATCATACCTGTGTATAAAAAAGGCGACAAAAGTCTAGTTTCTAATTATCGGCCAATTTCAATTCTTTCTTCCTTCAGTAAGATTATTGAGAAATTATTTGTTAAGCGTTTAACTGAGTACCTAGATAAATTTAACCTATTAAAACAATGTCAATTTGGATTCCGTTCTGGAAGCTCAACTAGTCTAGCGTTACTTTCTTTAACTGATCATATTAAACTTTCTATCGATAATGGCTACCTAGTTGGCTCCGTATTTCTGGACTTCACTAAAGCTTTTGATACTATTAATCATAACATCCTCTTTTCAAAGCTTCAAAGCTATGGAGTTACTGGCCCGACCCTAACCTTTTTACAAAACTATCTTTTAGATAGAGAGTACGTTGTGTACACTAACGGTGCATTCTCTGACGCTAAAATTATTAATCAAGGTGTCCCGCAGGGATCGATACTTGGTCCCTTGTTGTTCCTATTATATATTAACGACCTTCCAAATTGCTTAAATTCCTGCCATTGTATTTTATACGCTGACGATACCACTATAATATCTTCTGACAAATCCATCGCAGGTCTTACAGACAAGCTAAACAATGAACTACAGAATATTTTAAACTGGTGCCGTAATAACTACTTAGATATACACCCTACAGTACATGATCTTTAAATCTAGTCAAAGACAAATAAACTCACTTCCCCCTTTAACTCTCGGTCCTAACCTCATTGCTGTTTGCAACTCTGTTTCCTTTCTTGGTGTTTTACTGGATTCTAACCTAAAGTTTTCTTCGCATATTAATCACATCAAGAAAAAAACTGCATATGGTATTCGGGCCCTAATTAAAGCTCGTCCGCATTTTCCGCCTGAGGCTCTCTTATCACTATATTTTTCTTTCATTCATAGTCATTTAAACTATGGGATCGCGGCTTGGGGTAATACTTATCCTTGTCATATTTCATCAGCCCAACATATTCAAAATCAAGCCATTCGCATTATCACCAGGAGCCATTCTCAATCGAACACCCATGACTCATTGTGTTATTATAAGGTGTTATCTGTTAATAAATTGTTTCAGTATAATTTAAGCCTAATATTTTTTAAGTCCTTGTGTTTACAATTGCCTTTTACTGTAATTAATCCCACCTCCCTAGTTAACAGCAACACCACAAGGTTTTCATTAAATAGAAACTTTTTACTACCACGTGTTCATACTAATTATGGTAAAATGACTTCAACTTTTTCTGCAATACATATTTGGAATTGCTTACCTACTGCTGTGAAACTAATGAATGGTATGTCGTCATTTAAATCATCTTTGAAAAACCATCTTTTGTTCTGTTAAACTGTATTCTTTCACCTTTTCTTTGCTTATTTATGTATAATTAATGTGACCATCTCCCTTATTTATTTCTTTTTTGCACTGTTGAACTATTTACTGTTTTAATTGTTTTCTTGAACATTCCACCGAATTGTTACTGCCTACTATTATTATTACCCTTGTTATTATTTATCGAGGGTCCCATTACAGTCTTGTACTTTGGGACCCTTGTCTGTACTGTTTTTCCCGTGTATTTTGTACAATGTATTTGAATAAACTTCTTCTTCTTCTTCTTCAAGAGTCAGAGAGGACGAGACACCAGGCCTGAACATGACACAGACAAAAACTTCCGCATTGGAGACACCAAGCCCACGTCGTGTGTTCTCCACAGCAATTCGGCTAAGTCCGGTGACGTATGCGCATTCTGCAAGTGCGGAGGGCATACTACAGAGTCTTGTCCAGCGGATATACCCTTGGAAAAGAAAAAGCAAATTATGTCGAAGGAGATGCGATGCTTTCGCTGCACACTGAAAGGACATCGAGCACGTGACTGTCACCGGAAAATTACCTGCAATGCATGCGCCGGTAAACATACATCAAGCGTGTGTAGCCCGAGAAAAAACAACGCACGGGATTTTCGTTCTGAAGGAAGTCCGAACCCACGCACGACAGTCTGCGCATCAGTCGAAAAGAAGTCAGGAATAAATACAAGTGGATGCGTTCTCCTCCAAACGTTTCGACCCCGGGCAGTTAGTGACAACGCCTGCCGCTACGTCAGAGGCATATTCGACTGTGGCATCCAGCGGCCATTCGTGACCGAAGAACTTTGCAAGCACCTCAATTTGAAAAGCATTGGATTCATCGATATTGCTCTGAACACGTTTGCCAGCGCCAAAAGACAACCGGGCGCGAGGCGTCGGATCGTCGAGATTCGATTGAAAAGCCAATTTTCAGACACCGAAGTTTTCCTGAGTGTCATAGAAATACCGCACATCTGCAGGTACATTGAGGGCTCGACGATGGATTCGTCCTTCCTTCTGGCTTGCAAAACATCGGTAGAGGACATTGCTGATGAGCTGCTTCACACACGATGGTCTTCGTTTTGGGGGCCGACGTAACCCAATGCGACCATATCCTTCGACCGCTTTCGGAAGTTGAAGGCGTAGGCATCTTGGATCCGACAAGCAGCGGTACCAGCGCAGCGTTAGAGCACCTCCAAAGCGTCTCCTTGCGACATGAACGACACGAAGTGGTGCTACCATGGAAAGCTCACATGTCTAAACTTTCGAGCCAGCCGTTGTATGTCGACAACCTTGTCACACATGCCGACTCCGTAGATAAAGCGACAAGGTTGTTCTCTGAACAACGTGGGATCAGGAAGGCCACAGTTATGACCTTCAGAAAATGGACCTCAAAATCAGACAAGTTAATGCAGCAGCATTCACGGAGTCTGCAAAGAAATGGTCGTACATCACGAATCTATGGTGAAAGTGCTAGGCACTGCTTGGGACCCTCAATGAGGCATGTTTCTGTTCCGGATGTCCAATCTTCTAGCCTTCCTAATAGCGAAGACTGACACTAAGAGATTCATTCTCGAAACGACCTCAAGGATATTTGATCCAATAGGTCTTATGGACCGTACTCCATGTCACCAAAGCTGCTATTCCAAAAGCGTTGGCATCCAGGAATAGGCTGGGACAAGCAGCTACCTCAAGATGTACAGAACGAGTGGGAACATGCAAACCTGCAGGCGTGTGGAGCGGTAGTATACGTCGCCACGGAGAATTCAAGAAAATGTCGCGTGCTACTCTCCAAGTTACATGTGGCTCCATTCAAGAAAACTAACTTACGGCAGTTGGAGCTTTCACGAGCTTTATTCGTCTCAGGGGTGCGCAGCTACGCGAATGCCAGTTTCATGAATCTGGCTTGGTCTGTCAAAACAAGACCCCGGAAGAAAAAAAAACACAAGCGCCATTAACTTCATCCGCTCTCGGGAGATCAAGTTGCAAGATGGACCCGGGCAGAGAATGTGTTCTTTGAATTTTGCGGCTCGCAATTTTTTCGCAGCCCGGAATGTGTGGAAAATATCGCCATGGTTCTCTGGAGCATTCCCGAAGACGACAAAGACTGCTAAATGTGACGAAGACGCTGAGGGCATAGCTCGCGCTCAGAGCTGGGTCCGAGTGGCACTGGCTACCACCCCCAAGCACAGGAAACAAAAATACCTAAACAGCAAATACCCCAGAAAGTGGAGCGGAAAATCGCCCCGCCGCTAGCGTAGGGGTTATTGCACCAGACCGTTATTCTGGAGGTCGTAGGTTCGGATCCCACCTGGCGGGAATTTTTTCTCCACTTTCTTTCTTTCCAAATTCTTTATCTGTTTCAATGACCTACCACATCCTCCCCTTCGCTTGCCCAGGTTTTCTGGACGGCCAACTCCTATTGCTGTATTATTTTTAACGAGCCCCTCATTTCCTATTATGAATCGCGACATGCATAGAGAGGGCCTCTGTTCTGGCAGTCCTAATGTCATAGGAAGCTTAAGAGAGTTCAACGCTAGCCAACCACTCTCGACATGTCGTAGACACTCGAGTCACGGCCCGGGGGTTAAAAAGAAGGTCCCCTTCACCCCGAGTAGTCCGAGTGGCGCTGGCTACCACCCCCAAGCACAGGAAACAAAAATACCTAAACATAAAGTACCCCAGAAAGTGGAGGGGAAAATCGCCCCGCCAGTAGCGTAGTGGTTATCGCACCAGACCAGTATTCTGGAGGTTGTGGGTTCGGATCCCACCTGGCGGGCATTTTTTCTCCACTTTCTTTCTTTCCAAATTCTTTATCTGTTTCAATGACCTACCACATCCTCCCCTTCGCTTGCCGAGGTTTTCTTGACTGCCAACTCTTATTCATGTGTTATTTTCAACGAGCCCCTCATTTCCTATTCTGATTAGCTACATACATACATACATACATACATACATACATACATACATACATACATACATACATACATACATACATACATCCCAGGCAGCACAGGACTGTTCGGCCTAAAACAGGCCGGTGTACTTTGGCCGGTGATTTTAAATGCAGAGCATTTCAGTAACTCACGATGTCACCCGCGTTGACGTCCGTAGTCGTAGTCCGCACCCCTCCCCCTACACTATATAAAAAAAATACTCTCCGGCGCCTGGTTTCGATCCCTCGACCCTGCTGGCGGAACGCAATGTACATGGTGCTCTACCCACTGCGCCACAAAGCCGACACAGAATGGGAGGGTACGAACGCGCCTTATATCCTTGACTCATTCAAACTACGTCAAGAAGCTGCTGATACAACGCATTCACTACCAGCAACTCCCCAAACACTAAACGTTAACGCAATACACCCACCCCCTATGCGATGCATTTACTCGAGTCCCCCTCGCGGGACTCCTCTTTCGTGCTTTTAGTGAAGCCATCCAGCACGCGCCCGAGAAACGTGATTTTCGGCTTAAAGAACTCACTTTTCTTAAAATTGACTTTCAGCTTGGCTGCACTCAGGGCGGTCAAGACAGCGGTCAAATGTTCCGCATGGGAGCTCCTCACAGCCATCAGTGCATTTACTTCTTCGCCAGTCTTGCAGCTTATGTCAATAGGAAGACGGGAAAGGGATCAGCATCTGAACGCAACTGCCCGGATCGGTGCAATACGTCGAAATCGAACTGCTGCAATTCACTGATCCAACGAGATACTCGTCCTTTAGGTTGACAGTCATGCAGGAGATATGTAAGGGCCTGGTGGTCAGTAAAAAGCTTGAACTTCTTGCCCTCGAGGTACGATCGAAAGTACCTCACCGCTAGCACAACAGCCAGAGCCTCTTTCTCTGTTGTACAGTAGTTCTCTTCAGTCTTGTTGAATGTATACGAGTAGTATCCAACCACGTGTAGTTTTCGATCGTTTGTAGCCGAATGTCCTCGTTGGTATAGGACGGCGCCTGCACCATAGTGAGAAGCGTCCGTGGTGAGCTCAAAAGGAAGTGAGAAGTCTGGCAGTGTGAGCACGGGGTCAGATGAAATGGCTGACACTAAGTCGTGGTACGCTTTTAAATGCAGAGCATTTCAGTAACTCACGATGTCACCCGCGTTGGCGTCCGTAGTCCGCACCGCACCCCTCCCTACTATATAAAAGAAAATACTATCCGGCGCCAGGTTTCGATCCCTCAACCCTGCGGGCGGAACGCAAGGTACATGGTACTCTTCCGACTGCGCCACAAAGCCGACAGAGAATGCGACGCTACGGACGCGCCTTATATCGTTGACTCATTCAAATTACTGCTGACGAGCGCTTTCTTGTCAGCAGTTGCCACAAGTGCAACAACATTAACGTAACGCAAACTACTTAACGTCGTGCGCCACCGGAAATGCTCTGCATTTGATCGTGCACCTCGCGAGGGGGATGTTTCTGTGTGTTTGGAGAGGCGCGAACGAGTTGGAAGCATTTCTGCCTCTAGGCGGCCGCGTGGCGCCATCTGCATGCTTCTCCGCGAGACTCGTAGAAGCGGCCTCAGGGCGGGAGATTCAAATTTTCTACGTGTAGCTAATGTTTGAAGGTCAGCCCTAGCATGCAAAAGTGATACAGACTGTGTTCTCTTGTAATTTGAATAAATAAACCTCGCTGCCAGTCGTTGGACTCTTTTTACGATAGTAAGAGAAAAAAGCGGCCACGGGAGAAAGAAATGACGCGCTCGAATTGACACAGCAGGCTCCAGCCGCGCAAGAAAAGGAAAATGGCGCTTACGAAAGGCCGCAGAAAGGCTCCAGCCATGCAAGAAAATAATGACGTATTCGAAATGTCGCAGAAAGGCTCCAGCCGCGCAAGGAAAAAAATGGCGCGTTAGAAATGACGCAGAAAGGCTCCAGCCACGCAAGAAAAAAAATTACGCATTCGAAATGACGCAATGCAGCTCCACCATACGAAATTAAAGCAAGCGCAAAAAGAACAGTACTTCCGCTGGAGCAGTTTCAGGCAGGGGGCGCGCGAGCACTGCCAAGGCGGGAAATTTAAAATGCAGTGGGTGGCAGCAGTCAGCGGATAACGGCGCTGCAGCCCATTATGGCTAATCACTGCTCTGCACTTCCGATAGCTTTCACATTGAGTGGAACAACGTTAACTTTTTTCGCACTCTTCTGTCCACTGGAAAGCCGTACCCTTTTGAAGCAGGCTTGTTAGTGGCTTGGCACGAGCAGCGAAACCCGGAATAAAGCTCCGGAAGTGTCCTGCCAGACCGAGAAAAACTCGCAGTGCGTGTACGTTTTCAGGTCGCTTCATATTTCGTACCCGTTCAACGGACTCCTCTTTCGTGCTTTTAGTGAAGCCATCCAGCACGCGCCCGAGAAATGTGATTTTCGGCTTAAAGAACTCACTTTTCTTAAAATTGACTTTCAGCTTGGCTGCACTCAGGGCGGTCAAGACAGCGGTCAAATGTTCCGCATGTGAGCTATCATCCTTGGAGTACACTATAATGTCATCAACATAAACATTCCAAATTGACCCAAAAATGGTTTCAACACCCCATTCATCATGTTCTAAAACCAGGCGGGGCTGTTCTTCCACCCGAAAGGTAGTCGGTTGTATTCGTACACGTCGAAGGGCGTGACAAAAGCCGTGTACTGTTTGTACTCTTCCTCTAGAGGAATCTGCCAAAATCCCTTGCACAAGTCTATGCGACAGAAGACGTGGCAGCCTCCCGTCTCTTCAATGATGTTGTCTATTCGTGGCATCGGAAATGGGGAAAGGTCAGTTTGTCTGTTTAGAATCCTGTAATCTGTGCAAAAACGCAATGAGCCATCTTCTTTTAACGCTAATGTAATGGGGGAAGCAAATTTGGAGACTGAGGGGCGTATTACTTCAGCTTCCAGCATGTTCTGCAGTTCTTTCTTTAGCCAAAGTCTTCTTTCACGGGACATATTGTAAGGCTTTTGTCTAATGGGGGTTACATCAGCAAGCTTGAAAGGAACAGAGAATTTTGTTGTTGCTGGCGGGTAAGTACCGACGCAAACGAGCTCTGGAAACTTGAGGCGAACGTCCTCCTCACACCGAACAAGTCGGTCTGTTGTGCTCAGGGAACCGCAGGCCTCCATGTCAACGCAGACATTATCATTCCAGTATAGGTTTATTTTAAATCTTTTCATATCAGGTCTTGAGAGTAGAAATTGGTATTCGCACCCATTAATAACTAAGGCGTCGATCTCTGTGCTTTGACCTGGGTACGTCACCTTGGCTTTTATCCACTCATCGTAAAGTTGTCTCCTTCCGTCAAAGCCCTGTATTTGTACTGGTCTCCCTTTAAGAATATCTTTTTCAGACACGAGTGACTTGTTTATAACGGACACGGAAGCGCCACTATCAACTAGTGATGTGACGTCGGTGCCGTTAACTCCCAAAGTTATGAAAAGAAGATTTAATGGGGTGAAGTAAACAGTCTCAATTTTTGTCGTCGGGTAGGACTGATCACCCTCATTTATTAGTTTTTTTTTCTGGGTTGCTTCAGCGTCACTATGTGCCTCGACTTGACGGGACTCATCCGAGGTTATATTGTCACTGCAGGGAGATGCAAGGTTAATGACACCATGTCCTCGGTACGAATTTATTTGTGAACCCGATGACACTTCGGAAGTTCCAGACCTCTGTGACGCTTGCCCGGTTTCGAAATTGAAACGTCGCGTACCCTGCATTCTCGGAGGAGCATCTATGCACAGGCCTTGAAAGCACTCCAAAAGTTCCTCGACTGTCTTTGGGGACATAAGCTGCACCTGCTTCTGAAGATCCTTAGGCAACCCGTGAATAATCAGTGGCACAGATGAAGACTCCGGGAGATTAGAATCAGCCATTTTTAGTAGGCGCCTTTTCTCGTAAAAATACTCCAAGGGTTTGCCCGATCAGTATTTATAGAAAATTGCATGGTCCAACCTTTCCACGGGGTTTTCCTTGAACGCTGCAAGAAAGCTTGCCTTCCAGCTGTCCCAGCTGTCTGACGCGTGTGTGGAGATGTGCAGCTCATACCACTTCTTTGCAAGTCCCGTCAAAACAGCCGCATGTTTTCCACTCGGTCGGTAGCTTCGTGCCAGGAGTTCTTCTCGGATGCGTATTCATAGGAACGAATCCAATCCTCAGGCTTTGAACTCTCTCCGTCAAACCGATCCGGCTTCACCATTTCTGTGCGCTGTCTTTGTTGAGCTTGGACCGTAGCAATGAGGGTCTCCATGAGCTGCTGTTGCCTCTCTGCCTGCCGTTGTTGCTCTTGCAGAATCAGAAGGAGGCCTGGGTCCATGGTGGTAACGTTAACATTCGGTGTCGTGTTCGTGTTCCCTGACGCCCTCATGGTTGGCTCCATGAAGTATTCCTGGAACTCGGACAGCTTCACCCTGAGCTTGAGAGAAGACTGGGTAGTCAGGTCCTCGGTTGTCTGGCCGGACTTCTTTGCCACCCAGTCACACAGTTGTGGTGTTGTGATGCACTCGTGCAAGACGTACGGCACTTCGTTGTCGACTTGGCATGACGAGAAGTAAAACTTGCCTTGTGAGTTCCGCGTGGCATGCAGAGTAATCCACATAGTGTCCGTCTTTGGTATCCTGTCGACTGCGCCAATGAAATGATCCGAGGCTGTTCACTTGGGAACCATCCTTTTATTCTGTTCCTCAACCTTCTCTTCTTCCCCTGCCCCTAGTCCTGCCTTCGTCGTCTTCGGCTCTCCACAAGTTGCTTGACCAATTTCGCTGTATATAAAACCGGCGTGAATGCCTTTACGAAGCGTTTTGGTTCTCAACAAAACACTCAGGAGCATTTAATATAACTCCGTCACAAAAAAGTATGTCCAGTTTTTGCCCATTTTTCTTGCAAAGACATTTTCTACTCGATCAACTTTTCTGATGATCTTGCGCAGGGCGGATCCTAAGATACTTTCCTAAGATACTAAGGTACTTCTAAGATCTAAGATAAGGATCCTAAGATACTAAGGTACTTCCATTTTCAATCTATTTTAATGTTGTTCTCATGAGTATACGTCCACACCACTTAATAGCCCAAAAGAACTTAATCTTCTTCTAATGTCATACTACGTTCAAAAAATTCTAGACGCGTTGCGAATGACGCCCTGCTTCAGGTGGCTGCAGTTGTATCCCTCTGCGTTCACGCAAGGAAAGGCGTAAAATTAGAGTTACCGTAATTACCCGATTATAACGCACACCCGATTTTCCAGCAAAAAAATGAAAAAAACTTGCACCTCCGATTGTAAGGCGCACGGAACTTTGTGAGCAAAAAAAACGAATGCGAGAAAAACGGGCGATTTATTTCCCGAAGTAATCTCGCGCATATCACTCCTCATCGCTCTCCGAGAGCTCCTTGTCGCCTTTCGCTGACCACGACACCTCGTCCTCGGCGCCATCAAGCGCGTTCGCGATGCCACACTTCTGAACGAATGTTCAACCATGGTCGATGGGATCGTGGTCCACGCCTCGCACGCCCATCCCGCCAGCTTCTCCAAAGGCGCACGCTTCAGCGAACCGCTTGTTGTGAACACGTGGGAGCCGCTCGTAAGCCGTGGAAGCGGCGCACCTTCGTTGCCGCTGTAGAATAATTTGACGATTTGTGTGAACACTGATAGAAAACCCTAGGCGTGCTAGGCGCCTAGATCCGAAAAATTGTTGCTAAAAGCTTTGGCGCCATCTTGAGATGGTGATGGCGATGGGTGAAACGAAATTTCAGCTGTTTCGGCAGTTTCGGTTTCGTATCCGAGTCTAACGCGCATGCGATTTTTCGGCCTGTTTTTCCGGAAAAAAAGTGCGCGTTAGAATCGGGTAATTACGGTACACAATTTGTTTCAAACCATTAACATAGCAATGGTAGCATGCATACAGGAAACCTTGCATACTGCAACGAATAGGGCAATAAATATTTTATTGGTCAAGGTTGAATACGTAGGGTTCTCAACCCGTCGGAGGCAAACTTGCGCCTCTGGAAATTTATTTATTTATTTATTTGTTTGTTTGTTTGTTTATTTATTTATTTTTATTCATTTATTTATTCATTGTTTTATTTACTTATTTATTTGTTTATTTATTTTTATTAATTTATTTATTCATTGTTTTATTTATGTATTTATTTATTTATTTATTTGATGCATGCATTACAGAAGGGAGATACATAACACTAAGCATTAAATATGAGACAAAATAACAAAATAATTCTACAAAGCGCGCTGAAAATCGTCAATATAAACAGTTAATGCAATCATACGTGGAAGATAATTACACTGCAGTATTGATGTAAAATAAAATGAATCGCGCAAGGCGTCACCTTTAAAGGAAAGTTAATAATTTGCTTTAAGCTAGCGGTCCCACTTTGCGATATGTAGAATGGCGCTTGGACATACTTCTCCCCTTCTACTCCAGTTTTCGAATGATAGATATTACGAAAAAAGTTCAACCGGTGGTTTCGTCTGTGATATTTCACGTCCTGCCATTTCAGTTTACTTTTACTTTCTCTCATGCTAAGTTGAGCGTGCCAATTACCTAATACGAATCGCACTGACATATTCTGTATGTTTTTGAGCGTATCAACCAGCTCTTTGGTGTAGGGATCCACGAAAACACATGCGTACTCCAAGATTGAGCGCACATGAGTGAAATACGGTTGTTCTTTTCAGTTAGATGGAGGTTCACTGAAATTTCGTCTCAGAAAGCCAAAAACATATGCAGCCGTAACTTTTATGGTGTGAACCTGCCTATTTAACCTCTAACCGCTCCCTAAATAAACTCCTAGGTATTTATATTCCTCGGCCGTTGTCACAGCAGCATAATTTACGGTATACGTATTCAATTAGAATGAAGATTTTCTTGTAAAGGTGCCGTTAACACACTGTTTAACATCCAAAAACTTTTCTGAATCAGCACACCAGGATGTTATTAAATTCGAATAAAGCTGCAGGTACACGGAATCACGTTCATTCACTATAAACCGGTAAACTACACAGTACTTTTCAACAAAGCTATAGGGCCCCAGGCAGCACAGGACTGTTCGGCCTAAAACAGGCCGGTGTACTTTGGCCGGGGATTTTCTGTCCGACCATTTTGCGGCAGCCATGTTCGGCCCATGTCCAAATGTGGGCCTTTTGGCCGTATACGGCCGTACTCCCATGGCTGTCCAACGGCCAGTGTCCGTCGGCCAGTCCACCGGCTTACGGTCATACGGCCAGATTCCAGCCGTAGGGCTCCGGCCATTCCAAAGCCACCCGTGTACGGCCGAAGTACGGCCGCCGGAAGACAGCCGAGATGCGGTCGTCGGACTCCAGCCGGACTAAAGCTACCGGAAATACGGCCGTCCTACGGGCATTGGAGTTCAGCCACAGTACGTTAACTGTACTGAGGCCGGTCACTGCATGTCGCGCAAGCAGATTCGCGCAGGGCAGAAGCAGCACAAACCCAGCATTTTGTGTCGAATGCAGCCACATCAAAGTCAGCTCGCGCGCAACCACCAGCCGTCAAGCCTTCAGCGCAGCCTTGCTTAATTACCAGCCTCAGTTGACAGAAAAATTCATTTATTAAACAGTACTCACAAATTGTCGTTGCTTTAATTGCTGTGCCTCTTTTACTGCCGAACACAGAAAATATTCAGTTCTTTGTAGAGATTGAATAGATGTATTGTCCAGGTCCTGATATCCTCTGTGGGGCGGCTTACCTGTAATAAACGGGGAAAGGGGAGGGGGGGGGTGGCGGAGGGCGCATACTTTAGTGGGTTGAATTTCAGACAGATAAATTGCGCCGCTTTTAGCCAATTTCTTTTACGGCAGTATTCCGGAACACTATAAACTATTTTTATAACAGTTGCTTGACCAATTTTGATGTATATAAAACCGGCGTGAATGCCTTTACGAAGCGTTTTGGTTCTCAACAAAACACTCAGGAGCATTTAATATAACTCCTTCACAAAGTAGCATGTCCAGTTTTTGCCCATTTTTCTTGCAAAGACATTTTCTACTCGATCAACTTTTCTGATGATCTTGCGCAATGCTGATCCTAAGAAGGAGCGAACAGGTACTTTCATTTTCAATCTATTTTAATGTTGTTTTCATGAGTATACGTCCACACCACTTAATAGACCAAAAGAACTTAATTTTCTTCTAATGTCATACTACGTTCAAAAAATTCTAGACGCGTTGCGAATGACGCCCTGCTTCAGGTGGCTGCAGTTGTATCCCTCTGTGTTCACGCAAGGAATTGCGTAAAATTAGAGTTACATAATTTGTTTCAAACCAATAACATAGCAATGGTAGCATGCATACAGGAAACCTTGCATACTGCAACGAATAGGGCAATAAATATTTTATTGGTCAAGGTTGAATGCGTAGGGTTCTCAACCCGTCGGAGGCAAACTTGCGCCTCTGGAAGTTTATTCATTTATTTATTTATTTGTTTGTTTATTTATTTATTTTTATTCATTTATTTATTCATTGTTTTATTTATTTATTTATTTATTTATTTATTTGATGCCAGCTTGCCTTTGCATACATTACAGAAGGGAGATACATAACACTAAGCATTAAATATGAGACAAAATAACAAAATATTTCTACAAAGCGCGCTGAAAATCGTCAATATAAACAGTTAATGCAATCATACGTGGAAAATAATTACACTGCAGTATTGATGTAAAATAAAATGAATCGTGCAAGGCGTCAACTTTAAAGGAAAGTTAATAATTTGCTTTAAGCTAGCGGTCCCACTTTGCGATATGTAGAATGGCGCTTGGTCATACTTCTCCCCTTCTACTCCAGTTTTCGAATGATAGATATTACGAAAAAAAGTTCAACCTGTCGTTTCGTCTGTGATCTTTCACGTCCTGCCATTTCAGTTTACTTTTACTTTCTCTCATGCTAAGTTGAGCGTGCCAATTACCTAATACGAATCGCACTGACATATTCTGTATGTTTTTGAGCGTATAACCAGCTCTTTGGTGTAGGGATCCACGAAAACACATGCGTACTCCAAGATTGAGCGCACATGAGTGAAATACGGTTGTTCTTTTCAGTTAGGTGGAGGTTCACTGAAATTTCGTCTCAGAAAGCCAAAAAAATATGCAGCCGTAACTTTTATGGTGTGAACCTGCCTATTTAACCTTTAACCACTCCCTAAATAAACTCCTAGGTATTTATATTCCTCGGCCGTTGTCACAGCAGCATAATTTACGGTATACGTATTCAATTGGAATGAAGGTTTTTTTGTAAAGGTGCCGTTAACACACTGTTTAACATCTAAAAACTTTTCTGAATCAGCACACCAGGATGTTATTAAATTCGAATAAAGCTGCAGGTATACGGAATCACGTTCATTCGCTATAGTCCGTTAAACTACACAGTACATTTGAACAAAGCTATAGGGCCAATAGTAATAACAATGCGAAAACCGATTCATTCAGTTCATAGGATGAAATGTACTACGCTGAAGGTGATATGGAACACCATCATTTGCTTTTTTGCTGTCCAAGAATATACAGTCAACCATTTTAAGCTAATCTATTTCAAGAGCCAAATCGTGCGTGGACTCAACAATCTGCGTTGAGAAAGAAAATCCTGACAAAATCCGTGTTTGCTAGGATTCTGGCGATTATGTTTAACCAAATGAGTCATATCCCAAAAGTAGCTAAGCTCACCTTCAAACATCGGAACCAAATTAACTGCTAGGCTTCGTCAGTGACAAGGCTCTGCTGTTATCGCAAATTTAAAATAATTTTTGTTCTAAATAGGCCGTCGTAAAACCCCATGAAGTAACATAGTGCAGGGCATGAAGTTGATCCTACCAATGCACGAGGGAGTCTCTTCTACGTTTATCACCAACGACATAGTGCAACATTGCTTGTCGCAGTTTAATTGTAAGCAGAATAACTTGCGCTTTTGCTCGCACTTGCCTTTCTTTGGTGGGGAGTCCTTGACATGGTGGCGGTTTAGCTCCTGCGTGGCGGCCGCTTGCTCGACGCCCTTGAAGGCCAGTTATTCTGGTGAACTATCTCCATCTCGGATTGGACATCTCTGCCGGGTCAATGTCTCCAATGCTCTCCATTTCTTGAGGGGGCGAATAGCCTCTAGCTGGTGCGTCGACGAAGCCGGCGGCAGAGGCGTCGTAGCGGCGATGACCGGCGAGGCTTAGCTCACCCGTCGGTGTGGCACAGTCTTCTTGTGGCAATAAATGACATTTCGATGGCCTAAAAGGTTCCCTGCTAATCTCCAGTGAGTCCTTGCACCTTGCCCATTCACCGAAAACACTCATTACTGTTTGACAAACGATGTTCGTTCATTTAAAACATAGAAACACGGAGCGGATGAAAAACGCGTCCCCGTCGTTCGGCTCCCTAACGGCTTTTTCTCCCTTCAGGAAAAAAACCGGTCGGTCTCCTTCCAAATACGTCTGTGCATGAATTCTCGGCGCCCAGGCGCGTGCCGTTGTTGGGCTGTATGCCGTTTGCCGAAAAAATGACGTATAACCAGATACCTTACGTAGGCCGGTCTCCTCTTGAACACCGGTTGCCAAATATTCTGTGGCCATTCGCTTGCCGTAATTCGGCCGAGGACATACTAACCGAACGAAAAACGTATAGTCTGGGGCCGTACGTCGGCCGGTATCCTTCATAACATTGGTTGCCCGAAGAAAAAGAACATTCTACCGCCGGACGCGTGGTTCACCGTTGAAACAACGAATGCACGGCAGCCGTGCTCCGGCCGGTCTCCTTTCGAACACCAACTGCCGCAAGAATACGCATATTCTGTGGCCGGTCGCTTGCCGTGCTTCGGCCGATTACCGCTTCCCGAAGAAAAAACGGATACCCTAAGGCCGTTCTTCGGCCGTTCTCTTTCTCAACATCGGCAGCCGTAAGAGAACTGAATATCTGACAGCCGGTTACCTGCCGTTGTGCGTCCAGACATGGGCGGACGGAAAAATACCGAAGCGCTGGTTGCCGAATGTTGGCCGTTCAACGCATGATCAGTGGCTGCCAGAACCTGGATGATGGCCGGACATGCCAGAAAGCGGCCATAGACGGGCCGGTCTTGGGGCACACTTTCTGTGCCGCCTGGGGTACATGCATACATACATACATACATACATACATACATACAAAAGACGTCCCGATACAAACGGCATACTGCGACGCATTCTCAGGACCTAAAGCCTATTTCACAGCTCGAAGTGATGAACATTGGTAATGACCGGACCGCACCGCTGCCACAGGCGTTGCTTTTAATTCAATTTTATATGACCTGGTAAGTTTCGTCAGCGATCTTGGTGCAAAAATATGAACCATAAGAGGAGACCTCCATGTAACCTTATAAAGAAACAACTAGCGATCTGCCCAAGCAACTATATATATTTCCCCTACATGCTTGCTCGTCAGCAGATAACATCGAAAGACGGCAGCGTTTACACAAGCGTGGCCACCTAACACCCTCCTCCCTCCCACCACTCCTGATCTCTCCCTCCCTTCAGATAGAAGGGGAGAAAGGTCTAGTCTAGCCTCATAGTTTAATTGGCAGGGTGACTGCCCTAGATTAGTGGTGGTCCTGGGATCAAACCATGAACCAAAGACGAGTGGGAATTGTTTTTTCAGCTGCGAAGTTCCTGAGAAAGCTGTATGGCTTTCCTTTGTGACAGTAACACTGCATTCCAGGTGGGTGCCAATTTTTCCCTTCGTAGAAAGTTACCCCGCCTTCGGGCCTTCCCATAGACAGGTCCAGCTCTTTGGCGTATACGCACTGCTCGATGAGATGTTTCGGCGCGTGCGGTTGCGATACTGAAACGAGCTTCTGACCGCTGCGGCATACGTAATTAATCTATTCAAAGTACGTGCACGGCCTTTTAGAGAAAGGTACGATAAATCAACGGATAAACCTGCATAAACACGATATCGTAAATACGAACTGTTTGAAATGTAACGAAATGAGACAGAAATTCTAGAATTCTCTATCGACCCGCCGCGGTGGCTCAGTGGCTAAGGCGTTGCGCTGCTGAGCACGAGGTCGCGGGTTCGATTCCCGGCCGTGGCGGCCGCGGCGGCCGCTTTTCTGATGGAGGCGAAAAGCAAAAACACCCGTGTGTTCGAGATTTCGGCGCACGTTAAAGATCCCCAGGTGGTCAAAATTAATCCAGAGCCCTTCACTACGGCGGGCCTCATCGCCTGTGTTGCGTCGGCGCGTTAAACCCTACAATCAATCAATTAGAATTCTCTATCAAGGCGTGATCATTCTTTCCAGCCGCCGTGTTATGCACCAAGCCCATTTAATGCCGGCGTCTCTACTACACTGAAATTTATTTCTAGGAATGCATTTTAGATAGAGAGAATAACTTTAATGAAGACCAGTGATGTTAGCCGAGCCGTCGGGCTGGCTTGCTACGCTAGATGAGAGAAGAAAAACAAAAAGAAAAAAAAGAGTAAAAATGTGAACACGATAAGATGTCATTTGACGCGCCCAAAATTTTCAACGACAAAACTCTGTCCAGTTCTGTGCTCTCAAGAAATTCCAAGAGAGCTTTGATTGCACGTGCGGCCTGACTGAGACCCGACCAAGGACCCAAAACATCCCTCAGCTGAAGTTCTGCACCAAGCTGCCTGAACAAAGATAATATGAGTTTCTGTCTTTGCGCGGTGTACTTGGGGCACACGCATATAACATGATAAATAACTTCTCGGGAGCCACATCTTGAACAAAGAGGTGAAGATGCCTGCTGGTAATGTCCCGTGTAGTCCAGATTCAAGCGCAGCCTATGCATAATGGCTTCCTTGCGCTTGCTAAGTCCAGGTGCATTCTGAAGGTGCACTTGTGATCAATAGCATGAAGAGGTGCGTATTGCTGCCTTGCATCAGTCCAGATAAACATCTGCGCTTTCCATGCGATTAATGAGGCGAGTATTGCCGCATCCTTTCTCGTAAATGGGATCGGCAAAGCTTGTGTGCAGAGACTGTGGGAAGATGAGGCGGCTTTGTCAGCTGCGTCGTCACCTGCAGCTCCGCAGTGGGCAGGAAGCCACTGCAGACCTACGCTGTGTCCCTTTTGTATGGCTTGTGAATGCAAAAGATGGATTTCCCAAGCCAGCTGTTCTTTTGGAAGCGACTTTAAGCCCTCAAGTGCTGACCTGGAGTCTGTAAATACAGCCCATTGATTCGCCGGCTGCTTTAGAATATACTGGAAAGCGACGCGCAGTCCAGCCAGCTCGGTAACTGTCGTCGAGGGCTTGTGGCTAAGTAGGGCGCACATGGTAGTGAGCGACGAAGGAATCGAGTTTCCTGTCGCCGATGATGTATCCGTCACTGAGCCATCAGTGTACGCATTAGTGTGGCCTCTGTATTTGTTGTTAATATGCTCCAAGGCAAGAACTTTAGAGCCGGGGCTGGTATATCCGCCTTCCGCTTAAATCCAGGTATACCGTGGTGACAATTTTCATTGGAGGGAATAGCCAGGAAGGTTGACGAGAAGAGGTTGACGGCTAACACTGAGAGGGCATAGCGTGCTGCACTTCAGAGGCCCAGGCGGCAGCAGGAGGATGCCCATGTTGCCTTCCCACAACGCGCAGGCGCGTGCGAAGTGGTTCCATTGCCTGCAAAGCAGTGGGCGGTAGCCGTCTGCTCTCTGTCATGGTTCCCATTTTGGGGATGGTCTTCGAGACACCAAGACATATCCTCGCTATTCGGGCCTGACACCCCTCTAGTATTTTAGGATTCCTTTTGGAAAGGGAAGTCAGGGCTAGGAGGCTATAGCGAAGTAAGTTTTCGCAGAGGGCGTCGTATAGCCGTAAAGAGAGCTGACGTTACCTCCATCAGTGCTGTTGGAAAGCATGCGGAAGATGTGCGCGAATGACGTTAACTTCTCTTTTAGGCTTCGGACTTGCGGCGTCCATGTCAGATGGCGGCCGAAGGTAACACCCAAAAACCTGTGATGGGTGACATACGGTTTCGGGAGGCCTGCGGCCATTAACTGGTAGTTTGAGACGTCCCGCTGTTTAAAGGCCATGGCGGCGCAATTGGCCGGTGATATTGCAAGGCCGCATGTCGCTAGAAAGTTTTCAATCAAGCTTACTGCCCGCTGAATCTCGATTGGAGCACATGCCTGTTGTGGCCCGAGCACCAGATACAGCTATCATCAGCGTACATGGAGATTTCAACCGATTTCGGCAGACATCTCTCAAGGCCAATCATTGCAATATTAAAAAGAGCCGGGCTCTACACCCCACCCTGAGGGACACCACGGGTCACGTTATGGAGGGATGTCTCACCATCCGCTACAGACATGTAGATGGTCCTATCAGAGCGGTAGTCAGACATCCAGTCGTACATTCATACCGCGATGCCTACAGACCTCATTGCTGTCCGGACAGCTTCGTGGAGAACACAGTCGTATGCCGATTTAATGTCAATGAAGACTGCAATGGTGATTTGCCGTCCGATCTTTGCTGGCTTAACATGTGTTGCAAGGGCAATGACGTTGTCCATGCTGCTCCGGCCCTTGCGAACGCCTGACATCTGCGACGGATAAACGCTTCTGTCGTTCAGATCCCAGTCTAGGCGAAGCAGTACCATATTCTCCATGAGATTCCCAATGCAGCTTATAAGCGCAATAGCGCGATACAAATCAATATCCGTGGGGTCTTTGGTAGGTTTCAGAACTGACACGATACGAGCTCGCTTCTACCCAGGCTGAAGACGGCCGGTCTTCCAGCAGCGGTTGAATATTGACAAGAACCACCACTTCGCATTGCCGCCTAGATGACATAAAAGCGTATAACTTATCCCGTCTATGCTCGGAGAAGAGGCTTTCTTAACTGAGCATAGAGCAGCTTCAAGCTCCGCCATAGGGAATGGTTCGTCTATGTAGGGTGTGTTCGGTGATGGGTTCGCAGCCCTGGAAAGGATCGTTGGTGAAAACCCTGATGCGGCAGTAATTTTGGCACAGAAGGCTTCAGCGACATCTACGTCCCTTACCTTCATTCTCAGAGAAATGGAGTTAAAAGGGTAGAACTGTATTCGCGGTGCACGGAGACCATGGAGATCACATATCCTCGTGATTTGTTTTTTAATTAATTTCATTTCTTTCATATCAATTCTGAAAATACCAATTGTCGATATTTGCACTATTATAGTGATTACATCACCAATTATGCATTTACATATTTTTCAGATACTGCAGGAGGAGATGAAAACTTTATTTAACAGTGAGATCGAACTCATCAGTGGGCGGGGTCCTCAGTCCAGCACTGCGTTGGCGTAGCCTACCGCCTTTGCCGTTTAAGCGACCAAAAGCTGCTTATTAAGGTCGGAGCTGGCACGTTATCTCTCCCGCTGCTCGTATGTAGGATTGGGTATTGGGGCAAGGTCTGGGTTTCAAGGGCAAGCCCAAACCATAGACGGTCGGCTAAGGCACAATGCCATGTGTACCTAGGAGGCACATCGTGTCGCGTTTTGTTATTTTTATTCGTGTCTTTATTGTCGATTCTGAAGGCACCATTAATCTAAACTTGCACTATATTTACGATTTCCCGTTTTACTTGTGAAAAATGAGCAATTTATTATTTTTTATTAATCTAATTAGTTATTTCTACTGCAAGCGTAAATAAATACTCCTATACAGGAGTGGTACAGTGCAATTTTGAAAAGTGTCACACTTTCATAATGCAGCTTCATTCAGCTATTTAGCATGAGATTGTTAATAAAGTCTGTTTCGCAGACATAAAACGTCAAGAAGAAACACCACGCTTGTTTTGCTGGGTACTCGGGAATAAATGCTTACGCGTTAACAACGAAAAGTGTCAACGTCGCCGGACAGCGAGCGATGCAGGACCGACGCTTGCGCGTTTCCCCAAGAACACGAAAATGTTGTGCAATACCGCGGATCTCACGCTTCGTGGCACGCAAGCGCGACGATGATCCGTGATGCTCTAACAGCATCAATATATATAATCTAATATTTGAAGTCGAAACTACAATTATAATATGTGCTTGGTTTCAGGCCCCATGAAAATGTTATTAACGACGTGGTATGGCTGACATGAGGGCGCAAAGACATGCAGTTACTTGGCGCACTTATTAAAAGCGACATTAAAGAGTAAAAGCAAGTTATCCAATATCCGTAGGTTAAAGTGTTGGGAATACACATAGACCACTCGCAGGCGCAACGGTTTATTATTAACACAGCAAATGCCAAAAATGTAAATACAGGTATCTCGTCGCCCAATCCACTTTCCCGCACTACACTTTGTGACATCAGAAACCGCGAATGCACGCTGCAACTGCATGGGTTGGCGGAGCTTGCCTAGGCGTTTTCTGAAACTAGCACAGAGGCAGCAGGGATGTGAAACCGTAAAATACATGAATGCGGGAACTTTTTATGGTCAAGCGCTTTTGAAGAGACACAAACCACACAAGTGCACACCATAATATATGATACCATATCCCAGGTAGTAGGCTGTGTTTCAGTTTATATTTCATTGAAATGATTCGCTTAGCGTGCAAGCGCAGTGAAAATATGCATACATGGTTGAACGCGACAACCTACCGCCCCTTCCGTCCACTAGCGCATGTATACTTCACACAGCCAAGCGGCAAAAGCAGGTATTATTAGCGCGACCGACCGTAGACGTTACGGAAGTGACATTATTTGATCAACTCCAAACGTAGTTACGTCACCTGCTACCAGGTGCAGGCACCTTTTGGGCATTCGCAGGAAAACTTACCCACGCCATCGTTCTCCGCCAATAAAGAGCCGGGCTTGGTGGCCGAATTTGCTGTACGCTGCAAGGTCAATATGTCATCAAATACACCCTTCGCGATTGGCTGCAACGAAATTGAAAGCCAATGAGGAGAGGTATTGAGGAAGATGGCGACGTTCGATTAATACCGGACCCGGCTCACTCTGGCAGCAGTGAATGCGTGCTCGGTAACGTCACAAAAAAAATGGAAGGGAAACGGCATAGAGAAATGCCTGCATTAATTATTTTTTTCTCAGTAAACGAGGCATCGTTGGCTGTCGAACGAAAGTGAAGAGTGATACGGAACGCGCTATCTTTCAGTTTACACAAAAAACTTAATGATCCTCCAGCTTCCCTTCAAGGAGCGTTGTCTTGATCACCGTTGCCTGTAAATTAAATCCACTGGAAATACAAAAATGCTCCTTACGATCTGCTACATCAATATTCGCCGGAAGTAGTATGGGTATGTTCGCGGCCCCGTACACACACAGGTGGAGCCCGGTGGTTGACGGTTATCTTGGTTGCATCACACCACTTGCAAGTTTACAAACGCGATGCAAGATAAGAATGACAATACTAGCTCATGTAGCATGCCACTCCACCGAAGGAATGGGCCCGGATATGAAAGCGCGCGGGCGTTTTGAAGGAAAATTGCGCTTAATGCATGACATCGCTTGCTTTTCCTCACGAAGTTTGGTTGATGTCGCTGCACTAGTTTGTAAGCAGATCAAGTGAGGAAAATCACAGAAACGACTTTTGTCGCGTTCAAAGTACTCGCAGTAACGCATTCTTTGCGCCGCCCGAAGAAACATCCAGCGGTGATGACTAGGCGCAGGGGCAACTTTGTCGTTCTTGAGTAGCGACACAGTAAATGCTCGTTGGGCGATTTTCCGCGGGCCGTATGAGTGCGCAACTTCCTTGGCTCTCCGTCGTGCTAACCAGGCATCCGCAAAAAGGCGTCAGCACCGCCAGCCGGAAACGCAGACGACGGCAGGGTCTTAGAAACCAGTGCAACACGTATATTATTATTATTAACGAACAACATGGCCTACTTACAAATTAAACCTTGTAAGGATCGTCAAATGACAAAAAAACTCAAGTTAATTTTCGAATCTCCCGCGCCCGACCACCGCCGGAGGCCTTTGTCTGACAAACGATGGATGGCGCCACCGCCACGCGGCTACATATTCTAGTTTAGAGATGGGCAAAACGGCTCACCAGGGCTCGCAAGCTTGGACGTTCCCTGGTTTCCCTATAGGCGGCGTAAAAATCGACGCCCCACGTGACCAACCTATAGCGCTGTTTTCGACCATCAAGTCCACCAGACGGCGCAAGCGAAAGGTTACTTTTGGTATAGAATACAAAACATTCATTCCGTGACTCAAAGAGCCCACACAGTTCGCTTACAATGTGTTATTTAAAAATATTATTAACAAGTTCCACATCAAACATCTGTTGAGCAAAAATGTGCGCAACTTTTTACGAACAGCCGACTGGTGCACCACCTCGTTTCTGAATTCGCAACCACAAAGCCGCCAATTCAAATTGAAACCGCTGCAACGGCCCACCGTTTCTACGTGCGCGGAGCATTGGTTTCGTGACTGTTATTGCTGTTATGTGCTTTTGCGTCCATCCGCTGTTGAGAGGACTGGCAAAACACGGTAATTGAGTGCTTGTTGAGTGACAAATGTGGGAAATTCCGCATCGGAAGACAGCTGTCGAGGCCAGAATATTTGATTCTTCCAACAGAAGGTGAGTGTTATGCACTCCGCTAGAAAGACGGCGCAAACGTGCCCTTCGTTCGAAATCTTAGCGCAAGTGAACGAGTTGTTATGGCAAAAAAAATAAAGTCATGAAAGCGACGTACAATTGCAGCGATCGAAATGAAATGATGTCCTGGCCTCTGTAAACTTGCGGATGTCAATAAACGATTTGTTCTCACTTGCTGCTCACTGTGGTCTGTGCCAGTCGAGGCCATCTGGTCACCTGGCGTAACATCACTTCACTAGCGCGGCGCAAGTAAACACGCGACCAGCGTGCCAGCCAGGAACCAGCAGGAGCAGCCACGGCCGGACTCGACGCCCCTTTCGCGCGCGGGAGGAGGAGAGTCGAGTCCGGCCGTGGAGCAGCGAGCCGGCGGCCGCCGTGCGAGGGCAGCCATGTTATTAAGGAGCTCAAGCGGCCTGTGCAAAAAGTATCCGCCATGTTTACAAAGCCGTGTTTACAGCGCCATCAAGCGGGCGTACTGGGTAGTTCACGACGCCGCCACTACGCTTTTTCTGGCACTACAGGCAAAGCTAGACCTTTGCTTCTCTAAAATCCTCCCTGTTCTGTGGGCTCACTTCAGTGAGCGGCTCAGAACGGCTCAGTTCACTGAAGTGAACCGGTTCATTTGAAAGGTTCAGCGGTTCATGTAGGTTTGTAACCTGTGTTAAGCATGCATAATCAAAGTTATTACTCAATCATTATTGAGTCATTTATTTTGTAACAACATCCGGTGTATTCGTGCTGAAAAGAATTGGCCTCACCATCATTAAAAAGTTTTTATGTGTCAGTGGTATTTCAGAATCACTCTCGGTTGATATGTAAAGAAAAAAATGCAACTTTTTGTCAACTTTATAACCTCACAAACTCACAAATATGACCTCTACTAGTGAGCTGTGACGTCAGAAAAAAATTATTCTGGAAAACATTGATACAAGAAACTAATTTTAATATTGTAGTGGTGAACAACACTTTGCTCAGTTTATTCGAAGCGAGACGGGTCCGCTTTTTGGCAGCGATAATAGATGACGCGAAAGTTGCACACAAGACCCAGCTGGGTCGGCCGATACGCCTCTAATAACTCTACCAGAACGTGCCGACACGACTCCTTCAGAGCCATGCTCAGCACGATTCTCTAATCGAGCGAGCAGCCGCTGAACGTCGGTTCTTAGGAGAGCCGCTCTGCCAAAGAACCGCCGGGAGCCGAGAATCGCCGCGGAACTAAGCGGTTGAGAAGATCCGGCTCGTTCCTGACTCGGAAAACAGCTGCACGCACAAATGTAACTCTAGTGATTCTAGTGAATCATATGGCCACAGGAGTTTATTTTCCTATTACTTTGAAAATACAGACGCAGTTCGTTCACTGCTGCCATTGCGGCCTCCCGATCTGTCATTCACCGCCGCCGCCACCGCGATTCCCAAATGGCGCCTCAGATGATCCGCTTCGCGAAGAGCGGCTCGCGAAAAGAGCGGGAGCCGTTCTTCGGTTCTTCGGTTCAGTAACTGAGCGGAAGAGCCGGAAGAGCTGAAGAACGTATGGTGGAGCTGCATTGCGTCATTTCGAATGCGTAATTTTTTTTCTTGCGTGGCTGGAGCCTTTCTGCGTCATTTCTAACGCGCCATTTTTTTTCTTGCGCGGCTGGAGCCTTTCTGCGACATTTCGAATGCGTCATTATTTTCTTGCATGGCTGGAGCCTTTCAGCGGCCTTTCGTAAGCGCCATTTTCCTTTTCTTGCGCGGCTGGAGCCTTTCCGTGTCAATTCGAGCGCGTCATTTCTTTCTCCCGTGGCCGCTTTTTTCTCTCACTATCGTAAAAACCAATCCAACGAGCGTTCCTAACTAAATGAACGCGGGAGCTGCCGGTTATATGCGCAGATTTTGCCTGAAATGTACCTGCACTTTTCTTTGCGCTAAATAACGGGGAGATGTATGGCAAGCGCCAGCGGTTCGCGACGTTTGAACGGTTATGTCTATTTAAACTGCGGGGTCTTCGAAGCCTCAGCGTGACTCCCTGACGGCGGTACAGAAGGCTCTACTTAGGTCCGTTACCTCACTGCGCCGCCTGATTCCGGAAGTCGCATCGACCGTTAGCGAGCTAAAACGACAAGGCAAGTCCATAAAGTTCTCTGCACTTAATATACACGAAACAACCACTGTCCGTGGAGAGTGCGGGTTGTATGCTAGCACATGACTATAAGAGCATGCGGAGGCAGTTTGCTAAGCCTGATGGACTGAGCCAACTTATCGTCAAGTACAACACGGTAGCACTTTCAAGAGCTTTAGTGGTAGGGCTCTTCAACATTGCCAACAAGGTGTTGTCGGAAAAAACGGGTTCGTCTGTATGACAGAAACATCGAGCTGCAACTTTTGCTCAGCTCGAACAAATGATTCTACTAAGTTGCCAATATGTATTCTGGGCATTCTTTTTTCACTCATACTGTAATATTGAATCAGCATTTATTAAACGCCTATGCATTGTTCCTGTCGATGCGGTTTCTAGTGCAAGACATTTATGTTCGTGAATGTGAGTAACTTTTCATTTGCACATCTGCAGCGCAGTATCCTGACTGCGCCTTTGAAGACCCAAGTGGAAAGCGCCATATGTTTCGCACTTGTGATATACGAGCTCCACGCTTGCAATTAAAAATATGTAGGGTGCTCCCTGAAAAAAATCCTCTAGGTGCATTTGACTGAATTTTTATCTGTTGATAATCCGCTGCCGGTGGTGTAGACATTCGTATAATATACGTAGTGTGATGTGAGTGTTAAATTGCTCACTTCATTTCGCCTCAGGATTATCCGACACAGCATTTTAATGAAAGAAATCAAATGTAACGTTAATGTAACGACACGTTACAATGTTCGAAGTGTAACTGGAACGCGTTCCTTTCTCAGTATAGGAACTTGTAACGGGAACTCGTTTCAAAATTGGGAAGGAACGAGGAAAGAGTATTCGTTCCTATTTTAGAGGAACGTGTACCGTGGCCTCCGCGATCGGCTACCGGCGGCGCGCCGTTCCTCCGGCCGTTCCAATCGCCCGGAGAGAGCGTAATTCCAAAGAGGCCGTTTCGCCGTTTTCCGCCGCACCGCGGCGCGCGTAGCCTAAGGTCGTTTTCCCTGGCGCGGGTGGGTGTAAAGGACGAAAACTCGGCCTTCACAGCCTGTGTGCGACGTTTAATAAAAAAAGTTACCGCACACCAATGCAGGTGAAAGGTAGAAATAGATACTGGTGCCATTAGGGTAGTTACTGGTGCTTTGAATTTTTGACGTAGACTATGCCCGGAGTGATGCATAAGTGAATTCATTGCACAACAGTTTTCTTTTTTGTAGTCACGCATGGTTCCAAAACACAACACGTTTTCCGGTTTTGTTTCTGAAAATCTCGTACATGTTGTTTGGAACGTTCCAAACAAGAACCAAATTATGGGAATTCAACCGACCGAAATCCAACCATTAGTAAACTTGAAAATACCCCCTATGTCGTTTCCTTTTTTCTCCTTTAAACGTGCGGTCTTTGACAGATAAAGTAGATGACATGGCAACACTACTTGAAACGTTTGGCGTAACTTTTACTGCGATACTATTAACAGAGACGTCGTATACTTCAGCATCTGAAGTGTATACTGTCCAAATGGCTATCGGTATTTCTTCCGCAATAGGCAGGGTAAACGTGCTGGTGCCGTTTATTGGCATGCATGCTTGCATATACAAACGTACAGAGAGACTTCCAGTCTACCATAAATGGACGTGGTCTAAGTAATGTAATAAAAATATTTACCCGAGTTACGATTAGTATAGTTCTCCACTTGATGTGTTTATTCACTAATATCCCGAACAACTTACAGCCGATGTTGTGCATACAGATATTAGTGATCAGCTTAACTGCTCACCGAAAAAAATAATGCCCTTAATATGTCATGACAACAAATTAGCAAATCTAGAAATTCAGAAACAGTCTTTCGAAAAAATACATATGTAGAGTCGATAGCGATATGAAAGGCATCGCGGAATATCATGACTTTTTCACTCACGGCAAATAATTTGGTAGCGTGATTGCAGTAGGGTCTTGAAACTCCTAAGCATATTAAATAAAACACAAAAATATGATTGACTCGTACCCGTGGAAGCCTAACAGATTATTTGACTATCGTAGTCGCCTGCCTATAAACAATACATGAGAGCTTATCGGTATTACGCTGTTTTCGCGCGCGCGCGCGCACGCACGCACGCACACACACACACACACACACACACACACACACACACACACACACACACACACACACACACACACACACACACACACACACACACACACACACACACACACACACACACACACACACACGGATACCCCGAGCGTTCGAAACAACTTAAAAGGCAAAAAAAGCATATTTTCGCGCAGCGATATCGCGCGAAAATGATGTAACAGCGAAAAAAGAATTCAGCACGCTGGCACTCACTCTGCCCGAGATGACAGAACCCTTCTCGGCATTCGCCTTCCAAGCAAACGACCACTAAAGCTGCGTGCAAAGGCAATCGTGGGTGTTAAACAACGTACGTTAAACAACTTTGTACTTGTAGGATCGAGTCAAAACATATAGACCATATATTCAAGTTTTCTATCCCGAAGACGCGACAACGAAGGCTGATTTACAACTCAAAGCGCAGGCAGCGTCGGCCAGACGAGCTTCGCGTCAACCTTAGGCTAACGGCGCCGCCTCGCGGCGTGTGTCGGAGTTAGCAAGATTACACCGCCCCCCTTGCTTCCGCGCCGAATGGGACGGCCGGAGCAACGGCGCGCCGCCGGCAGCAAATCGCGGAGGCCACGCGTGTACAATGCTGCTTTCCCGCGCTGATAATAGATGGCGCAGAGAGACGGCTCATTTGACCCGGGTCTTCGGTTCTTCGGCTCAGTAACTGAGCCGAAAGAGCCGGAAGCAACGAACAACGGGTCAAAACTGCATCCGGTTCTCCTGACTCGAATTGTCTGCTTCCACGACAGGGGGTGCGCTAGAGGAATTTGAAAACTAGCCCCAGCTGGCCCGCAAGTACAGTTGCTTTCCCACGCCGATAATAGATGTCGCAGAGAGACGGCTCATTTGACCCGGGTCTTCGGTTCTTCGGCTCAGTAACTGAGCGGAAAGAGCCGGAAGAGCCGAAGAACGGGTCAAAACTGTTCTCCTGGCTCGAATTGTCTGCTCCCATGACAGGGGGCGCTGGAGGAATTTGGAAAATTAGCCCCAGCTGGCCCGGCAGTGGAGTTGCTTTCTCGCGCCGGCAATAGCTGGCGCAGAGAGCTTTGACCCGGCTTTTCGGCTCCGTTGGCTCGTTCGACACGGATCACTGAGGGGGCGAGAAGGGGCTCCCTCTCTCCAAAAGGACCGTCGCTCAATTTTACTGAACCACGGCTCACTCGTTCTTCAAAAAGAGCGGCTCAAAAGATCCGGATCACTCCTGAGCGACGCATCTCTATTCTAGTTCACTATAACCCGGCCAAACGCTGGACTCTCGACGACTCTCACAGAATTGAACACTTCGAAACCCTGATGGGTAGCATTCTCAGGCGAGTACAGATAGCAACATCTAGTACACCTTCATGACGAAGGCGAGGGTCGCCAGAAGAAGCCAACGCATCCACAATAAAAACGCCCTCCACAAACCGGGGGCCGTAGCAAGTTTCTTTCTCTTTCGGAAAAAGAGAGAGAAATGAACATTTATTTGCTGAAAAGACTAGCTAGGGCTTGGTCCTTGCGGTCCGAGGTGGTAGGTGATGATGATGAGGATCGCTATTGATTTCCCCTTTGTAGCTGGGCGATGACATGTCATCCCACCAGAAAGAACCAATATACCTATGCTTTACACTCCCGGTCCAATACTAGCGCTGCTTAGGGCTGGCACAAAAAGCTTATTAGGCACAAAATAATTTTTTTCTGTTACAGGTGCTAACTGGCCTAGGCAATATTCCCCTCTCTGCTTTTCGTCCACCAGCATTGTAATCTTCTTTTTGTCGCCTCGACAGCCTTGACGTTAACATCCTCTGTGCTACCCTTAAAGGAGCCATGAAGACAAAATGCAAGTTTGTCTTATTCGAAAGATTTCGTGTTTTATAGTGCCCCCAGCACTTGTCCGAATGCAAACGATGCTTTATTCACCGATAAATCATTCAATATAGGTAAAAAGTTTGATTTTCCCGCTCAATCGTGCGTTTTCGTGGTCCCAAATGACATCACAGGAACCGACCGCTCTACAGCCTAAGGTCCCTTGATTCACGCATCCGCCGTACATGGAGACACGTATGCGCTGGCGGCGCCATTTTGGTCCACTCGTTCGCTGCCGAAACCAGTCATTGTATCAAAACCGCGCTAAAATTATCGGCCCAACGGGAATAACTGGCGAAGTTTGAATCATCTTATCTGTTTCGCGTTGCTGGGTCTCGTGAGAAACGAGAACAACGCTTTGTGCACGTTGACCCAACTGCAGCGGCACGGGACCGTTCAAAGGGTGTCTCCACCCTGTACGTTGGCGCTGGTGCTGAGGTACTCGCGCGTTTGTTGACGTTACTGAACCTAGATGGCGCCACCATACCGTGGCATGTCGTTTTCTGCCTTTTTTTTCGTTCTGGGAGAAGATGGTTTCGTGAAACATAGTGCTCGCTCGACAAATATGTTCACTTAAGACACCGTCGCGTCAATCAATCGGCCAGTGTCGTCTGAGACAACCCCAAAGCCCCGCAGTTCTGTGCAGATAAACAAGCATAGTGCGCGCAGTACCAACAACAGCAGTACGAAGCGGTACTTCTATGTTTACATGTGCTTTCGTAACTTACACTTACCACCATTCTTACGGCTTTAAAAAGAATGTGCCCTAAATTTAGGCGCAAATAGCTCATTCGGCAAGCTTGTAAGCTCTGCCTAATTTGCGTTTACTTTCGCCGGCCTCCGCCAATCGCAGAACTGGCTCGAATGACATCATAGGTTCTGTTGCGGGAAATGAGCTAGTGGGTCGCATGGCCATTCCCTTTTTTCCTAATTATGTAGCTTATTTAAGCGAAGTTTACGTTAAAAGTGGTGTCAGTATGATTCTAACGAGGCAAGCTTTTGAATGAACCAAACTTGTGTTATCTCTTCATGGCTCCTTTAAATCCTAGGGATTCTGGAAGCCGAATATTTCCGTTGTGTAGATTTGGATGGACACCCACAAATTCTAACACTATGGGCTGCAAGTTTCTGTTTCTTTTCCGCAGACGACGCATACCCCATCTTTTTGGGAATACTTCCCCACAAAGCTTTTAGTTCTCAAGCAACCTGCTCTAGCCTCAAAAAGCAAAGCACTGCCCATGGAATTATTGTAGAAATCTTCCTTTCTGATGTTCAGTTGCTCAGCCCTGTGAATCTCTAACGACGTTTTAGATTTCATTTTTTCTCTCCATTTATTCGTTTCAATCTGCCCTGTCTCTTTTTTGGATACCTTGGCTGTTTTGGATTCTCCACTGTTCTTTCCGTATTTCATCGTTAGCCTTCTAGTCTTCCTTTTTCGCTTTTCAAGTATAGGTACTTATAAACCTTAGCTGCCCACCTTCGTTGATCCATTGCTTTTAACCTCATCTCAAAACATATTTATCTCTGTGCTTCTCGAACTTCAAACGACGCCCAGCCCATACCTCCCTCCACTGCTTCGTTTGTTGTTTTCCAATGCGCGCCAAAGGCCAAACGTCCTACCTTTCTCTGGTTCACTTCAAGGCCTGATAGAACGTCTTATTTTAAGCAGAGTACAGCATTCGCAAACGTGAGAGCCGGAACCATTACTCCTTTCCACATTCCTCTTACTACTTCATATTTGTTATACCCCCACAGAGCTCTATGCTTCATTATAGCTGCGTTTCGCTTTCCTTTACCATTAAGTTGCTCCTCGCGAGTTCATAAGTAGTTATCCCCTTCGTTTATCCACACTCCCAAATATTTATATTCTTTTACTCTGGGTAATTCGTCTTGCTCGATAAACACTGCGTGAGTGGTAGCGTCATTGAAAATCATTATTCCCGATTTTCTGCACTAAAATTTAACCGAGAAAGGTGGCTTCCTTGCCGATAATATTTATTAGCCGTTGCATATCGGTCTGGTCATCAGCTAAAAGAACAATGCAGTCTGCGTATAACATTCCCGGAATACGCTGTTGTTCCACTTCGCCTTGCAGCATATGGGTTAGGCGGAACCCTACTTGACTTTTTTCCAGTTTCTTTTCTAATCCTGCCATGTAAAGCATGAACAGTATTGGGCTCAAAGGGCATCCCTGTTTCAGTCCCCAATGGGTGTTGACTTGCTCGGCGCATTTCTGTCCTTCCCATGTAAGGTGCACTCTATTGTCTTTATAGATTGCTGTAAGGAATTTTATTAACTCGTCATCTGATTCCTGGAGTTTCAGCATCCTCCACAGAAGTTCTCTGTTTACATTGTCATATGCCCCCTTAATGTCCAAGAACGTAATCCATAATGGTCTATTCTGCGCTTTCGCAATTTCAATGCATTGCGTTATAACGAACAAATTATCATCCAATCGTCTGTCTTGTCTACGTCCATTCTGCAGTTCCCCAAGTATTTCATTTTCTTCAATCTATGCTTGAATTTCTGATTTTGCCGCCTGCATTACAAATTACTGTGAGTGGTCTGTATGAATCAATACTGGCTTTGTTGCCTCTGCCTTTATATAATAAATTCATCCTACTTTCTAGCCAGTCCTCTGGTACTTCTTTGGTTTGTATTACCTTATCTATTGCCCTCATAAACGATTCCTTACTTTTAGGTCCAAGCAGGTTTATCAGTGGCATTTGTATTCCGTCCGGGCCAACTGCTGTCGGGGGGGGGGGGGGACCTTTTGCTCTGCTTTTTGCAATCAAGGTTGCTCACACTTATTTCCCTTTCCGCAGACTTCTGTGGCGCTGATGTTATCGGTGCAGGTTTCCCTATCACTATTGCCGTAAACTTCTCACTAATCACTTGATGAATATGCGCTAACGCGCGCTCTCCTTCTAAATGTTTCCCCTCCTCATCAATCAAGAATTTTTGATGGATATCGTTTTTTTAACTTAGTAATTTCACATGGTTCCAAAACTTCTTGGATGCGCTTTTGTCCTTCTTCCGTATTTATGCCATCCATTGTTCGTTTTTATGCTTGATCTTTGCTTGCACCATTTCTGCACTTCTAGTTTTTCCCCCGGTAGATATCCCATTTTTCCTTCACTACCTCCGGTTCCATACCAGTTATTTTTGCTTCTCTATGTTCTCTCGACGCCTTTCTTCGCTCGTCAATAGCATCTTTTAATTCCTTATTCCACCAGCTTCTCGGCTTTTTCTTCCCTTTCCATCAGTTTCGTAGCTTTGCTTCATTCATCTTACCCTTTATGAACGCAATCATTTCTTCATAACCCAATTTTTGTCGGGGTGACAGCAGCCACCGCCATGAAATCTCTGGTGGTGGCTGCCGTCTTCGTCCGGTTCACCAGATTCTTCTGGTTCTGCGGATCCTCGTAGCCGAGCAGTGCCTCCCACTTTTCAGCGATGTCATGGTCACCGCTGGTATGGGCGCTTGCATTATCTTGTAGTGGGGAAGTCAGTGTTGCTGAGAATGCTTTGCTATCCACAGGTGGGTCTGGACGGCGGTCTTCGCAAGGGCACTCCAGGATCATGTGTGCCAAGGTATAAATAATTTATTCAATCAATAACTTACTCAACAACAACCCGCAGCCACGCGGTCTCGCACCCAGATCTTAAGCCGCTTAGGCGCAGATTTTCTCTGCGTTTTGTGGTTGTCGTTGATGCTCTATATGTAATGCAAAATTGTTGTAATGAATGCCAGCCTCGTCGGGCAGCGTCCGCCTGCAGTATTCTACCCTCCGGTACTCCGACCCTCTCGCCCACAAGCAGGCATTGTTTTCGAAAGTTTGCTTACAGCAGCATTTGTTAGCTCATCTTCGGGCGGAGGTACTCCGGACTAACAGTACAAGAACTTACTTCACTCAAGGAGGGAAAGGGAGTATATCAGCCTTTGTGGGACTTTTTATTAAGCAGGAAAGCCTAGCTGTTTACGTGGAATTTCTTTTATTCAACAAACAAGGCGTTGCAGTGATCTGCGAAGGTCACACTTTAAGTTGCGGTATTTACAAGTAACAGATTTGCAGTACTTCTGCTTTCCCAAGACTGCTTTCTCAATGTCCCATGGGAATTGCGTAGCGGAAGAGACTTGTCTAGAATAAAAGTGCAATTCCCACGGCGTTTCTTAACCTGGGGAATAGCCTTGTTTGTTTGCTTTTCCTTGTCAATTTTGTCTGTTATGTAGCTTTTTTTATTGCTCCCAAGTGCCTCGCAGGCACTTTATCCGGTCCTGGCTTAGGTCAGTCCTTGCATAAAGAAAGATAATGCGTCCCTCACGGCAATAATCAGGATAAGCGCACGGGGAATGCTGGAACGCAAACACTTCACCGAGGGTTTTGTAGCCTGGTTCGTGTTTTTCTTTCATGTTGTTTCGACAGCTCACACAAATGTAACGAATTACTCACCTGCAACTGCAAAATAATAGAATTAATTGAGAGTTACCTAAAAGCGAAGTTACGCAACTGCAAAATAATAAAGTTAATTGAGAGTTACCTAAAAACGAAGTTACACAAAATCTGAGAGGCTACAACTAATCTCGCAACTTCAAACGTTAGCTCCAAACTTGTCGCTAACTGTAATATAGTTTCTAAACCACGACACCACATTACGTGTCACGAAACAGAATTACGTGAACCACCGTCTATCGCTTACGATACGTTTGTTGCGCAGTGGGTGAACTCTCTCGCAAGATGGCGGCACCCAGGACAAAAACAAACCGCCTAGCGGACCGCTTTCCATGGAGATAGCTACCTGCGGCGGCCCTTCGTGTGGCTTCTCGGCCTCAGCACTTGGTCCCGAGCAAGGTGAGGGCCTATGGACTCTCCACCAGGGCAAGGCAAAGCGGCGAAAGGTCAAGAAACTGGCCGCGCGGCTCCCAATCGCGCCGCCGGCCGCCGGCACCTGCCTGTTCCGTCTGGCGAGCCGAGCTGCCTCCTTCCTCACGGCATCGAGTGAGGCCATCGCCCGTGAGCTCGCTGCCACTCCCGGAGTCTCCCAAGTGAGGGTGAATACCCTACTGAATGTGGTTGCTGCCTACGCCAAGACGGACGAGTGCCTGGCTCCCCTCCTGGCCACTCGGAGGGTAGGTGGCATTGCTGTTCGCGCCGGACGACCCGGCAGTCGAGGCACCAGCCGCGGCCTCGTTTTTGGCGTGGACCCTCAACTTACCACCGGGGAGATCCTTGCAAACATTGACAATGAGGTGGCAGTGAACCGTGCAGTGCGCAAACCCGACGGGGCGGTGCAGCTGGTGTTCTCCGCTCCCTCCCCACCCACGTACTTGGCAGTGCTCAGACTGCTGCTGCCCGTGCGAGGGTGCCGAATGCGCCCCCACAGTGTGATCGCTGCGGCCGGCTGGACCACGTAATGGCCTGCTGCAGGGGCAAGGAGAGGTGTGCACGCTGTGGTAGAGGCCACACCAGCCAGCAGTGCACTGTCTGAGCCCCCGCTGCACAAACTGTGGCGGCCCACACTCGGGGAAGGATCCCCGCTGCCGTCCGTGCCAGCTTGACCGGAAGGTGGCCACGGTCATGGCACGGGCACCGCAGCCGCTTCCGAGCTGAGGCTGAGGCGTCGGTCCGGACGGGACTGCACCTGAGGTACGCGGAGGTGGCAAGGTGGCGCACCAGCCAGCAGCAGCAACCCAGCCTCCAGACGCGGCCTGCTGCCACCAAGGGACGCCAACAGTAGCCCCAGCCTGGCGCTCAGCGGCAGCCAGCCAGGCGGCGACCTGCCCAGCATCCCTCAGCCACGTAGACCAGGGTGCAGCAGCCTCCAGCAGCCCCAGCTGCCCCTGCCCGGATCAGCTGGTAGCCGTCCTGGTGGCTCTGGTGCACAGCCTGGTGGGAGGACTTCCTGCTGAGGACCCCGCACGCTTGGCAGCAGCTGCCGCCCTTGGCCCTCTGAGCCCTCCCCCTGCCCTCCAGCATGGCAAGCAGACCCTGCAGGATAGGCCAGCGGCCACGCGTCTTCCAGTGGAACTGCAACAACCTGGGCCGCCGCTGTGTAGAGCTGGCTGAACACCCTGCGGGAGCCCTTTGACGTGCTGGCGCTACAGGAGGCCAACGTATGTGGCAACTCCCTGCGCCTCTCGGGGTACGTGTGCTACCACAGTGCCACCAGCTGCCGCCTGCGCTACTGAAGTAGCAACCCCTGCCCGGATGTCAGCCACCCACCAAGCAAGTCACAAGCTGCCATCTACGTGCGGGCAGCCCTCAAGATTGCCGCCATCGACCTTGCAGCTGTGGTGAAGGGCCCAATGGAGTGCGCTGCCGTCACAGTGCGCATGGGGTCCACGGACACCACCGTGGCCAGCGTCAATGCCCGACCGCAGCAGCCTTTGGACGCCACAGCAGTGGTTCGGCTGCGGGCCCTCCTGAGCTCAGACGCCGTGGTGTGTGGAGATTTCAACGCCCACCACCCAGCCTGGGGCATCCCCCGCACTACACGCAGGGGATGAGAGCTTCTGGATGCTGCCGCCTCCTGCGGGTTGCTGGTAGCCAACACGGGTAGCCCCACCTTCAATCGTCCTGGTTTGCTGTGGCACTGTACAGCTCACGCACATTGATGTGACCCTGGTGTCACAGCGGTGCGCCTACTCCTGGGAAACCGCTACCAACACGTGGGGGTCTGACCACTTTCCCATCCTAGTCACTCCCAGGAATAGCCAGAGGCGCGCCGACACCAGGACCTATGGGGTCACCAACTGGACTGACTTCCGAAAGGAGATGGCGCAGTGTGCAGAAGATTCAGAGGACGACATCCTGGCAGTGGTCGTACGAAACGCTGCCAAGGCTATGGTACACGGCGAAGCACCACTAGCACGGCGCTGCCAGACCTGGAACTGCTGCAACTGCGGGCCAGGTGGAACCATTTGCAGCGGCGAGCCATCCGAAGTAGGCCTCCTAAGGAGTGGACGGCATACCGCTGGGCGGACGCACTGTGCCCAAGGAGGGCCAGACACCGTCGGAGGGAGAGATGGGAGTCCCTTTGCACCTCCTTGGACTCTCGCCGAGACGGAGCCAGGGCCTGGCAAGTCTTCCGGGCCCTTCTTCAACCTGCCACAAGTCGTACACCACTACTAACGGCCCCCGTATCTCTGGGCATCTCTGAGGGAGCCCTGGCGGAGCTGCTCGCCGATAAATTTGCCCGCGGCCCACCTGCAGTAGCTGCTACAACCCTCCGCAATGGAATTCCGGCTCCCCCACATGAAGAACGGTTCGTGGCCATTTGCATAGCGAACATTACGCCACGGGAACTCTAGGCCGCCCTGGACCTCTGCCCCAAGCGTCGGGGCGCCCCCGGCAACGGGGTGACGTACCTGATGCTGCGAAACCTGGACGTCACCCAGCGGAAGCCACTCCTGTGCCTATACAACAGAGTGTGCAGGGCAGGTGTCCTTCCGGCATCCTGGCTGGTGGGACTTGTGTTATCCATCCTGAAGGTGGGCAAGCCACCCATGGAGCCAGCATCCTACAGGACAGTGTCTCTCACGTCGGCGGCCGGCAAGCTCATGGAAGCACCATCCTGGCCCGTCTGTAATGGATAGCTGACCAGCGTGGCGCCTTCCCGGAACAGCTGAGTGGCTTCAAGCGGCACCGCTGCACTGCTGGCGCACTGGGGGACGTCGTCTCTATGCTGGAGCAGGTGCGCCACGAAAAGGAGGTGGCCTACCTCGTCTTCCTTGACATCAGCTGGGCGTTCGGCTCTGTCCTGCACACCACCATCCTGGAATCCTCGAACGGGATGGGGGTCATGGGGTACCTCAAAAGCTATGTACAGGCGTTTCTGGCTGGCCTAACCCTTTGGGTAAAGGCCGGACGGGTGACCAGTAGGCCACGAGACTTGTGCTCCGGGGGGCCCCAGTTGAGCGTTCTGAGCCCGTTCCTGTTCAACTTGGTGCTGGCTCCCCTGCCAGACTGCATTCCCTCTGGGCTCCGGTATCCAGTGGGAGTTGCAGTCTACGCGGACGACATCGCCATCTGGACTCACGGGCCAACAAGACAGCTGTTCAAGTTGAAAGCGTGCCTCCAGGAGGTGCTGGGGGCGGTCGCAGACTTTCTGAGAAGCCGTGGCCTGCAGCTGTCCGAGGCCATGGCAAAGGCCTTAATGTACCACCCCCGTGGCTACCAGGCACGCAGAACAACAGCCCCCTCACCCTGAGTGGCCAGCCGCTCCCGTGGTGCATCAAGGTCAAATACCTGAGGCTCCTCATTGACTGCCGGCTGACCTGGATACCAGCGGTGAGGGTACTCTGGCAGCACACCGTGAAAGTCCAGCGTGGCGCGCGGAGGGTGCTGGCACGAGTCCAGGGCTGCTCGCACTCCGTGGCCTTGCGAGTGTTTCATGGAATGGCGTCCTCGGCTGTACTGTATGCGCTGCCACTGGTACACCTGCAGCCACTGCGGTGGAAGGAGCTGGAGATGAACCAGCGCCGGGCCATACGCCTCTGCCTGGGCCTACCGAGCACGTCCCAGGCTGCGGCAACATACACAGAGGCTGTGACCTGGACCATCCAAATTCGGGCTCTGCAGACGGGGCTACACCACATCCACAGGCTCCACAGCACACCGTACGGGGCAGCCCTTCTGCAGTGCTACTGCAGCCGCCCCTACTCGCAGACGGACATGCTGGCGTCGATCTACGGGAGTCACATTGAGCTGCCGCAGCGTCCCCCGCTCGAGACACCACTACCCTGCACCGGGCGAGCTCTCCGCATCAGCACCACGCTCCCGGGGATTCACAGCAAGGGTCAACACCAACCCAGGCTATCCATCAGGAGGTTGTTGCCCTTCTGCAGGACGAGTTGGCCGGCTTCGTGCATCTCTACACAGAGGGCTCCGTGCCACCGTACATGGGCAGAGCTGGAGCCGCCTGCACGGCAAAGGAGCTTGGCACCAGTCGTGTGTGCTGCCTGCCCTTCCCCGCCTCCTCCACCCATGCAGAGCTGGCCAAGCTGCACCTTGCTGCAGACCTGCTCGTGGAAGAGGCCAACCATATTCAGGGGGCCTTCATCTTCACGGACTCACGGCCCGCTCTCTTGCGACTGCGAGCGGCGGACCAGCCATCAAGCTCTAGCGGCTACGTGGAGTGGTCGCTGGTGGCGAAACTTCACCTGGTGGAATCCCGCGGTTGTGACCTGTGGCTCCACTGGTCGCCATGTCATGTCGGAATCACCGGCAATGATGTTGCTGACGCCCTGCCCAGAGGTGCTGCTCGCCAGGATGGGGTTCCTGCCTGCAGCGACCTGAGGCACTTCGACGTCGCACAACCCGTCCTGGCGCGGGAGGTAGATACAATGCACTCGGACCCAAGAGTCATCAGTGGCTAAGCTCCACAGGTCCCGCCTGGCCGCGTCAGCAGGGAAGCCCGCTCCATGCTCCTCCGCATGCGGCTCGATTGCTGCAACGTGGCAGCCCGCTTGCACCGACAAGGCCGCCAGTCGTCGCCCATATGTGCTGACTGCCCAGAACCCGAGACCCTTGACCACCTGCTCTGCTTCTACCGCCAGCACGGTGCTCCGCGGTCAGAGCTTCGGGCCGCACTCCAGTGTCTCGGCCTGCATAGGGACACCCTGATGGACATAATTTTCCCGGCAGGCCCCAACTCCATCCGGCGGGAAGCATTGCGACTTCCCCTGGCCTTCCTCGAGGAAACGAACTTCATATAACGGCTATAGCCCAATGCCTGCTGGCCAGCCTTACGCACTCCTTATCTCTTTCTTTCTCTCTGTCCCACTTTCTCTGTCCGCATCCCTTCTCGCGTACCCCTTTCATTCCTTTCTCCCCTTCCCCCGGACTGCGTTGTATGCTGGTGAACTCCAAATGAGTTCAGAATATCCCCAGTCCACTTCTTTTCAATTTTCTGTATCAATAAATCACTCACTCACTCACAAACGCGTTTGGTACAAGGTATAACCATTAGAGAAAACCCATTAAATATAAAATGTTTGTTGGTTTCCCTTGCAGCATGATAATATTCCGCGGTTACTTTTATATTAGTTTATGCATGTTGTAGGCAAGAGTTTGTCTCGAAAACCTCCTTAACGGTGGCGCATCATGGACCATGTGTAGTCCATGACGCGTCATGGACCATGTTCATGTGGCTTTTTTTTTATTTAGGTGACACTGCTGCAAATGATTTTTATTTTCAGCCTTCCACAGTCTGTTTTTACGAAATATTCAGCGTCTACAGTTAGTAAACTTCCTCAGAGACAGCGGCAAAGCGAAGCAGAGTACTATGACATGAAAACATAAAAAAGTGAGTAGTTTTTTTTATTGTGGCCGTTCGGTCCGTTAGGAAGGCCTCGAAGTAGCCGTACACGTGTTTTCCGCATCCGAGAGACGTGAGTCCTGCAAGTATGGCCGAGTGTAAAACGAATTTAAGAAAATCAACATACGCCTAGGCATACGTTTCTGCATACGTGTGCTATTTTGAATGCTCGGAAGTTTTACTTTTTGTGCAGGGCTTTGCACATTTTTGTCTGTTATTTTTACCCCTGTTTCTTGTTATTCTTTATTCATTTTTTTTGTTGACGCCTTTCATGCGTGAAAGTGTGTTTTAACCCCTACTGTTATGCCCTCCGGCGAAATGTACGTATGGAAATAAATAAATAAATGGGCTGTAACATAAAACAATTGTCACTTCAGGTACGCGTAATATCTAAACAATAAATGAATATTTTTAAACATTTTTTTTGAGCAAACGACTGTCTGTCTGTCAGAGGCAAGATTTAAATGAAGGTTGCAATTTGCAATTTATTTTGTTTCGCCTATGGGAGAGCCGGCGGCCACCTGCGAAAAATGGCCACCTTAGATTTGCGATGCCACGTGTGGGGTCAATAAGCGTTGATAACGAGTGACGTTGTTTTTGTCGATAAACTGTTACTGGAGCGAAATATGGTTTTGTAGGTGACCTTCCTAGTACGGAACGCACGCATCGTGGCAGCTGCCCTTGCTCAAGACAGAAGGTTAACCGGCGTCTCTGGCCGATAGCTGGTCAGCTCGTACTTTTACGGCCTGAGGGTAGTGTAGATGGGGTTTGGGTGGTAGGGGCAAGCCGGTACTATGTGGCGAGTGGGGCTGGGGGTTCTACAGCGACGAAAGTATTTTTATCTGCCACCGCGTTTGGCTTCCCTTCCCACGAAGAGGAATTGTGTGTTTCGTGTCGAATATTCCACGCAACACCGCCGTTGTATAGGGTATACTAATCTAGGGTAGATGGCCGCCGGCTCCGCGAAAAGTGGAAATTGTTGTTATTCGGTTCCTAAATAGACAGGCTTCTAAATACATGCTCTGAAATCACCTTCTGAATACGCCGTAGCCTAAAGTAGATTGCTGGGCTTGTTAGTGCATGATTTTTGAGAAGTTAAAACCATTGGGCAGGGACGTGAAAGAAAAACCACGAGGGTGGCCCTGGTGAGAATTTTTTAAACACACTCATTTATTGCTCCACCGTCCTGTACTTCTTGGCCTCAGGCCCTTGGCCACAGCGGTGGGTAGTTTGTCATGAGAAAAGTCCCAGCGAGGCTTGTTCGCGGGTCGCGAATTATATATTAGTTTAATCGCGTAATAATTTATTCTGTGAGGAATTTCCCGCGACGCGGTTCTACATGGCTATGAAATGCAACGTAGGGGGGCGGGGACTCTGGGTTCATGTTGACCGTCTTTGGACCTCCTACATGAGGTATGTCTCATATACCCAACTATTTTCTCTTTCGTCTCCTGGAGAAAAACAGCTGCAGCAGCAGGGAATCGAACCCACGACCTCGTGCTCAGTAGCTTATCTGCTAACCCAGGGAGACACTGCGGCGGGAACCAACTTTGCGTCACATGACTTCTGTGAGCTTTTTATCTCCACTACATCAGCAGGAACACGCGAAAACATCTGAAATTACTGCCTCACACCTATGCAATGCTAAACGAGCTAAGTTTTTAAACCGTTCGCACATGCATTTCCAACATATTAATTCAATAAAATGTCTGAACTTGGTAGTTATTTTAACCCCAAAATTTCGCTTAATTCGGCTAAAAATTCATTCGTTAGAGCGGCAGTTGCGACTGTTTTTTTTTTGCAGAAAAAAAAAAGGATCGCTCGTAATTGAACATTACGAAATGGGTAGCGTGCGTGGGCCCCTAAAGCGGCGCGAAAGAAAACGGCTTTTAAGATTTACAACTCCTTGGAATTGGGCATGTGGGCCCAAAATAATAAATTAGTCTGTGGCAAAAAAAAAAAAGAACTTCACTTTAATGTTATAGCTTTAGAGTACTTTGAACGAACCCCGATCCCCTCTGCTACTTTTCAGTTCACAAGGCAGACTAGCAGGCCATTGCCGAGACAATGACACTGTATGAGCTCCCCTCTAAGTGCTTGATCCCGCACCATTTGAAGACTGCTGGGCAATTGGCAAGTTTTCTTCCTTTCCTGGTCATTGATACCGAGCATTAGCACTAGTACAGCTTCATTTGACCGTCATTCTTGTCTTATTGTTTTAAAGACCGTTTTATGAGAATATGCTAAGTTACGACTTTTGCAGAACTTAGCCCTGGCCTATCTCAGTTGTGTAACACACGTGACCGTAAGTCAAGGATACCAAGCCAGTGGATGCCAACAGCATTATAAGACTTTCAAATCGGCTGGGGTAATACAGCAACTTCCCCGCTACAAATCAGTTAAGAAGCAATTTGTTATTAACTAAGGTCAGATTCACTGATTTCCACAAAGGTGACCTAGTCTTCTGACCTTCTCTCGTCTTGAGCTGTTCCAGCTTAACATCGCAAGTGGCCGGGCATTGTTTACATTATGCCGTGGGGTGATACAGCCGCACTGAGACTCTGCGTCGTAATGCACCTTCAGTCGTAGTCTAGCGGTCTTCCCTCCGTCGCATTAAGGCGTTCGGCCGTAGTACACGCTCAGTCGTACTGCTACTCACCGCGGTGTCGCGACTCTTCGTCGTACCACTTTTCACCGTAACGGGACTGCCCCACGTGAAGAGATGATCCCTTTGTTCCCGGTTTACTTACAGTTTCTACAGTAAATGAAGTTGTGCAGGGTGTACAATTCGAGTGAGGGACAGCCATTGGACGAGAGGAGTGAGTGTGGCCACCGAGGGATCAGAACAAAAGCGGAGTAAGACCTGTGGAGGGATAAGAGAATTCGGAGCCAGTGGGTGACTTTGGCTTACGCAGAGCAGAGGCGGTTGGAAGCCACTGGCCTTCATCTTACAGTGCGCAAGTAACGGCTAATGGTAACAAAAGAAATGGACATGGGCAGGTCATGCCATGAATAGGAAGGACAACACCTGGACCTACTGTTTAACGGAATGGTTATCAAGGATTCGATGGAGGAATGAACCAAAAAAATGAGAGGGCAATGAATGGTCTCGACAAAGTCGCGAGAGAAGCTACTGCAAGTTGTTCATACAGGCCTTCGTCCTGCAGTTAGACACAAACGTGATGATGATGATGGTGGTAGTAGTGCTGCTGGCAATAGTCGAACAAAATTATTTCGAGTGCTCAGGGAAAATACGTAACTTGGCGGATTTTGACTCCTCATGTCGGGCTATGGCCGCATAATCACGAAGGGCGCAAACTTCTTGCCACGTAGAACCGGTTTCAAAATAGCTCAATAACCACTCTCAAAACGATATAACCAATTAACCAGGTAAAGTCAATCAATTCCTTTAGTGTGATATCACGAAGGAGACTGAGCTGTTGCCGTCGCACGAAACCGTCCGAAAAGTCAGGCCTGGTGACCGGGGCATAACCTATCATATAGTGGAAACAGAAAACTTACTACTCAACTTCCCGAAATCGGGCTTGCAGCGATCTTTGGAAACGACACACCATTACAAGTCAATATTTCATCATCGTCAGAGTTCTGTATGCACTAATGCAAAGAATAAAGTTCCGTCACGTTAAGAAAATAATATGTCTAAACATTTATCCGAATTGGCACTGCAGTGATAATGTTTTCCCGGTATTATCTTTAAAAAATAGCTATCGGCTACACACATTTTCCCTAAAAAATTGGCTTATGGTAGCTATGAATCTGAGCGATATTTTTGCTAAACACAACATACTGTAAAGATGTGGATGGCATGCCAGTGACGGTACACCGCGCGGAATTTAAGGGGTACCAAGATAGCAGCAGAAACAAGCGGAGCTGCTTACGACGGTTGCTTGGTGAACTGCTTATCCGTGCGCCTTCTATAGTTATTCTGTACCTTCTGTCCGTTCTGCCTTTAAGGGAACAAAGGCGGCCTTGAGGAAATGAATAGGTAGAAAGTTGGCACAGTAGAACTTCAAAACTTGGTTTCAGATTGATGACTTGGGTCACATACCGCAGTTACTTGTTGTTTTTTTATGGCTGAAGCACTAAGTGGGTTAACTAGAACAATTTTGTGCGGTGTGCCTTCCTGCGTGGTCTGAAGTCTGTGCGCTTACTGTGAAGCCTCTAATGGTGTTACAAAGCCAAAGCACAGCGCATACCCGTAGAGCTATATTTTACAAAATTTTACACGCCCCACATCCTGTTTTGAAGACACTGCAGACAGGGCATGTTAGTGAATGTCTATGAACCCAACCGCGATCTTCTTGATCAACTAGTAAAACGTACTCGCTGTTCGGCTTTTATGTCCCATAAACGCCCTCTGGGAAGCCGTTAGGCTCTAAGCTTGTCGAGGTGCAGAGAGCAAAGGACCCCGTTCATGAGTGGCTCCCAAAGTTTGAACTCGTGGGCACACTTAAAGAATTTTAATGGCAAATCCGGCCTACAACTGTGCTGGTGGCACATTAACATGTTTCATCTGTAAATATTGCTTGGTTGTGTTGATGGCATATGAACATGTTTCATTTAAAAATATTGTGTGGCTGCGTGATGTTGAGTTCAATGTCAGACACGGGTAATACAAACAAAAAAATAATGGTTCCTTGATCTGGGGGTAGCGTGCCCGCGGCCGCTTGTAAGGCATACGTCCTGTGCTCGCGCGCAAGTAATTATACTTGCCTTTCTGTATTTCCCGCAATTTTTTTATTGTAAGAATGCTCCCTTATGTAAGTTCTACGCATTCTTTTCGTAAAGGAGGGTGGTTCAGTGTTTTTTCGTTCAGTTTCGGTATGGAAACGAGCTTACCGCCACGTTTAATTAAATTCCTGTATCGCACCGGAAGTGTCATTAGTGCACTTTGTGATCCCGAATCACCCAACCTAATGTGAGAAGATTATCTGGTTGTCCCTTAAATGTGGCACGGGTCATCATAGAAACGCATATCCTTATATTCTTAGTCGTTCTTACGTTTCTTGTCCTTCTTTGCCCTCTGTCTCGCACTCTCCATTTTTAAACCAGGAAACGTTTAAGTCAAGAAACTCTCCTAGTCCCTGGAATCATCGCCCCATTTCACTAACCAGTGTACCACACAAACTTCTCGAGCATGTCATTAACACCGTCGTAAGATTTCCTGAAAGTAACGCGTTCTTTAGTATTCACGAACACCGCTTTAGGAAGTCTTATTCGTGTGAGACACAGCTTCTGGCCTTCATAAACGATTTATTGTCTGCCGCTGATCGTTCATCTACTGTTGGTTGTACATTCATAGATTTTTCAAAAGCCTTCAATAGAGTCGGCCAAGAGTTATTTCTTCAGAAACTAAACATGCTAAACATCGATGCTAACGTCTTTAAGTGGATTGATTTTTTCTGTCTGACCGCACCTAGTTTGTAACTGCTAACGACCACTGTTCCCAGACTAGCCCTGTAACGTCCGGCATTCCGCAAGCTTTAGTTGTTTGTCCCTTACTGTTTCTTATTTACATCAACGACTTACCTAATGACATTCCATCATTTATAAAACTATTTGCCGAAAACCGGACTAACGCAGATTATCTCGCCCTTCAGGCAGACCTGGATCACATTTCGTCATGGTGCGACGCATGGTTAATGAAGCTTAACGTTGCTAAATGCAAGACTATGCAAATTTCCCCTTGTATTTCTCATAATGTACAGTGCTCACGGATTGAAACGCGACACTGCGAGCGCGTGGCCTGCGGTACATGCAGCGCCGCCTGTGGACGGCCGTGGAAGGTAGGTGTTGCATTGTGGTATACCACGAGGATGAGAGCGCTTTAACCGTAGGCTTGCTGCTTCCGGTTGCCAATAAGCGTGGCTGTGGACCCGCCGCGGTGGCTCAGTGGCTAAGGCGTTGCGCTGCTGAGCACGAGGTCGCGAGTTCGATTCCCCGCCGCGGCGGCCGCTTTTCTGATGGAGGCGAAAAGCAAAAACGCCCGTGTGTACGAGATTTCGGCGCACGATAAAGATCCCCAGGTGGTCAAAATTATTCCGGAGCCCTCCACTACGGCGCGCCTCATCGCCTGCGTTGCGTCGGTGCGTTAAACCCCACAATCAATCAAGCGTGGCTGTGGTTTTTTACCGCAGCAAAAGCGGTGCGCTGCGAGCCTGGAGCGCGTTTGTGCGCCGGTGGTAGACGCACGGCGGTACCCGCAGCCAATTTCGCGACATCTCGGCTCGCGTGCTCTTCTTACGCGTGCCCTTCCGGATGCGGCACAGACATTGTGCATGTAAGGCACAGTCACGCTTATCTGAATAAAAAGATCATCTGCACGAAGGAACAGCCAACTTTGTTCCATGATATAAACTTTAAAAAATTGGCCGCGTATCTGCTCCTTTCGTTGCAAATGCCCTCAAAAGACGATAGTCTTTATCGGCTTTTGCGAAGTAAATGCCTCCCTTCGCTTTCCGCTCACCTCTCATGTCCTTCCTCTTTCGTCGCACTCCTCCCAAGTTAAAGACGCCAAAGGTTTGCCTAAATCATTTTAAATTTCCTGCGTTCCCATGGCTGCTCAATAAAAAAAATGTTCTTTACCACCACCTACCACTGCTCCAAACCAGGTGTCTCGATGCGAACGCTGCAGTACGGCGAAGACGCGCGTTAATCGAGGCGCCCTACTTCAACGTTCATAGAACCGCGTTTCCCTACTCCACGTGCGTTGCAAGCAGAACGTGGAACCTATCTAGTGGAACCTTGCGTAACTGCTGCCGGTGGATTTCTTAAAATGGCGCCAGAAGCTACAGTGGCGCGGGCGACAGCAGGCTACGGCGGAGTCAATTTTTTTTCTGCAGTAAATGAAGTATTTAATTTCGCAAAAGTCAAGCATGTTTGATTTTTTTATAAAGGAACACTGCAAAGATCACTTCTGTATTGATTTGTTGTCTCATATTTGCGTAATGATTTGTTCTTCTTCAACAATGTTGACAAGTATGAACATTACAACGGACATAGACCGGTACATTTAGCTGTGACTATATAAGACTATCGCGCAGGCATTGTTTTGCTTTCGCCGGGTGGCTGAATAGAGTCACAGACCGACAGACGGACAGACAGACAGACAGACATACAGACATACAGACAGACCAAAATTTCTGGGTTGAAGTAGCCCAAGAAAGACTACCGTCTTTAAAAGAGGAGAGCCGACGAAGTACTCATGCACCGCAACACACGACGAACGTGCCTGCAAAGGCGTCTTTACTTTTTTAGATGCGCCGCTGAGAAGAGCACCTCTTGCCAGCGGCCCTGTCCTTCCTGCGTCGTCGTTGTCCGCATCCGCACAGCTGCGTCTCTCCTCCGCTCACCCCCTCTCCTCTAGCCGTGATAGCGCGCCCTCTCCCCCAACATCTGTGGCGCGCCGGCAGTGGGGCGCGCTCTCTCACTCCGCCGGTGGGCGGCGCTGAGCGCGGCGCAAGCCCGCTGTGTGCATGTGCAGCGCCCTCTCTCTCCGCGGTCTCCATTCCTTCGGGCGTGCTGCGCATATAAGTGGAGTGCCGCGCTCCGGCCGGTCTCTCAGTCGACGGTCGTCCGCGCTACGCTTGCTCTCTCTCTCTCTCTCAATCGCATTACCCGACGATTGCTCACGCAATTCGAGTAATCGACCCAACGGAAACGCACAATGGAACCCCCGTGGCGTCGCATCACACCAGGGTTCCCGCGAGCGGAGGTGGGCGTAATTTTTACTTCTTTACCCATAAGATATCGTTTAGCAAACTGAACTCGATTGGTGTAACCGGCCGTACCCTCAATTTAATCCAAAGTTACCTGCTTAATACAGAACAAGTCGCATCTGTGTCAACTTGTTACTCTCGGACTAAGATAACAAATATTGGTGTCCAGCAGGGGTCAATTCTTCACCCCATTATTGTTTTAAAGCAAATCTTTTTACCTCTACCCCGCAAGAGTTCTTTCGCGACCGTTGGTGTCAGACGAAAACCCCCGCGAACAAATAAAATAATTTACTGGCACAGCCCGGAATCGAACCTACCACAAATAGAGTAACAAAGCGAGAGCCCGTTATCTTACCGATTTAGCTACGAGCACACGCGGAGACGGGGAAGACAAGTGGTGCGCTCACCATGCACATCTACGGGTTTAGCCCCCGCATTCTCGCTGAATGCCACGCGATAGCGATTAAAGGAAGCTCACACCAACCCATCGCATCTCACTTCTAGTACGCCAATGTGCTAATGCCTGTGGCTTATAGTGTTCACGAAAAACTGTCAGCTCCTTGTCGTCCACCCTCACGCCAAACAACATCTCAAGGAAAATTCAAATACTCCTTGATGGCCAGGCCATCACTCCAAGCCCCAGCATCAAGATCCTGGTTCTACATCTTCAGGCCAACGCAATGATGTATCCTTGCAGCGCCTCAAACACAGCATCAATAAAATCATGCACATGATCAGGCGAGCTGCAACCAAGAAGCGAGGCCTCAAGGAATCCGATACCTTCCGATTAGTTCAAGCTTTTGACCTCCCGAGAATCACTGACGTCAACCCCCTGTCTTCTTCTCGGCAAGGACATAAAGCTGCTTTATATAATGATTAGAAAGGCGGTTGAGCAAGCCATTAGTCTTCCCATGAGTGCATCCACAGAGAGAGTGCTTAGCACGAAGCTCTACAACTCGGTGGAAAAGCTGATGCAGGGCCATATTTCTAGAGGCTCCGAACTAGCAGAACTGCAGCGGGTCGCCACACCCTTCACCAGATTAGCTAGGCAGCAAAGAATTCCACTCCGATTGATGTACTCCTAGACCTTTGGCGACAAGAACTGAAGATGCTCCTTTTGCTTAGAAATATGAACCCTTCACACGGCGAGGGTCACCGACAAGTACGGCCTCAAGCGCTCAACACCACCCTCAGTGGGGATCATGCAGTTATGTACACAGACGCCTCCTAACATAGAGGGCAGCAGGACGCCATCACCGTGGCTACCTCCAGAACCAACCTCCTTGCTTGTACCTCACTCAAGCCCGAAGACATGACGGCAGCAGAAGAGGCAGCCATCGCCTTGGCTCTCACTCAACCAAGGGTTCGTAAGGCACTCACCGATTCCAAACAAGCCTACCGGAATTACCAGCCGGGTTTGCTGTCCCGACCTGCACAGCGTGTGCTAAAAACCACTCCCCAAGTGGTTCCATTCAGCTCATCTGGACACCCGCTCAAGCTTCCATGGAGGGCAACAAATTCGCCCACCGATCCTGCACTTTTACCCCCCGTGCTATGGAGCTTCAGGAGGACAGTCACCCTCTTGTCTCGTTCAGCGACATAATCCAGCATTATCGCCTTCTGAGATAGACCCTACCTTCGCCTTACCCTGACGTTTTCAGAGAACAACTACCCTTAGGCTCATCCAATCCATCTCCTTCGCACACACGACGCGTCCTAACTTAATCCTTCCGAAGCGCTACGACGCTGAATGTAAATTTTGCTCAGAAGTAGGAACACTCTGCCACATAATCGGGTTGTGCGACTTTAGCCCTGAGCACCCTCCTCCTTTTCCGTCAACTACCCAGCAAGAGCAATAGAAGATGCTGGTGTCCAGCCCCTGTCTGCCTACCCAGCTTGAGCTGATGGACAGAGCACAGGCGGTGCGGACTGAATATGGGCTACAGTGAAGAAGGAACCACTCCCCTGGGGCGAACTCTGGTGATTAAAGGTATTTCCTCCGCCTCTTCTCCTCCTCCATCTCCCCCTGCGTATCTGCCGCCCATCTTATCGCCTCCGTCCGCGACATCAGAGACGGAGAAGTGAGATCGTCTAACACCGGGTTTGAGCTTACTTTCATAAAAAATGAGTTTCCACTCATGTGCTACACCAATACAAATCATCGAACCACCGCTCATCCATCATGCATTAATTTAGCTTACCAAGAATATCCTTTGAAGTAATAGAGGGTGTGGTTAAGTGCATTTCACTTCTCTCTGGTTTCACTATTTGTAGAGTGACGTTAGTGAATTTATGCGACGTCGCATGAGTAATCGTTGTGGGTGCCGTTTACAGCTTTGCTTTCCAACCACATTCACAGGGTGGATTGGCGCTACTTTTTTTTAAATTTACAATAATGATCTTCGTCTTTGTCTCAATTATTCTAACTGCATACTTTACGCTGATGACACAACAATTTTCACATCCGATAAGTGTATTGGTTCATTAGTAGATAAACGTAATACAGATGCATCTAATTAAGGGACATGGTGTGAAAATAACTTTCTGAGCATTAATGCTGCCAAATCGAACTTCATGATCTTCACGTCACGTCACGTGACAGTGTGACATTTCTTGGAGTAGAACTTTACAAGAACTCAAAATTCAATAACCATATCGCATCAATAGCAAGGAAAACAGCTTACGGTATTAGAGTGCTCTATAAACTGCGTTCATTTTTTAGTGAACGCATCCTTATCTCACTTGACTACGCATTCTTACACAGTCACATAGCATATGGCATATCATCTTGGGGAAATTCATACAAAACTCATTTATCTCCAGTACAACATATTGAAAATCAAGGTATTCGAATTATAACCTTTAGCCACTTCCAATCGAACGCCGTTTCTATGCTTCGTGCCCATAATATCTTGTCGGTTTCACAACTTGTTAAGAATTCCCATGGCCTATTAGTTTATAATTTCACTAATGGGAACCTCCCCCTTCAGGTAATTAGTACTGACCAATTTAACTCTACTCAATTTTCTTTAAACATGAACTATTTATTGCCAAAAGTAACAACGAAAACAACGAACTACGGGAAGTTTTCAAAAAAATTTTAAGGCTATACACTTTTGGAATACGCTGCCGCTCTCTATTAAAACATTCCGTAATGTGTATACATTTAAAATAATTTGCGGGCGTTCTTATCCCAACCTGAATAATGTGACTTGGTTGTACCATGTGTAGTTTTGTTTATTTATTCTGTGCATTTCTAATATGATTCGTGCTCATGATATTCTTGCCCATACACCGTTTTCTATCTTGCTGATATTAGTTTTTTTCCTTGCATTGCTACTCTGTTTCTTGCTTGTTATGTTCTTTCATATCTACCGTTCCTTATCTTGGTGATATTTGTTTTTTTCTCTTTTTTTTTTCTATGTATTGCTAAAACATTTCTTACTGATCATGTTCTTGCATATATACCGTAATTTATCTTGCTGATATTATTTTGCGTTTCGTTGTTCATATATTTATGCTTTTAACGTGTGTTTTTTAACGTGTGTTTGTGCTTTTAAACTTTCGGTGTTACAGAACAGGGCATTGAAAGCAATAGCAAACGCACCAAGTATATCTTCTTCCCACAACTTGTACTCAAAATATAACATAATTAAACTTGCGTCTTTCTATGATTTCCGCTTGCTTCAACTGTATAAATCATTATCCGAACGTCGAGCGCCTTTTCTTGAGGAAACAATTATTTTACAAAAGAACACGCACTCCCATCAAACACGCCACCATGAACGCTGGTATGTGCCTCGCCCACGGACTAATTATGGATTTCAAACGCTAAATTATGCGCTGCCTACTCTGCTTAACCGATTTGGTCTCCCCAATTCTTGCGATCGTTTGCCGTCCTACCAACAGATAAAAACTTTCTTTTTATAAGATGCTTTCAGTGTATGTATTACTTTGGTTGCCTATTGTTTAGTACTTCACATGTCTTCTTGTTAACCCTGCCTCTGCCATTCTCTTTGCCATGCCTTTGATACCACTTCTGCTGGATATATTTCTGTTCAATTCTTATGCAAGAATATTTTTAATGGTACAAGAGCTATGTATAAGTATTCAACTGTATTTGATTACACCAAAAACTGCATTGCTGTTTTGCTTCTTGTTTTGCTTCTTGCTACCTGCTGTTCGCTACCCTTGTTGCCGATGTAGCTCAGGGGAAGGGAGCGTTGTCAAGCCGCTAAGCTGCGGCTTTTTTCCCTCCTCCTCAGCCATATAATTTACATGTCTGAAATAAACTTGAAACTTGAAGTTTAATGAATAACAGGAGGTGTCCCCTACAGTCTCTGACTCTATCCAACGTTTACGCTGGAAATCTTACATTTTACCTCAAGGGAACGGCGAGAGTGTGGTTTGAAACTCACGAGTGTGGAGTGTGCAAAGAAAAATTTAAGGAGTTGTATTAAAGACCGTCTCCTTTAGTATCGCCGCAAAGCAAGAAGGTGCGTCTCGGTCCAAACATCCACGCAATCCCTTCTGTCGTACACACAGGACGGCATCACTCTGTGCTTGAAGATCGAACGCAGGATGTGCAAGACAGACAAGGTGGGACACATCCTGAAGGGCATCGCCGACGAAGAGGAAGAAGAAGAAGAAGAGGAAGAAAAAGAGAAGCGTCCACCTCTTTTGTTGTCTCTCTGATTTAACGACTCGAAGCTATCTTTCAAGATGTAAACCAGCTGCGACGGCACTGTGAGCATCGCTTATGCAGCCCGCGGCAGGCGTGCAGCCAGCAGGCGTGCTGCCTAGCCCGCCTCACAATCAATCACCAACTGCTGGAGATGACCACCAGCCCGCAGTGGCTGCCGCTTCACTGCTACTACCTCTTCCAGTACAGTCAGGTGCCTACGCACCTATCAGCCGAACTTCCGAATCCAGTGGGCTACCATTACCTTCTTGTCAAGTAAGCTCACTTGTGACTTCTGCATCTTCGAATCAAACGTCACCTGTTGCAAAACCGCAGCTACCAGAAGCATCATGTGCCGCTTTTCCACCGGTAGATAGTGACATGATCTCGGACTCTGAAGAATCTGACAAATTCTGTCCACTCCCAAATAAGCGCCGTCGCGACTCCTCACAGTGTCACCAAGCCGCCGAAAATAACGTAACTGCCCATCCTTCCAGAGGTGGTCTCGTTGTGATTATTAAACCCACAGACCCCTCAAAGCTTATCACCCGTTTCAATCCTCTTGCTGTGAAAACCGCTTTGGAGTCCGTGGCTCCTGGTGGAGTACTTCAAGTACGACCAAACTACAGATTGAACCTACTAGCTGTTGATACACGCAATACTGTTTTCACGGAGCGTCTGTTAAAGATTACTACTATTGCAAAGATCCCAGTTCACGCTTACCAGCCCCACCCCAGAAACTGCGGTATGGGTGTGATTAGGGGTGTGGTCACAGATTTATCAGACTCGGACATCGCTGACGCTTTGCGTCAGAGGGTTGCTATTCGATCCATCCGAAGATTAGGACAAAAATCACAAAGCGTGCTTATTGTTTTCGCTACTGAATCTACGCCGGAGCACGTTATTATAGGCTACACACGGTACCGCGTCTTTGAATACAGTGAAACGCCCAGACAATGCACCAAATGTCAACGTTTCGGCCATGTGGCTGCGGCATGCACATTTACCATGCGCTGTGCCCGATGTGCGGAAAATCATGATCGCTCCACCTGTGGCGTTAATGATCCTCGGTGTGCAAACTGTACTAAGCAGCACGAGTCTACGTCTTTTAGCTGTCCAGTTCGCCGTAAGGAAAATGCTATCACAAGGGTGAAAACGGCCAAAAAAACTGATTACAAGTCAGCCAAGGCGATTGTGCAACAACACTGGAGCACAATAGCAAAACATACTCCAAATTGGAATATGGAAACGCCCGACAGATACACTTCCGTTGATATGGACAAGGATTTTCCACCTTTACCTGTCCGTGAGTGCGCGAAGTCGGAGAAACATTATACGGGAGCTCCAGCACCACAGCCTCCTTCTGAAGCCACCTATACAACTGCACCGCCTGACACAACTTCGCATATATCACCAGTTGTACTCCCGGTTCCAACCCCAGGCGGAGCTCTACCCTCGCCAACAGCAAAGTTAACTACTGTTCATACTGCCGGACAGACTACTGAAGCCGGACTTTCAAAATCGCCAGATCGTACGAATCTCAAAAGTCCCTCAGAAACCTCCAATCAACAAGGGGTCGGGAAACTAAGCTCCATAATTCACTTTGTTGCGGAGGCCATGCGTACATTCCTGGCTTCGTTTTCTTCGCCTGAAGATGCCGCACTTATGACACTCATCGACTCTGCAGTTCGCTTCCTCACTCAATGGCTGTAGGGGCTACAACTCCAGCAAGTATTCTTAAAATGCAACAAATTCGCAATACAGCCACAATTTTTCAGTGGAACGCGGGTGGCCTGCGTTCACGTCTACCAGATTTCCGCAGGTTTGTAGACAGGCATCGCTTCCCTGTTATAGCAATCTCGGAATCACGCCTATCTCAAGACGTACGACTTTCAGGATACACAGTGTTCCGTTCCAAAACTGATTTGCCATCAACCAGAGTACTCCTAGCTCTGAGAAGTGACCTTACCATGATACACCATAATGTGACGTCAAGTTCGGCAAACGAATACGTTGCAGCCACTGTGCAAATCGAAGGCCTGTCTTTCACCGTCATTGCCGCCTATATACCACCCCGAAAGGCGTTAGATAGCGACCGTTTGGAGGGTATCCTTCGTGCCACGCCGCCACCGCATATACTCACTGGTGATTTCAATGCGCATCACCCGTCATGGGGCAGCCGTAAAACAACAATCAAAGCACAGCGCTTATTAGATGTTGCTTACCAGCACGGTATGGCTGTACTTAATACCGGGGTACCAACTTTTTTCCGCAAAGGAGTTTCAAGTGCTCTCGACATCACTGTAGTTTCCTCTGCACTGCTTTCTAGAACAAGCTGGTCTGTGGACATTGAATCCCATGGCAGCGACCACCTGCCTACTTACATAACACTCCATGGTGTTCCAGGAGGTCATCCAAAACATCAGGTCCGATTCTCCAACTGGGATGTTTTCGTCGCAGCAATCCAAGATGGCCTTGGTTCAGTGTTGTGCTACGATGACTTCGTAAGGACAATGGCTAGGGCGCGCAAAACGAGCACGAAGACTTTCATATTACCCAAGTCATACAATGTCGCCTACGCTGAGTTTGAAAGGCTTCGTGCCATACGCCGGCGAGCAGAAAGAAGAGCGCGCAAAACTTTGGCACCTGAGGACATTCGAGCATCCAGACGCCTGCAGAAGCGCATTCAGCGCCACATGTGCAAATTAGCTAAGCGTAAGTGGACATCCTTCTGCTCAACGTTGGACCCCAGGAAGCCGCTTACCAGAATATGGAGTCTGGTCAAAAGTCTTCGCTTACCACCGACGTGTCTCCACCCATTTAATTCGATTTCACTGCGCAATAAGCTCACAATCTTAGACGTGGCAGAGATGTTCTGTAGAAATGTTGCGGCTGCATCAACGTCACCTACGATACTTACGCTCCCTGATATTGGACGCCCATCCGATAAAAAGCCTCTTATTGATGACCCATTCACCCTGTCGGAACTCGTCATGGCTTTATCATCGGTTAACAAGTCTTCTTCCCCTGGCTCAGATGGCATAACCTACACTGCACTTGCTCATCTAGGGGATGCCGGGAAGAGATTTCTCCTGGACATTTTCAACCAATCCTGGATGACTGGTCGCCTTCAGCCCACCTGGAAGACTGCTCGCATTGTGCCAATATTAAAACCAGGCAAAGATCCAACACACCTTCAGTCGTACCGACCTATTGCACTTTTGAGCTGTGTAGGCAAGCTCATGGAAAAAATGGTGCTGCTTCGATTGGATTGGGACCTCACCAACAGAAATGTTTACCCGCCACAGATGTCTGGCTTCCGAAAGGGCAGGAGCAGTATTGATAATGTTATCGCCCTTGCAAATTGTGTCAAGCGAGAAAAAGCACAGCGTAACACCGTGATAGCGGTGTTTTTGGATGTCAAGGCTGCGTATGACTCGGTCACGCATGACGCTATCCGCTTTCAAATGAATTTGTTAGGTATTGGAGGCCGTATGTATGACTGGCTGTCGAATTATCTCAGCGACAGAACCCTCTTTATGACCACCCCTGACGGCGACACACAGAAGCACAGCGTAACTCGTGGCGTTCCGCAAGGTGGAGTATTGAGTCCAGCACTTTTTAATATCTCCCTCATCGGAATCGAAAAGTGTTTACCACGACCTGTCGCGATTTCCCTATACGCAGATGACATTTGCATATGGTGCTCCGGGCGCAATCGGCGTGTGCTCCGTGCGAGGCTTCAGCGGGGAATAGATTCCATCTCAGCGTTCCTTGCGGCGCGAGGTCTCGAAATCTCCGCTACAAAATCAGCGGCAATCGCTTTCACGAAGCGAGACGTTACACGGTATGAGCTCACTGTAATGGGAATCCCAATACCGTACGTCGCAAATCACAAATTTCTGGGCGTTACATTTGACAGATTATTGACATGGACACCACACATTCGAAGTTTGAAGGAAAAGTTCACATCATTTTTCAACATATTCCGAATGCTTTCTAGCAACTCTGGTGGCTGCACAGTACACTCGCTTCTTCGCCTATACGACGCACTCTGCGAAGGTCTACTACGCTACAGCCTGCCTGCCTTGTTTCCCCTTTCAGCAGGAAATCTAAAGGCTTTAGAAAGCATGCAGGCGCGCATACTGCGTGTGTGTATTGGCGTCCCAAAAACGACATCCACTGTGGGGACTATCATTGAATGTCAACGTTTGATGCCGATGGCACTGCGTAAACAGGAACTCCTTCGTGCGGGTTTACGGTTTGTGACAAGACAACCAAACCACCCACTGGCTGAGACCTATGCTCCAGATCTGGAAGACCTCTTGCCGCAACAATACCAGGCCCCATCTCTGCCTTCCTACCCACTATGGTTGCTCCCACCCATGAGTATTCACACAACCGTGCCAGGAATCAGGCGAAGAGCAGATTTTCCCGCTCCAGCTCTTAAGTTTTTTACTCTGCAACTGCTACACAGCAAATACTCCTGCCATACCCATATATATACTGATGGCTCAGTCTCCGAAGGTTCCTCAACAATTGCTGTTTATATTCCGGCGTCGCAAACCACGATCTCCAAAAAACTCAGCCACAGAACATCATCTACAGCGACTGAGCTCGCCGCGATACGTGCGGCTATTCAATACATCACCACCCAGCCAGCCAATCAATGGGCAATTTTTACAGATTCCCGCGCGGCCCTTCAATGCCTTCAGTCGTTTCCTAATCAGCAGCTACACTGGGACATTCGCGTTTTACACTACCAAGCCGTCAGTGCTCACCACCTCATGGAACTCCAGTGGATTCCGGCTCATTGCGGTGTACCAGGCAATTCAACAGCAGACGCTACAGCTTCCCAGGCTCACAATCACGAGGTTCCTATTGCGGCCGTACCGTTCTCCAGGAAAGATGCCGCCGCACTGGCGTCTTATGTTGGGCGGCAGGTACAGCTTTCCATATGGGCTGCTCCATTACGCCGCTACGCACCACTCTACTCCCTTGACCCAGAATGTACTTTCCGGTTACCCCCTGGTCTCAACAAGCACGACGCAGCTGTAATACACCGCCTACGTTTGAACGTCGCCTACACACGCCTTTTCCGTTTTAAGCTTCAGCAGTCCAGCTCACCCTTGTGCGAAGTCTGCCACTGTCCAGAAGACGTCCACCATGTCATCTGTGTGTGTAGACGATACGATACACCCAGACTCTCTTTGACAGTGACTCTGGGCAAACTACCCACATCACGTCTTACGCTGCATGATGTGCTTGGCCCCTGGTCATCTGCTAAAATGGCCTCACGTGTGACGAAAGCCTTTCTCAGCTTCCTCCGTAGTTCAGGTCTCGTCAACACTCTTTAACAGTAGTGAACATCGGCCATACGTGTGATATAGAACCACGGTCCTCATCTTAAAACTTTTAACCTCTGTGGTATGTCAAAGTGAACATTTCGCGTGTGTATGTCTTCATCATGGCTGCGATGGTAACGCTGAATGTGCCACGTTCCCGTGAGACTACTCCGTGAACTCAGAACTCTGTCATCTTCAAGCGAACATTTTCTCGAGTATACTTCAACATTTTTCTTTTATTACCAAACTCTTGAACTTGCTTGCGACCCCAATTGTCACCATACTTTTTCTTTCTCTGATTTTTCCTTCTTTCTATCTCCCCTTCTTGCTTTTATTATTATTATTTTTCTCTTGTTTTTTTTTTCTCAATCGTTTCATTTTTCACCTGACGTAGCATGTCAGGCCCTTTGCTGGACAAACCTCGTCAGTGTCATTAAACCATTCTCTCTCTCTCTAGGACCTCCTTCTGAAATCTTGTATTGTACACATTCTTATTGTCACACACAATGAAATAAATTCAAATTCTAATTACAAATACCGCATATCGCACTTTAGGTTATCTCCGGAGAAACTTTTCTTTGGCTCCGACTAAACTTAAACTTTTGCTTTATCAAACATTAGTCTGACCTAAACTCGAGTACGCGTCAACATTCTGGGACGCTCATACTAACTGCCTAGCTGACACCATCGAGTCGATTCAAAATCCCTCTGCCCGTTTTATCATGTCAAACTTCCATCGTACGTCCAGTGTTGATTGATTGATTGTAGGGTTTAACGCGCTGACGCAACGCAGGCGATGAGGCATGCCGTAGTGAAGGGCTCCGGATTAATTTTGACCAACTGGGGATCTTTAACGTGCGCCGAAATCTCGTACACACGGGCGTTTTTGCTTTTAGCCTCCATCAGAGTACGTCCAGTGTTACCTCAATGAAAGCCAATCTTCACTAACCCGCTCTCTCACTGCGGCGTAAAATCTCGCTCCTTTGCCGGTTCCTTAAGATTTTCCATTGTATCCCGTCTCTTAGCACCATTATTTTCCAGCCTCCAACGTACGTTTCCTCACGCAACGACCATCAGTTTAAAGTTGACGTTCCCAGCGTACGCACGAATTTGTACTTTGAATCATTCATCCCGAAAACTGCAAATGAGTGCAATTACCTTCCAGCCACTATCGCTGCTATCACTGGCGTCACATTCTTTAAAAACTCCCTCTGTAACCATTTTGCGGAAATTCACCATTTCAGTTACCCTGTGTTTTCTCTTGTTAGCTTTTGTTTGTGTGTGTGTGCGTCATTCAAAGACGCAACCATGCTGAACATTGTTACAATCACCCCGCCTCTTTTAAAGCAAAGCTTCATTAAATCAAATATTTATACCTATACCCCCAAGGGTTCTTTCACGACCGTTGGTGTCAACAGAAAACTCCCGCGAATAAATTAAAGAATTTACTGGCACCACCAGGAGTCGAACCTGGAACTAATAGCGTAGCAAAGCGAGAGCCCGTTGTCTTACCGATTCAGCTACGAGCCCACGCGGAGTCGGGGAAGACAGGTGGTGGACTCACCAAGCCCATCTACGGGTTTGTGGAGCCCCGTGCTAAGCAGCCTCTCTGTGGACGCACTCAGGGAAGACCAATGGCTTGCTCAACCACCTTTTTAATAACTATATAAAGCATCTTTATGTCCTCCTTGCCTAGAAGAAGACAGAGGGTTGACGTAAGTGATTCTCCAGAGGACAAAAGCTTGAATTAATCGAAAGGTATCCGATTCCTTAAGGCCTCGCTTCTTGGTGGCAACTCGCCAGATCATGTGTATGGTTTGATTAATGCTGTCACTCTTGGAGATGACGGCGAGCACTATCCCAACACGATGCTCGGCTTCCGTGCGGGCCTCAGCACGCAAGACGCCATGCTGCTTATCAAGCACGATATTATTGATAATAAGAGATCCGTCGACAACGCCGCCGTCCTGGGCCTGGACCTAAAAGGCGCCTTCGACAACGTTCGCCACGACGCCATACTACGGCAGGTGTCCCGCCTCAACATGGGAAGGAGGACGTTTGCCTACATTAGAGGCTTTCTCACGGCACGCACAACGACCATCGTGGCCGGAGACTTAGAACTACCAACGAAAACGTTGGGCAGCGTGGGCACGCCGCAAGGAGCGGTGATCTCTCCGACGCTGTTCAACCTGGTGATGATCGGGGTTGCGGAACGCCTCGGCACCGCCCCCAACGTCAACCACACAATCTACGCCGACGACATCACCATCTGGGTGCCGGGCGGCAGCGACGGAGAGATCGAAGACTCGCTCCAGTGCGCGGTGAAAGCGGTCGAAGACCAGCTCGAGGGAACGGGGCTGCAATGCTCCCCCGCCAAGTCGGAACTACTAATCCTGAAGGCCCCGCGAAGCCCCAAGAACGGGAAGGCGGCAAACATCCAAGTGCGCACGGGTGACGGGTCGGCCATACCCGTGGTAGAGACCATCAGAGTCCTCGGACTACACATCCACGAACACCGACGCAACGCTCACACCGTCAAGCTACTGCAAATCAAAGCAAGCCGAGCACTCGGCCTCGTCAAGAAGATTGCCAACAGGCACGCCGGCATGAAGGAACGCAGCACGCTGAGGCTGGTCCAGTCGTTCGTCATAAGCCACCTGGCGTACGTGGCCGCCTTTCACAACTGGACCACGGCCGAACGCAATAAGCTCGACGCTCTCATACGCCGGGCATACAAAGCTGCGCTGGGCTTATACACCCACACAAATACACAGAACATGCTCGACTTAGGCTTGCACAACACGCTGAGCGAGATCATAGAGGCGCAAGCAACGGCGCAGATAGCCAGACTGGAAACGACGCGCACGGGCAGGGCCATCCTTGTCGCGGTAGGACACGAAACGAGGCTGCGGGAGAGCAAGAGGCGGCTGCCGCTGGCGCGCGAGGCCCGCGACAGCATCCGCGTCGCACCGATCCCACGGCACATGGATCCAACAGAGAACCATGAGCGTCGCCTGGCCAGGGCTCGCACCCTGGCAGAGGCGTACGATGACGACGCCGGCGCCATGTACGTCGACGTGGCCCGATACCCCGACAACCGCCGACATGCCTACACGGCGGCGGTCGTGCAAGCAACCACCGGCAGAGTCGTCGCGGCGTGCAGCGTGCGTGTCGAGACGGCCACGGAGGCGGAGGAAACGGCCATAGCGCTGGCGGCAACCGCCAGAGGATGCACGACGGTGCTAAGTGACTCGAGGGAGGCAATCGCCAATTTCGCAAGGAACCAAGTGTGTGTGAACGCAGTGAGGGTGTGCGGAGCCCTGGACTCGCGGACGCCGATAACCTTGCGATGGTTCCCGGCCCACATGGGCAGCGTGGGACCCGTTCGCAACCGCAACGAGGACGCGGACAGGGCGGCGAGGGCGCTAACCGGACGCCCCGTCGGCCGGCGCGCCGCGTCACCTCCCTCGTGCGGCCAAAGAAAACAACGATGCCAGAGACGACAACGACAACGCAGAAGACGAGGTGGTGGAAGAACAGGAGCCCGCCCCGATTACAACGTATGGAGGGGTCCTGGAATGGCACAGGGAGCAACGTAAACGCTACCCTGCGCCGCACCCGGACCTCACCCGGCAGGAGGCGGCGCTCCTCCGACAACTCCAAGTGGGAGCGACGTGGACCCCGGTGTGGGCCGTGCATGTCACGCCCGAACGATACATCACGGACCAGTGTGCGGTGTGCGGGGCCGCGAGGGCGACCATGACCCACATGATGTGGGAGTGCAATGACGCGGAAGCGGGAACGAATATACTACCGCCCCATCTCGCGCGTGCGGTGCGCGAGACGGACAAGGACGCACAGAAAGCCGCCGCGCAGTTTGCGCTGGCGGCGATCACACGCCAGCAGTCGCGGCCGGCACCCCCCTCCTAGCGAGGGAGTGAGAGCCACCGTGACCTTTTAGCCGGCGAGTAAAGATGTTGTTTCCCCCCCTCTTGGAGATGTAGGGCCAGGATATTGATGCTGGGGCTTGCAGTGATGGCCTGGCCATCAAGGAGTATCTGGATGTGTTACTTGAAGTGTCGTTTGGCGTGAGGGCGGGGAGACAAAGAACTGTGATTTTTGTCAGGAGCACTGGAGGCGACAGGCTTTAGCACACTGGCGTACTAGAAGTGAGATGCCATGCGTTGGTGTGAGCTTCCTTTAATTTTTGTAACTCCTAACATATGCGCAAGGCTGTCACAGGGCCGCTAGACGTGCCATCGATGGAGCGCACAGCGGCGCGTGAGGTCGCGTGACGCAATCACGTGGTATTCAGCGAGAATGCAGGGGCAAACCCGTAGCTGTGCTTCGTGAGTCCACCACCTGTCTTCACCGTCTCCGCGTGGCTCGTAGCTGATTCGTTAAGACAACGGGCTCTCGCATTGTTACGCTTTTAGTTCCAGGTTCGATTCCTGTGGGGCCAGTAAATTCTTTTATTTATTGGCAGGAGTTTTCTGTTGACACCAATGGTCGCGAAAGAACCCTTGGGGGGTAGGGGTATAAACTTTGCTTTAAAATCTGAATAGAAGTACTTCATCCTCCTGCTGTTCCTCCCTGTTCTCCTCCTGCTTCTCCTCGTGCTGCTCCACTGGATCGGTCATTCTTCGTAAAGCGACGTTACTCAATTTAAAGGGGTCCTCAAATACTTTCCGCCGATACATAGATGTACAGGTGCGCGCAGAAGTAAGCGGAGCACGGGAGCGGTGGCCGAACTGCATCGCTGCGCCGTGTATGGGCGCCGACGGGAACCAAGGAGCGCCGGTCTAAGAGTGTGTTCGCACTGCCCCAGCCGCCCTATCTGATATGCTTAATCGCCGCTCCGCTGGCGTGTCATCCTGGGCGCGACAGCCTTTAGGGGCAAGAACGTGGGACAGGTGGCGCTGCCGGCGCCGTTCAACAGCGCCACCAGCGGAAGAAAATCGCAAAACTGAACTGGGTATTTCCTGGCGTGTGAATGTGGAGCACGCGTGTTTACGGGCAGATTAAAAGTGCAACCTCTCGTTACCGTGATGATGTTGGTCACGTGACACGCACATTTTTTTGCCAGAAACTAGGTCCGGGCGACACGCGTTCATTTTAATTACTTAAAATTTAGGTTAATTAATTAATTAGTGGTCATTGACTGGGTAAAGTCAAATTGATGTCATTAGGGCATGTGAGGTATCAAATTGAAGGTCTTAATGAGTGGAATCACGCGGGACAAGTTAAAAATTGCTTCCTGGTCATAGTCATGAGATAGTCATGTGAGTCATAGATTGTGTTAAAAGTCAAAGTGGTGCCACTAGGGCTTGTGGGATATCAAATTTAAGGTCTCGATTAGGGGAATCATGGGGAACAAAAAAAATTCGCTTCGTGGTCATGGTCATGAGACAGTCATGTGAGTCATTGATTGGGTTAACAGTCAATGTGAGGCCACTAGGGCTTGTGAGGTATCAAATTAAAGGTCTTAATGAGTGGAATCACGTGGGACAAGTTAAAAATTGCTTCCTGGTCATAGTCATGAGACAGTCATGTGAGTCATAGATTGGGTTAAAAGTCAAAGTGGTGCCACTAGGCCTTGTGGGGTATCAAATTAAAGGTCTCCATGAGTGGGATCGCGTGGGACAAGTTAAAAATTGGTTCCTGGTCATAGTCATGAGACAGTCATATGAGTCATAGATTGGGTTAAAAGTCAAAGTGGTGCCACTAGGGCTTGTGGGATATCAAATTAAAGGTCTCGATCAGTGGAATCATGGGGCACAAAGTAAAATTCGCTTCCTGGTCATAGTCATGAGACAGTCGTGTGAGTCATGGATTAGGTTAAAGGCAATGTGAGGTCACTAGGGCTTGTGAGGTAACAAATTAAAGGTCTTAATGAGTGGAATCACGTGGGACAAGTTAAAAATTGCTTCCTGGTCATAGTCATGAGACAGTCATATGAGTCATAGATTGGGTTAAAAGTCAAAGTGGTGCCACTAGGGCTTGTGGGGTATCGAATTAAAGGTCTCGATTAGGGGAATCATGGGGCACGAAGTAAAATTCGCTTCCTGGTCATAGTCATGAGACAGTCATGTGAGTCATTGATTGGGTTAACAGTCAATGTGAGGCCACTAGGGCTTGTGAGATATCAAATTAAAGGTCTTAATGAGTGGAATCACGTGGGACAAGTTAAAAATTGCTTCTTGGTCATAGTCATGAGACATGTGAGTCATAGATTGGGTTAAAAGTCAAAGTGGTGCCACTAGGGCTTGTGGGGTATCAAATTAAAGGTCTCGATGAGTGGAATCGCGTGGGACAAGTTAAAAATTTCTTCTTGGTCATAGTCATGAGACAGTCATGTGAGTCATGGATTAGGTTAAAAGTTAATATGAGACTACTAGGGGTTGTGAGGTATCAAATTAAAGGTCTTAATGAGTGGAATCACGTGGGACAAGTTAAAAATTGCTTCCTGGTCATAGTCATGAGACAGTCATATGAGTCATAGATTGGGTTAAAAGTCAAAATGGTGCCACTAGGGCTTGTGAGGTATCAAATTAAAGGTCTCGATGAGTGGAATCATGGGGCACAAAGTAACATTCGCTTCCTGGTCATAGTCATAAGATAGTCATGTGAGTCATGGATTAGGTTAAAAGGTAATGTGAGGTCACTAGGGCTTGTGAGGTATCAAAATAAAGGCCTCGATGAGGGGAATCATGGACAAATTAAAAGTCGCTTACTGTTTATAGTCATGAGATGGTAACGTGAGTCACACATTGGTTTAAAAGTCAAAGTGGTGCCAGTAGGGCTTGTGAGGTATCAAATTAAAGGTCTCCACGAGGGGAATCACATGTGACAAATTAAAAATTGCTTCCTAGTTATACTCATGAGATAGTCACGTGAGTCATAGGTTGGGTTAAACGTGAGTGTGACGCTACTGGGGCTTGGGGGAGATCAAATGAAAGGTCTCCATCTAGAATGTTTTCATACAATCTATTTTTTGAAAAGATAACGAAGGAATATCTTTAAATAAAGTTAGAAAGATCACCAGTTTAGGTGACATCAGTTGATATTACAAGCCGACACAAGTCCGCGAAGAATCCGTATTAGGGTACAGCGCACATTGTGGGCGCGATTTTATCTTTACATAGTACTTGTTTGCCTTTCTTTATTTTAAACACAATATGAAGGGGAAATATGTTTGCTGATACTTTTTAGAAACCGTATTTTTTGGTGTATTAGTGAACTTTCTTCACTGTTGATGCGGCGCTGCTGTCGAGGCCACTCTATTCGCCGCTGAATGAGCTCCCGAACCACGGTTCGCCGCTAAATATCATTCGTCTCAAACGTCCTTCGGTGTTGTCGTGTAGCGCTGAAACATTGACATAAAGCAAATGTCATTCGCTCGAAAGATAATTTGATCTGCCGTCTGGGAGTTGTATAACATATGCTACACAGTTTCGATCGTAATCCATATTATTGCTCATAAAATAAAATAATATTGATAAGGTGCAGCATTTCTATGGCAGCCGCTTGTGTAACCAAGGTAATGCGGCCTTCTCAGAAGACTCCGTGCCAATACACGGCTTCCACACCGTCCGCGCTGGCCGGTTGCATAATGTAGTTGGCCCATGCGTTGCGCGATGGTGAAGTAACACAAGGGTGAGGAGGGAACGCAGTGGGAACTTCACATGTGTTGCTGTCAGCCCACCCCAGAAAATATTTGTACGGGGATCTTTCTAAATGCGGGCTGATTTTTCTGAGCCACTGCAAAAACCGTTACTCGGATTTGGGCATATATACTGTAACAGTCGAATGAAGTCAGCCTCAAAGCTAAGCTATGTGATGAGGTACAAGTTGTCTAGCAGAGCTGCAGAAGGACGATCGTTACAATGATAATCATAGCCACTTCTTTGTCTGCGCCTCGAATTGATACGGTATTGGAATGAAAGTGGGCGGATGAGTATTCATGTTCTGGAACCACACTTGTGGCAAAAATGGATCTATTGCCCTAAGCGTAAATGCAAGTAGGGTGCCATAAGCCCGCTCTATATGGTGCGAATTGACAAACGAATTCGCAGCTGCGGCGTCGCTAGTGCGGCAATATGTCGTTTTGCGGGACAAGCTGAAAAAATCCAAGTGATCAATTTTCGTTGCTGCCGAAGCTACAAAATTGCTTCCACAGGTTGAGAGGCACAGTTGGAGAAGACGAAGTGAGAAGCAACTTAAGGAGAACCAAAGGGAGAATGGGCTCAAAATACAAGAACAAGTGAACACTCCTAAGATGGCGTTACCGGTTGCACGAAAGAGCTGGTCACAGCCTCTCCTAAACTTTCCTTATTTTTATGGTGGAATAGTTTACAAATCGTGGTGCCAGTGTTCAGATAGTTGTGAATAGTTGTACCGAGACGACACAAACAGGTATCTGTATATTGGAATACATGCATGTCGATTTATTCATTACACTTTTAAGGAGCAGAAAAGACAGTATAGAGCTGTCACGTTAAAAGAGTAACCCTTCGAAACGTCTTGCAGGGCGCATCATGGCGCTGTTGCGCCGCGCATTCCCTAAGAAGTGGGTGACGTCGCCACGAGTATTCTTGGGGACAGTCATTCTGGACGGCACATCACGTGACTGGCGTTACTCGCTCTGTCGGTGGCTTGCAACATACTGTCTAGAGCATGAAGTCGTTTATAACAAATTTCACTACAGGAAAGTCTGGCGCTGCAATCAGGTGCCGTCATGGGACTGCTGGAAAATATTATATTTTTACTTCACCGGCCTTTCAAATTCCTCAGCTTCATGATTGACAACTCTTTTCCCGACGGTGGCTCGAGTTTCTTTCCCCCCTAGCAGCACGACGCTCCCTATCCACTACTTTGGAGCAAGCACTGCTTGCTTTCTTGAGGCGCTGTGTGTTGCTTTTTTGGGGGGCTGTTAATTCGCGCCAAAGAGCCATAGAAAAAAGAGCTCTGAACAGATGCAGCGAACGCAGGAGAGTCGGATCAAATTGAGCAAACTTCGACTGCATCTATGGTGGTAGAGGGGGAGCGGAAGAGACCAGGGTGGGGGGGACACAAGGGGGTTTTACAGGCTCGGATGGCAGACGACTACTGTCTTTCGATGGCATTTGCAGCAAAGGACGGAGATATAGGGCCTTTTTAAATTCAAGTTATGAGAGTTTACGCGCCGCGGCTGTGCACGTGGGCCACGAGGGCTCTGGATTACTTTTGAGCACCTGCGCACCTTTAACGCGCGACGAAATCTCGACATACGATCGCCTTTTTTTCTCCTCCATAAGAAAAGCAGAGATCGCGAACGGGATCAAACCCGCGTCCTTGGGCTCAGCAGCATAACTGAGCCACTGCAGCGGGTGCTATTTTCAGTTACTGCTGTAAGACTGCCAAGGGATGTAAAAGGCTTCCGAAGCGCGCTGGTTCGTCATGTGTATATTTGTTCACTACCATAAAAACGTAAAGCACCATAGATATGTTTACCATCCTGGTACATTATTGTGTTGGTGCTAAGTACGTTGCTTCACATGGCATATCAGCCACAAGTAACAAAGTAGCAATAAACAAACAAAACAAACGAATATATTTATTTTTTGTATATAAGACAAAAGCTTCATTTCGAATTGCAAGGAGATGCCACCACAGTAGAGTTGTAATTTCCATCAAATAGTGAAGGCCGTGAAAAAAATGTTCTTTTCATGTTTTTTTAGGAAAATATCGGAAATAGAAAAAACACGATTCTAAACATATTAAAAGCTCGACATGCTTTTAAAGGGCTGCTGAAGAGCTTTTCAAAACATTTGTTGGTAGCATTCCTTTATAGTTTTCTTGACGCTAAATCAGGAAAAGGTGTTTATTGCTTGTGAAAATACACCCAAACAGCCTTTTTTTTTTCGCGAAAGCGAACGACCCCTGCCCAATGTGCGGTAAGAGATGTGGCTTCCTTTCGCGATCGGGCCCCGGTAGATAACGTCCTATTCGGAAGCACCGGAGCTGCGTCGACCACTCAGCATGCAGAGCTCATTCTGTTTTCATTCCGAAACTGGTCAGAAAGTCCCCAGTAATATTGAAGACGCGCAAAATCTTCCCTTAGAATAGGGGAGCTTGAAGGAAGCACAAACTGAACAGTCCCATGACGGCACCTGTAGTGAAACTGAACAAGTCTGCTCGCGGCGAGCTTAAAAAACGAATTTTCCCCGAACGACTCATGGCCCAATTTGGACTTTGGGATGCCGGGATCTTGTGCAGATATGCTATTGTCGCTTTCACTACCAGCGCGAACACACATTCCTAGCACACGTTTCAACACCCCATCAGACCCCATCTCGAATGTGCAACTTGCTTTTTACATTCGGGACGACGATAACAAGCTCTAGGGGATCACTTTGACTTTTACCCCAATCTATGACTCACGTCACTATCCCATGAATATAAGCAGGAAGCAATATTTAATTTGTCCCACGTAATTCTCCTTATCGACACCTTTAATTTGATACCTCAGAAGCCCTAGTGGCACCACTTTCACTTTTAACCCAATCTATAACTCACGTGACTAGCTCGTGACTATAAGTAGGATGCAATTTTTAATTTGTCCATGATTCCCCTCATCGAGACCTTTATTTTGATACCTCACAAGCCCTGGTGGCATCACTTTGACTTTTAACCCAATCCATGACTCACATGACTGTCTCATGACTATGACAAGGAAGCAATTTTTAACTTATCCCACGCGATTCCATTCGTTAAGACCTTTAATTTGATACCTCAGAAGCCCTAGTGGCCTCACATTGACTGTTAACCCAATCCATGACTCACATGACTGTCTCATGACTATGACCAGGACGCAATTCGTAATTTGTCCCCCTGATTCCCCTCATCGAGACCTTTAATTTGATACCCCACACGCCCTAGTGGCACCACTTTGACTTTTAACCCAATTCGTGACTCACGTGACTATCTCGTGACCATAACCAGTAAGCAGTTTTTAATTTCTCTCTCGTGATTCCCCTAATCGAGACCTTTAATTTGATACCTCACAAGCCCTAGTCGCATCACTTTTACTTTTAACCCAATCTATGACTCACGTGCTTACCTCATGACTATTACCACGTGATTCCACTAATCGAGACCTTTAATTTGATACCTTACAACCCCTATTGACATCACTTTGACTTTTAACCCAATCTGACTAATCAATAATTAACTAATTAACCTAAATGAGGTAATTAACGTTCGAGCCCTACTGCCTCGGGAAACACTCGCGGCAAGCAAAAAAAGCGCTCACGCTTAAAAACAAACAAACAAAAAAAAACGTGCCGCAGCTGTGGGCATCGCGCTCACAGCTGCGGCACGTTCTTTTTTTTTTAGTCCATAACTTCCGTTTTCCGTCACTACGGGGAAAAAATGGCGCTAGTGTCGCGCGGCAAACTCCAGGTTCCGGTCCCTATTGCGCTCGCACGCATCAGCGGCCACCGAATCCGCCGCTGTTGAGCTGGACCAAGCCTCGCGCGCTCGGAAACGTGCATTGTTGCGCCCTGTAAAGGGCGGCATAAAATTGTAGGCCACTGCGGTTTGGCATAGAATGTCATTGCGATGTAATTTTTTTGTAAGCCGGCAACAAAATTGCCTTGGACAATGTAGAAAGCATATTCACAAAAATTTTTTTTATTCCGAAAAAAAAAATCTCGCTTCAAACATTGTTTTTTTTTGGGGGGCTTCTCCCAAGTTTCTGCTGCCACTCAGTTCAGGTCTGTTCTGAAGGAAGGAAAATACCAAATGCCCATGGGGTGGATATTGTATGTCTTAAAGAACGCCGTAAAGAATAAATACAGTCACTGTCTTTTTTACAGCGGGCCTCATAGGGCGCATATTTTGTGGTCGCATTAAAACCGACGTTGTTATTTTTAACGAGCACCTTATATTTGTTAGGAATTTGTTGCAGCTTTGAACACCACTGTGTAGCAAAAGATGGCTTCACCACATGACCTCAAATTCCTGCAAGAAACCTCCGTCAGGGCTCCAAAATGACCGAGACGAGCACTGTCGTCATGGCCGCTGACGACAATACGCGTCACTTATACGGGCGCTCCTTGGTTCCCGTCGGCGCCCATACGCGGCACAGCGATGCAGTTCGGCCACCGCTCCCGTGCTCCATTTACTTCTGCGCGGACCTGTACATGTGACCAAATAAAGCAATGTATTAGCAATCTCCTCCCGCAAGAATTGTGTTAAAGCGATGAGTATTAGCTGAGAAATTGTAAATCAAAAACCGCGCATTATCGTCGCGCCGCGTTTCCTCCTCCTTTCAACTTATTCTTCGCTGTTGACGGCGCGTTACCCTTCCCTCCCATGATGTTGCACTCCTCAGCGGTGACGTACTTCCGCTATTGCGCTCCTCAGCGTCTGCTACGGATAAGCTTTGTTGACACCATGAATCCCGCAGTCCGCTCAAGGCTGGAAAAGCGAACAAAAAATCTGGCCGCATGTGTGCGGCGGCCTGGCCTTTCCCTTTCGCGGTGTACGTTGCCGCAGTTGCTATGGCGGCACGTGACTTTTTATCGGCGCCGAACTCGCAGCCGCTCGGGGAGGATCGTGCGCTCGGTTCCTTTCATGCACCGCGCACTGTTTATCCAAAAAGCGCCTTATCAGATGTGGCCCTGCTGGTGCCGGGTCTTATTTTGCGGCGGTGGTAATTCCTGACGGCGGCATGTGGAAAAGACATTTTAAGCCGATACAGAACCCATGCACAAAACGCTTCAATCATGTGACCAGTTCAGCTTGGGGCGACGCGTGGTGGAGAGCGGCAACATTGGCAAAACATGCTCCGCCGCGGCTCTGAGCTTTCTAGCGCTGGAGTGAGCTCCATTTCTTTGACAATCTCAAACATCGGTTGCCTTGGCATTTCAACAAGGCACAAACCGTTCTAGAAGTCATTTACGGTTGCGTGATCCCGGTTCAGCTCGGGGCCCCACCTCACGACATGTGGGCACTGCAGGCGTACCACTCGCTCCCATTGGGAAGTGCGAGATGCGTTTGGCATTACAGGAGGCGATGGTATGTCTGTTGTAGACGCCTGTTTCGCTATGAAATACGACGTTATGCTTCTGCGGGTGGATAGCGCCTCCCATGGTATGGATTATCTGTCTCGTGCGACGTACGACTCCACCTCGCATGGGGTATTTGCAGTGTGCGCCAGAGTTAAGTGACTTGATGTTCGTCCCCGCAGACCGCGCGCAAGGTGAGTGCCGAATTTACGACGGGCAGGAGGAGGCAACCCATCGTCTGTCAATCATGGTTCAGACTTGCAACAGATGTTGTGACGCTGTGTTCGTTCGAAACGCATCTCTGGATTGTTTTGAAGTTGAATAAAATGTATCCGTAAACCCAGGTGCAAGGTCCACTTACGAGATCGGCGGCCAGGCGCCCGGGCTGCGCGTTAGAACCCGCCACTCTGTCTGGGGGCTCAATACTGTGGACTCTACGCCACAGCCGTCGCCAATTCGTCACGGCGCGGACGGGAGACGGATTCTCTGGCCCACCGAATACCACGGGGATAATCCCCCATTGAGAAAGCAGACGGCGCCGCCGGATTCTGAGAACCGTCGACGTGATGCGCGGAGGTGGTGGAATTACCCGCGTCGAAGCGCGTGCAACGCGAGTCACCATTGTTAACGCGCTCCGGGCGGCCCAGTGCACTGTCGCCGCCTTTCACTCTCACCCCGCGAGGTAGTGCGCACCTGCTCGGCCGCGAGCGTGCCGTTGACCCAAAGATGGCGGTGCCTCATTGAATATTCCGTAGCGCGCTGAGTGGCAGCTGTCTTCGTGAATTTGGGCACTCCCTTGCGCGTGTACGAACCCTAGAGGGGCGTTCCCGAGAGAGTGTGATCTCGAGGTGTTATAAGGCCGAACTTGGCTGTTAGAAATCGTTCTTTTCTGAGCGCTGAGCTGGGCAGTTCCCGGCGGTACAAGGAGTCTCGACCGTTAAAGCTAGCTTGGGATTTGTGAGCCCCATAGGCCAAAGGTTAAGATCGCTTCGGAAGTTTAGGGTACAGCGCCGTACGGGGCAACTATTAGGATCTTGCGGCGAGACAGAGTCTCGGCCGTCGTTTCTCGAGCGGTTTGTGTACGCTCCGAGAATAGGAGAGTTAAACGAAGTTGAGGAGCTGGAGTGATTTGTGCACACTCGGAGCTAGCGTCTAGCTGAAGTTTGAAGTTTTTCTTTTTACTACTCATGTATCCAGTTATCCTACTGTAAATAGCTGTAGATAAACTTCCGTTTCACTTAATCAACCTCAACGCCTCGAGTTCGTCAATTCGACTGCCATTTCCAAGCCTTCAACACCATCGCCCTACCAGCCTCCTGCCAAATTAACCGGAGCCCGGGCGATTGGGTTCCTGATCGACACCGGTTTCGGGGAAAAGAACCACAACCATCTTTACTCCGGGTATTCAGCTCAGGGAGTTCTGTGCGGTTGCACGAAAGAAGTGCCACGGGGCTTCAACGCTTTCTTTTATGGAACGTACTCAAGTAAGAGAATATCCATGTAGTGTTATGGCTCTGTTGCATTCAATACAAACGGTTAAGCGTGTGTTTACACTTGTTTCGTTTGTCGTAAAATGTCTAAGCACTCCGGCACTCCACTGGCAGATCAGCCGGCGAGCCGACACTGAGCAGGCGATTCATCTCTTTGCGGAAGTGCATGAAAACGCCGCCCAATAGCAGGATGTATAGCTCATCACGAACATCTGGGAATCGATGACGTAGACATGTGAAGATGGCGGCGTCCAAAAACACGAAGGGAAGTGTGAGAATAAAGCGACGAACTTTGCAACAAAAGTGTGAGCTTTCCGTTGTGCGTAAAAGAGTAATACTTCGCACAGATGACGTTGACGACCCAATCTAACGATTGCGCTAGTTTATTTAGTGTGCTCAAAATGCCTTTCAGTGTCCCTTTAATGGACGTCGCATGGATAATTGTTGTAAGTGCCGTTTGCAGCTTTGCTTTCCAACCACATTCACAGTGTGGATTGGTGCGATTTTTTTTGTGGCAATAGCTACGCCTCCTCCTCGACTGTCCCTATCCGTACGTCATAGCGCCTAGGACAAAGGAATTACTCCCAAATTATGTATGCCAGTATAGCCCCATTTGTCTTATAACTACTACATCAGGGAAGTACAACAACAATAACTCTTCTAATTTATCCGTTAACAATACTTCCCGCATTGAACCACAGTAATGAAAGCGGTGTAGTATTCCTGATGCGTCACGCATCGGAATTCCTGGCATCTGCAGGTAAATCGTCATGGGATTGTTTTATTGCCACTGGCTTATTCTGTGCGTTGGGCCAAATATGCGAGCTTTGTTTTTTTTTAATTTTAGCTGGTCATACACCAGAGTACCTTATTCGCTGTTGTGGTAAAATTTTGGCACTTACCACAGCTTCGGACCTGTTTCATGGACAGCCAGTGAAATATCCTCGGAAGCAGATATAGTTGAACCCTTCAGCTTTAAACAGTTGAAATCTGGACACCCGCCCACGCTTCCATGGAGGGCAAGAAATACGCCCAACAACAAGCTTGCGCTTTTACCCGCTGTGCTATAGAGCTGCACGAGGACAATAACCCGCTCGTCTCGTTCAGGGACATAACCCAGAATTATCGCCTTCAGAGACAGACCCTTCCTTTGCCTTACCCTGACCTTTCCCGAGAAAAAGAAACTGTATACCCTACGGCATATACAATCCGTCTCCTTCCCACACCCGACGCGTCTTCACTTAATTCACCCGAATCGCTACAACAATAAATGTAAATATTGCTCACAAGCAGGAAGACTCCGCCCCGTAATCGCGGTGTGGGACTTTAGCCCTGAGCATCCTCCTCTCTTCCCGTCAACTACCCAACAAGAGAAATAGGAGATGCTGCTGTCCAGCCCCTGTCTGCCTACCCAGCTTGAGCTGATGGACAGAGCACAGGCGGTGCCCTGAACACAAGATGGCGATCAAGCCCAAGCACTGATGATGATCTCCGAAGAATCGGGCTCGTCAATGATGGTGAGTATGTACAAGAAATGAAGAAGTGATCCCCTCAAGCCGGTGGTGATGATAGTGAGCAATTGCTACCTATGGTGGCAGACAAGCTGTAGCCTCAAACAAAGCTCACACTATATATATATATATATATATATATATATATATATATATATATATATATATATATATATATATACATATATATATATATATATATATATATAAATGCACCGCACCGGTTATGCGGAGATGATGTGGGTTCGAGTCCCGCTCCCGGAAAAATGGCGGATTTTTTCTCGACCTATATTTTCGCTTATTTATCGATGTATCAAAGAAACGTGACAAGCACACGTCATTCGGCCCTATTAAATATTTCGAAAAAACGCCGAATAGCACTGGCATTGACGACTGCAACCTTGATATATATATATATATATATATATATATATATATATATATATATATATATATATATATATATATATATATATATATATATATATGTGTGTGTGTGTGTGTGTGTGTGTGTGTGTGTGTGTACAGTAGAACCCCGCTGGTACGTCCCCCGAACTTACGACGACCCGCTTGTTACAACAGATCACCGCGGTCCCGGCAAATTACTTATAGAAACAATGCATTAAATATACGAGATGATATGACGCTCGGGTGCACGCGGTCCGCTTCATACGACGGATCCTGGCGCGGACCGACATGTTTCCCATAAATTTACACCGCATCGCCGCCTCGTCCCGACCTTTATGGTGATCCCCTATTTGACGTTCCTTAATGTGCAAATATCCGCCGGTGGGCCAGACCACTTCCTGTACAGGCGCAAGCAAGCAGGCGGGCACTCGTTAGCGGGAGTTAACCATAGACGGCCCCACGTGGCAGCAGTACGCCAACGCGCCAACCGCGAGAAGACGAAGTTCAGGTGGCAGGCGGACCGTGAATTTGAAGCTTCCGTCGAGCCACCGACGAATGCGAAAACACATACGACACATCTCCACAGCGATGACCGAACAGCCGCTTCCTCCACCAGCTCGATCTAAGTTTCTTTTCACAAACGGGCACGCTACCAACACAACACATACAACACTACATAGACGGGCTTCCAGGCACACCAAAATGCTCACACTGCGACCAATACCCCAACAATAAACACACCCTCTGGACATGCCCAAACATACAAAGCACCCTGAGATCTTCCCTAGCTGCAATTAATTCCTGCCACTAAGCGCCCTACTTGCTGGGAGGCATCGGTCACATCCCCTAAGGAGCTTGAGGAGCTCTATTGGACCACGCTGGTGAACCACGTTAAAACTCGCCAGGACAATAGATAGCCAAGACTATAGTCCCTGTAACCTAATCAAGAAGCCGAACAGTCCTTTGGACACAGGCTGCAAAAGAAAGTTTCTCTCTCTCTCTCTCTCTCTCTCTCTCTCTCTCTCTCTCTCTCTCTCTCTCTCTCTCTCTCTCTCTCTCTCTCTCTCTCTCTCTCTCTCTCTCTCTCTCTCTCTCTCTCGCTCTCTCTCTGTCTTTGACGACGCTGTCTCTCCCTATATCTCTGCTTTCGGTTTATCGGTGTCTTAGAAAACCGCGTTGTCACTCCGCTCCTTTCTTTGGTAGGTGGCTCAGTTCATGCGCGTCCGCAGCATAGGGGGAGACAGGTTGGCACCGCCATTTTGAGTCACTCGCTGGGTGCCGCAGTAAGTCACTGTAGCAAGACCGCGCTATAATTTTCGCCCCAACATGGTTTACTCACGAAGTTTGAAATATCTTATTTATTTCGCGTCGCTGGGTCTTCTGGAAAACGAAAGCCGCTATGTGGTGGCCACCTTGCCTCAATAGCGACTGCCCGGGACCGTTTAAAGGGTGTCTCCACCATGTACGCAATGGTGTTTTTTTTTTGTCATCTCCGCCTTGTACTAGTGCTGCTTCCGCTTGGCCTTGGCAGTTTTGCTCTCGCCTTTTCGTCTCTCCATTTGAACCACCACGTCGGCCTTATCTCGCGCGGGCAAGTTGCGGGACTGCCGGGCAGTAAATAGCTCCGGACAGCACGGGTGTGGCGTAGCGCGCCGCGCTAAGTTGGCGGGCTAGCTGGACACCATGGAAGAGAGCGGGGCATAACATAGGCGTTGCCTTTTATAAAAGTGGAGATTTCAGCTAAAGGTTCACAAATCACGCTAGAACGCGCTCGATAAACATAGTACCTTAGTTAATTTCTTAGCCCACATGTCGCGTAAGACCGTCTACTAGGCCGACATTTATCTGCAGCTCGGTCGTACGACACCGCGGTAATACGACGTTTTCTTGTGGTCCCTTAAAAGTCTTATTATCCGTTATTATCCAGCTTATATATATATATATATATATATATTGTAAGGAAGACCATCGCCAACACCATACTCGTTTAAATAATGTAGGAGCGTGGGCAGCACTGGTCATTCGCAATACGTGGGTATGTGACACAGAAGCCACACATGGAAGAGGCACCAACTCGTGGATGTCCCATCGCCATCGCTGGGACGAAGAAGAAGTCTCGTCTCGTTGGCTCTCCGTCTCGACTTGCTGGTCAGCGCGACTTGGTGCTTCGGTGCTACCGCTGCTGCTGGTGCGGCTGAAGAATAAAGCCTGAAAACCCTCCTATAGTTTGGTGGAGGTGCATCGATCTTCGTTCTCTTACGCTGGAGCTCCGCAACCGGACACTCGACCCTCCCAGCATGTCTCGCAACGATGACCCCCGGCCTGCCCCAACACCCATCGTCTGCGCGGGTGCAATTCGTGAGCGGGACCCTCCCTCATTCAACGGCACCGACGAGAAAGACGCAGAGGACTGGCTTGCTACTTTTGAAAGAGTGAGTACCCATAACCACTGGGACGACCGCCTCAAGCTGAATAATGTCGAATTTTCCTTGACTGGGCTCGCAGAGCAATGGTTCTGGAACAACGCGCCACGTCTTAAAACGTGGCCCGAGTTTAAAGACGACTTCATAAAATCATTCGGCCGCCCCGCTGCTCGAAAACTCCTCTCAGAGCAGCGTTTGCGTGAGCGGCCACAGAAAAGGGGTGAAAACTTCACTTCTTACATTGAGGATGTTGTCGCCCTGTGCCGTAAGATTGACAGTGCCATGCCCGAACCAGAAAGGATAAAACACATTCTGAAAGGCATAGACGACGATGCCTTCCATATGCTGTTGGCGAAAAACCCCCAAACTGTGGCCGAGGTCGTTACTATTTGTCAGAGTTACGACGAGTTGCGGAAGCAAAGGGCTCTCACTCGGCGACCCCTCGCAGAAAACCAGTTTGTCTCCAGCTTGGTCGCTGATGACGGCGACGGTACCTTGTTTCAACGGATCCAGCAGTTTGTGCGAGAGGAAGTGGCTCGGCAGTTGTCCATCATCAACTATGTGCCCGAGCAAAAATCTTCTCTCAGCCCTGAACTCAGGACCGTTATCCAGCAGCAAGTCGCTGACTCCCTCCCAGCTGCACTGCCGTCAAGCCCCGTTGTTGCCCCTGTGCCCTATGCCGCCACCATACCCCAAGCTCCAGCGACTTCAACCCTGCCTTATGGAGACTCTATGCACCCCGTGACGATGGCCGCTCCAATACACTTTGCCGACTCTATCCCTCAACGACCTTACGCTGAAGTCGCTGCCAGGTACATGCCTCGGAGCCCCGTCGTTTTCCCCACCACCCGGCCTTTACGTCCGCCGGTGTTGTCTGGTCCCTCGCTCACCAACCCTTGGAGGACGCTGGACAATCGCCCAATTTGCTTTGCCTGTAGGGCTCCTGGACACGTGGCACGCTATTGCCGCCGCGCCATGGTGACAGGACGCAACCCTGCCGCAGCTTCTTCCTACGCCCATTCCCCACTGATGCAGGAGTATTCGCCGATGACGTCTATGCCGCCCGATAGTCGTGACTTCGGAAGCCGTCGGTCTTCATCTCCGCGACGCCGCTCACTATCTCCCATGCGTCGTCGTCCTGTTCCAACGGAAGCGGAAAACTAGGCGCCGCAGTTCCGGAGGCAAGAACTGCGCCGTCGTCGATCTGCCCAAGGCCTCCTCCCTCTCCCGCAAACGTCATTCGTATTACCATAGATGGCGCTGAAATCTTAGCCCTTGTCGATACTGGAGCCGCCGTTTCTGTCATGGACGCCAAACTTTGCCGCCGCTTGAAGAAGGTTAGGACGCCGCATCTTGGATTCTCATTACGGACTGCTACGGCTCATCCCATTGATCCAACTGGCATGTGCACTGCCCGTGTCGTTATTCGGGACGTCATGTATGCTGTTCAGTTCGCTGTCGTGCCTTCCTGTTCCCACGATGTCATACTGGGGTGGGACTTCCTTTCTGAACATAGAGCTGTCATCGACTGTGGCCGTGCCGAAGTAGAGCTCTTCCCGTTCATGGATCATACCACCGGTGAACCGCCCGCTCCTTCTGCCATCAAACTGGTCCTCACGGAAGAAGCTAGCATTCCTCCTCACTCTGCCGTGCTAGCTTCTTTATCCTGCCGACTTCTGTCCAATGCGACAGTACTCTTTACGCCTTCTGACCTGTTTCACCAGCGACGTTGTCTTCGGCTTCCTTTCTCCCTGCTTCCCATCCGTAACAGCCAAACTACACTTCTCCTTTCCAACTACGGGTCGTGTCCGTGCACCTTGCAACGCGGAGAGTGCGTCGGCCATGTCGAGACCGTTCATTCTGTTGTCGCTGTGGCTGTGCCCGACGATTCAACCCCGCTTGACATCAGTGGGCTGTGTGCTCCTTCAGGAGCAAAATCCTCCCCGTCTGCAGACGTCTTCCTTCGCGCCATTGATGCCGACCTTTCACCGTCCCAACGAGACCAGCTTCTCGCACTGCTGAACCGATTTCGGACGTCTTTTGATTCTGTCCAGACTGGTCTGGGACGTACCACCACAGTCGAACACACCATCGATACCGGTGGTCACGCACCCTTACGGCAACGTCCCTACCGTGTCTCCCCCACTGAACGCCGCGTAATCGATGAACAAGTCGAGGACATGCTCCAACGCGGTGTGATTCGACCCTCCACCAGTCCATGGGCATCGCCGGTAGTACTTGTCAAGAAGAAGGACGGCTCTATTCGGTTTTGCGTCGATTACCGCCGGCTCAACAAGATAACTTGCAAAGACGTATATCCGTTGCCGCGAATTGATGACGCCCTTGATTGTCTACAAGGCGCAGAGTTCTTTTCCTCCATTGATTTACGCTCGGGTTATTGGCAGGTTCCCATGGCAGAGGCTGATCGTGCAAAAACGGCCTTTATTACTCCTGACGGCCTGTACGAGTTTAACGTTATGCCGTTTGGCCTCTGCAATGCGCCTGCAACCTTCGAGCGGATGATGGATAATATTCTCCGTGGACTCAAATGGCAGACGTGCCTTTGTTACCTCGATGATATTGTGATCTTCTCTCCCGATTTTTCGACGCATCTGATTCGACTTGAGCAGATTTTGACGTGCTTGACGACCGCAGGCCTTCAGTTCAACCTGAAGAAGTGCCGTTTTGCTGCCCGAGAGCTTACTATCCTTGGCCACGTTGTCTCTAAAGCTGGTGTCCTGCCTGATCCTGCCAAGTTACGTGCTGTGGCGGAATTTCCCAAGCCGACAACTGTGAAGGCCCTCCGCAGCTTCATTGGGCTGTGTTCATACTTTCGCCGATTCGTTCGCAACTTTGCATCTCTCATCGCGCCTTTGACAAAGCTCCTCAGCAAAGAAGGCGGCATCTGTGAGTGGTCCACGGCCTGCGACGACGCATTTACTAAACTGCGCCATCTCCTCACATCTCCGCCAATCCTGCGCCATTTCGATCCTGAGGCCCCTACCGAAATTCACACGGACGCGAGCGGAGTTGGTTTGGGGGCAGTTCTCGCTCAGCGCAAGGCAGGATATGACGAGTATGTCGTTGCTTATGCAAGTCGCACGCTAACAAAGGCCGAGACAAATTATTCTGTGACCGAGAGAGAATGCCTGGCCGTTATTTGGGCACTTGCGAAGTTCCGCCCGTACCTCTACGGGCGCCCTGTCCATGTTGTCACAGATCACCACGCGCTTTGTTGGTTGTCCTCGCTCAAAGATCCTTCTGGGCGGCTAGCGCGCTGGGCTTTGCGGTTACAGGAGTATGACATTCGCGTCACGTATCGCTCAGGCCGGCGGCACAATGATGCTGATGCCCTTTCGCGCTCCCCGCTGCCTCATGACAGCGACCGGGTCTCAAGCTCCGACTGCTACGTGTCGCCATTGGAGATCCACTCTATGTCGTCCGAGCAAAAGAAAGACCCTTGGATTTCCTCCATGTTGGACTTTCTGTCTGGCTCATCAACGAACGCTGCATCTCGGACACTACGCCGGCAAGCGTCGCACTTTGCCCTTCGCGACGGACTGCTTTTCCGTCGGAACTACCAACCCGAAGGTCGCAAGTGGCTCTTAGTAATTCCGCGCCACCTACGCTCTGAAATGTGTGCCTATTTTCACGAAGAGCCACATTGCGCCCATGCTGGTGTCCCCAAAACATACCAGCGTTTGCGCTTGCGGTACTACTGGCGAGGCATGTACCGCTTCGTTCGTCAATACGTCCGTTCGTGTGTTCGATGCCAACGCCGAAAATATCCTCCCCGCCAAGGAACTGGGCCTTTGCAGCCCTTACCGTGTCCAGCAAGACCATTCGACCGTGTAGGAATCGACCTTTATGGACCTCTTCCTTGCACTGCAGATGGCAACCGATGGGTCGTTGTTGCTGTCGACTACTTGACCCGGTACGCCGAGACTGCCGCCCTGCCTGCTGCTACCGCACGCGAAGTAGCCTCCTTCCTACTTCGGCGCTTCATTTTACGGCATGGGGCGCCGCGTGAACTCCTCAGTGATCGAGGAAGGGTTTTTCTGTCTGAAGTTATAGAGGCCCTTCTTAAATCCTGCCGCACGATCCATCGCACCACCACGGCGTATCACCCTCAGACCAATGGACTGACCGAACGTTTCAACCGCACTCTGAGTGACATGCTTGCTATGTACGTCGCGGCGGACCATTCCGACTGGGACGCAGTACTACCATTCGTGACCTACGCATACAACACCGCCACGCAGGCCACGACCGGCTTTTCTCCGTTTTTTCTTTTGTATGGCCGTGAGCCTTCATGCACACTGGACACCATACTTCACTATCGGCCCGATGAGTCAGAGTGCACACACATCTCCGACGTTGCCAAGCAGGCCGAAGAGTGTCGTCAGTTGGCCCGATCGTTAACTACGGAAGATCAGCAGCGTCAGAAGTCGCACCACGACGAAACGACTCCCGCTCCTACCTACTCACCAGGGTCGCTTGTCTGGCTGTGGGTTCCAGTGTCTACGCCAGGCTTGAGCAGTAAACTGCTTTCGCGCTACCAGGGTCCCTACCGCATCGTCAAGCGGACGTCTCCAGTAAATTATGTGGTTGAGCCTCTCACTCCGTCGCCCGATCAGCGTTGCCGCGGCAAAGATATAGTCCATGTTCAGCGCCTCAAGCCTTACATTGACCCCGTCGTAGTTTCATCTCCCTGAGTCGCCAGGATGGCTCTTTCGTTCCCGGGGGCAATTGTAAGGAAGACCATCGCCAACACCATACTCGTTTAAATAATGTAGGAGCGTGGGCAGCACTGGTCATTCGCAATACGTGGGTATGTGACACAGAAGCCACACATGGAAGAGGCACCAACTCGTGGATGTCCCATCGCCATCGCTGGGACGAAGAAGAAGTCTCGTCTCGTTGGCTCTCCTTCTCGACTTGCTGGTCAGCGCGACTTGGTGCTTCGGTGCTACCGCTGCTGCTGGTGCGGCTGAAGAATAAAGCCTGAAAACCCTCCTATAACATATATATATATATATATATATATATATATATATATATATATATATATATATATATATATATATATATATATATATATACAGGGTGTCCCAGCTATCATGCACCAAGATTTAAAAAAAGAGCAATGGCGTTACGCGAAGAAAACCTAGTGCGCAATGTTTGCAGTACTATGGAGAAGCGGATAGTAATTTTTTCGTTAATGATACTTAACTAATTAATTGTAATTAATGATCTAACTCGAGAAGTACTGTTCTAATCACAGAAGTGTCAATGAGGCACTTGTAGGTACCCACGATGGGCGTCTAACTGCGGTATTTTCAGCCACGAACTAATTGCGTACTCATTTATTCTGACTGATAAAGAAAACCCGCGAAATATGAAAAATACCACGTGACCACGCTTCCGCGCGCATTGTAAAGTAGCGTCCCCAAATAAGCTGATTGAAAGCAACTGCTTCGCCTGTCACCCGCCTGAAGAGACAGCGCATCACCTTGATAATGGCATGCATGGAAAGAGCAACAGCAGCAAGATTCGCGGGGCGCGTGTGCAGATAAGGCACCAACTCGGTCGCGATTTATTCTTTCTTTCTTTTGTTTATTTTATTCTGGCTAACTCAGAGGCAGCCTGTTTGAGGGCATTGCTTTACGGTGCGCGCTAATGCGCGCGGAGGTGCCGTCACGTGGTATTTTTCATATTTCGCGGGTTTTCTTTACCAGTCAGAATAAATGAGTACGCAATTAGTTCGTCGCTGAAAATACCGCAGTTAGATGCCCCTCGTGGGTACCTACAAGTGCCTCATTGACACTTTAGTGATTAGGGCAGTACTTCGCGAGTTAGATAATTAATTACAATTAATTAGTTAAGTCTCATTAACGAAAAAAATGCTGCCCGCTTCTCAACAGTACTGCAAACATTATGCACTAGGTTTTCTTCGAGTTACGCCATTAATCTTTTTTTAAACCTTGGTGCATGATAGCTGGGACACCCTGTATATATATATATATATATATATATATAGCAAAAAAAGAAAGACACACGTCGAAAAAAGAAAAGGTTTAACGTTTCGGCCGAGGGACCGGCCTTCGTCAGAATTCGAAGGCCGGTCCCTCGGCCGAACCGTTAAACCTTTTCGTTTTTCGACGTGTGTCTTTCTTTTTTTGCTATGACTTGCCGGTGTCCAAGAAATATTTTCCTGCAATATATATATATATATATATATATATATATATATATATATATATATATATATATATATATATATATATATATATATATATATATATATATATAGTAAAAAATGGGTATAGCTTCTAACAAAACTGTTTATTGGTCGACGTTTCGATCGGATGCCGATCTTTCTCAAGACAACATTTCGTATTTCTGTGCACGTATTTATAAGCTCGTCGTCCAACGACGCCGAAAAAAGAGAGAGGGGGGATTTGGGGAGAGAGGTAGCAACAAACACGCTCTCGGCGAGGTGAGGTGAAGGTTTGCAAAAAAGAGAGAGAGAAAAAAAAAAAAAAAAAAAAAAAAAAAAAAAAAAAAGAGGAAACGCAAAACCAAAAACAAACCTAAACATGCAGAAAAGGGAGAGAAGCACACAACTCTTTCAAAAACACTGTCGTCCATCGTTCGTCAGCTTGTAGAACGAGTGACAGGTAGCGCCCACTTCAGAGGGGTGCCGCTCTGCTTAAGAAACGAAAGCGCAAAGCAGTAACAGGGACGCTCTCACACCATCACTGGGAGGCACAGAATTCTAATGGTCACTGACCTTACGGGAAGAGTTTACAGGAAGCGGTCGCAGCCGCACACATATCTCAGTGACGCCAACCCCACAAAATAAACAGGCAGGCTCGTTAACAGTGTAGGTACGATCTCCGCACTGTGGCTCAAAGCATGCACGATTCTGCCTACCGGCAGGACGGGCGAGTGCCATTCATCATTCTTAGCTCTATTCTTCTGCCCTGCCCGGGCAGCCGACAGGGTCGTCCCTGACCATGAACCAGGGAGAAGGAGCTTAACTAATCCTCTAACCGCACGCGGGAGTCGCGCGGGTCCTTTGTTGGAGTAAACGGCGGCGGGCGCCTCGATGTTGTTTGTGGCATATGCCGCCTGTGCGGACACCCCAGGAAGGGAATAAATAAAATAAGAATAGCTTGATTACTTGTTTAAACAACACAGAGACTTAATTTAGATAGGGGATTATTCTGCAGCCAGATTATCAACAGCATGTATAGACGACATAATGCCCGGGCTAACATTCATTCCTGCCTTTACGGTGTTGAATTTGTAAATAATGTAAGATTCACGTTGTTCGCGTTCTCTTGTAGTAGAAAATCCACTCTGTAAAAGTGTGACCCTGATGGAGTCGAACGGGTGGTTTTCGGAGTTAATATGTCGTGATAAGGGTAGATCCGGGAGTGAACGAACATGTGCGCGATGGTTGTTGAAGCGCATGCGGAATGCCGTGTCCGTCTGGCCAATGTATTGGATGCCACAAACACCGCACTCCAGAAGGTACACCACATTAGAAGAGTCGCAGTCGAGTGTCGCGTGAATTAGATGCTTGAAATTTGAGTTGGTGCTTTCTGCCACCGTGGTTGTCTGCATGTGTTTACATACGCGGCACCGTGCCTTTCCGCATGGTCGACACCCACCCTTGGGTGCCCTCTCAGTTTTGGCGTGTACGAGGTAATCTTTAATATTTTTGGGGCGCCTGTATACGACCCGAGGAGGGGTGGGGAAGATTTTCGAAAGCCGTTCACTCTGTTGTAGCATGTTGAAGTGCTTTTTCAAGATTTTGTTTATGTTTGGGGAGTTGCCCCCGAACGTCAAAACTAGGTTGCCTCTCCCCTTCTGATTTAGTTCCCTTTCATGGTGCAGCAACTCTTGGCGATCAAGGTTGACCGCTTTGCAAATAGCGTCGTTGACTATGGGTGGTGGGTATTGTTGCTTCGCGAGTACATTGCGCAAGTTTTCTGCGTTTGCTTCGAAGTCCTCGGTGCGGGAACAAATTCTCCTAAATCGGTGGGCCTGCGAGTATGGGATACTCGTTTTGCAGTGGCGCGGATGACAACTGTCGAAGTGCAGATACTGCTGCCTATCGGTAGGTTTTTTGTACACGGTAGTGATCAGTTCTCCTTTGTCTGTATTTATATGCACGTCAAGGAAATTGATTTCCGTGGTTGAATACGTATAAGTGAATGCGATGCTTGGATGGGCCTTGTTGAAACACTCGATGAAGTCGATTAAGTCATCCTCCGTACCGGTCCAAATAAGGAATACATCGTCCAGAAAGCGTTTGTAAAAGAATGGCTTAATTTCGCGGGTTGATAGAAATTTTGTTTCGAGATCGTTCATGAATATATTAGCGTAGTTGGGTGCCATTCGAGTACCCATCGCAGTGCCGTTTATTTGTAGGTAATACTGATTGTGGAATTCAAAGCTATTTAATTCCAGCACTAGCTTGGTCAAAGTTTCAATGACTTGTGGGCTTGGCGACTCATGGTCCCGATGTATGCTATAGGATTCAACCAGGGCTTCAATCCCATCTCGGTGAGGTATATTTGTGTACAGAGAAGTTACATCTAGAGTTACAAGGAAGGCGCCATCAGGGATTTTTATGTTGTCGATTTCCCGTAGGAAGTGGTTAGTATCACGAAGATACGACGAATGGGTAGCGGGTATTTGCTTAATCAGGGAGTCTATGTAGCTTGATATTGGTTCGGTGAGAGTGCCTCTTCCCGAAATTATTGGCCTACCAGGGTTCCCTTCTTTATGAACTTTAGGCAGCATGTAAAACCTTCCTGGCGTTGCGTGTGCTGCTGTGAGTGCTTTACAGAGGCGTGGCTCTATTTCCCCAATTTTGACAAGATTATTTAGTGTTGTTGTTATTATTTCCTGATGTTCAACAGTTGGATCCGCGTCAAGTTTTTGGTAGAAAAATTCGTTATTTAACTGACGGTGGCCTTCTTGAATGTAGTCTGGTTTACTAAGTATTACAATACCTCCACCCTTATCGGCCGGTTTTATGACAATGTCTGTTCGATCACCCAGTGCCTTAAGTGCCTCGCGCTCCTCTTTAGAAAGGTTCTGGGCCCCTGGTTTGCGAGCGTTATAAGCCCGCAGGACGTCTCTTTGAACGGCCTCAATGTACGAGTCCAAGTGTTTTTCCCGCTCTGATTTCGGTGTCCACTGCCGCCCTACATTGACGGAGGTTGGGGCAGTGCGCTCCTTGTCCGGCTTATCGAAAAAATATTCTTCTAGGCGTAAATTTCGTGAAAAATTGTCCAGATCTTTCAGCAAGCTAAACTCATTGTATCGGCCGGTACTTGGGCAAAATGTCAACCCGCGCGAGATTAACGACCGCTCATGAATAGTAAGCTGTACCCCGGAGAGGTTAATTATGTTTTCATCTATGTTCTTTTGAGTTTTTGATATTTCTTTCGACTTGCAGGGTGGAATTGGGGGTGTAATTTTGGAATTTCTAATGTCTGTGGGGTGCGGAGCTGAATTGTTTTGAGAAAACTCGTTTGAGTATGGAACAGAAAACTCGTTTGAGTATGGAACTTTATCCCTTGACAATTTTTTAATTTTGATTCTCATTATTTCATCTGTCTTCTTTTTCTCGAACAGTTCCAGTTCGCTGGCCTCCAGCGCAGAAAGGACAATATTATTCCTAGCACGAAGCTCCTCCGCCCTCAGAGACGCGAGTGTATTATCACAATGATCCACTACGATTTTAGTTAGCTGAAGTGATGCGGATTTAAGAGTTTCGTTCCAATTTTGTGTTTCACGTTTGTTAAACGTATGCATCGATGGTGTTAATGATAGAAGAAGGCCCCGGGGGGCGATCCCAGCCTTTAGGTATATTTTGAGTGTACGCACATGTAGATCATGGCGCACCCGCTTGTCAATTGTTTTCCTTATCTTAAAAAAAATAGGCGTCAGCAGCTGATCACGCGTGTCATCTGAGGGAGAGGAGGTCGGAACATTTGCGCGGCCAGTATGTCAATTCATGCAAATGCGACGTGCAGAGCCACAGTGTTTTCGGAGATCGTACCTTTTGACGGCGGGGGTGGCAGGGCTTTTCTCGTTTTCTGGACTGGATTCCAGAATCTCGCAGTCTCTCGCGCTCGGCTGGGGGTCAGAAGGTTGTGGGCTCGTTGAAGTCCGTGAGTTGAGTTCTGATTTCCCGGGCTTGGGCTCGATCGTCTGCAGGTTTTCCGACGGAGATGCGCTTGTGGCTGAGAGCCCTTGGTCCGGGCCTTGGGGTTGTTCAGGTGGTGCGCTGTTTGATCTGGCGATGGGTTTGGCTGGTTTCGGTGCTTTACGAGGCTTTTTGGGTTTTTTGTTGATAGCCCCAGAAAGAACGCTGCAAGGTGTTTCGCTGGGTTTCCACGTGGAGTCCGCAGACGCTGCGTCACCTTTCTGGGGGGTCACAGTTGTACGCGCACTCCCAGCTGTAAGCCTTTGGTGAACGTTCGGACGAGCGACCGGGCTGGGCGCCGGTTCTCTACTGCTAGCAGAGGGACTGTTCGAGACCACCTGGGCGAAGGATGGTATCACTAGCTGCAGCTGGCTAGTTGCACTGGGGCATGTGGGGTAGGCCGTATCGTCCATGTGAAGGCTGTTCATGCAGGGGACGTCCGGGCTCGTCGGCGGTGGTTGGACGGTTACCCGGGGGAGGGCGTGGTCTCTCCAATCTCCGATTTGGGGTTTCCGGATTCGCAGCAGCAGGTTGTACAAGTTCCAGGAAAGTAGTGATACTCCCGTGAAGTTCGGGTGCAACCCATCCGCCGCCAACACCATCCGAGGGGAGAAGTGCTGCATAGCGTGATCGAGGTAGAATACTCCGGCCATTTCGTTGCACAAATCTACGAGCCGGCAGTTGAATGTGTGCGTCTCCTGGTTGATGATCCCTACTCTTCTCAAATTGGGCTGGTGTAGTCTCTCGTTAGGGCCCCGGGGCAGCACCAATGACACAAAAATGGTTCCAATGTCCGGTCTTTCGGCCTTGATGTGGTGAAGGAGGGTACGGTACCTTTGAATTGCTGTCTCCGCGCTCGTCCTCGCGATGTCGTTAGTGCCCACGTGAAGGACGAGGAGAGACACCCCTCGGGGCACGAAGTCCAGCAGTCCCCCGACGTCGTCAATTCGGGCACCCGGCTGCGATATGAACGCTGGGGAGTCCGGGCTTGACGGGTCGAAGTGCGTGTGCAGGTGCTTCGTCTGGGAATCACCCACGACGGCACAGGTGGGTGCATGCTGAGGGAATTTCCAGATGATCCGTTTCGTAGAAGCGTTGACGGCAGCCATTGCAAGTGATACTTTGATTGCGAGAAGGTCTGTCTTTGGTTGCCGTAGCAAATAGTAAAAAATGGGTATAGCTTCTAACAAAACTGTTTATTGGTCGACGTTTCGATCGGATGCCGATCTTTCTCAAGACAACATTTCGTATTTCTGTGCACGTATTTATAAGCTCGTCGTCCAACGACGCCGAAAAAAGAGAGAGGGGGGATTTGGGGAGAGAGGTAGCAACAAACACGCTCTCGGCGAGGTGAGGTGAAGGTTTGCAAAAAAGAGAGAGAGAAAAAAAAAAAAAAAGAGGAAACGCAAAACCAAAAACAAACCTAAACATGCAGAAAAGGGAGAGAAGCACACAACTCTTTCAAAAACACTGTCGTCCATCGTTCGTCAGCTTGTAGAACGAGTGACAGGTAGCGCCCACTTCAGAGGGGGGCCGCTCTGCTTAAGAAACGAAAGCGCAAAGCAGTAACAGGGACGCTCTCACACCATCACTGGGAGGCACAGAATTCTAATGGTCACTGACCTTACGGGAAGAGTTTACAGGAAGCGGTCGCAGCCGCACACATATCTCAGTGACGCCAACCCCACAAAATAAACAGGCAGGCTCGTTAACAGTGTAGGTACGATCTCCGCACTGTGGCTCAAAGCATGCACGATTCTGCCTACCGGCAGGACGGGCGAGTGCCATTCATCATTCTTAGCTCTATTCTTCTGCCCTGCCCGGGCAGCCGACAGGGTCGTCCCTGACCATGAACCAGGGAGAAGGAGCTTAACTAATCCTCTAACCGCACGCGGGAGTCGCGCGGGTCCTTTGTTGGAGTAAACGGCGGCGGGCGCCTCGATGTTGTTTGTGGCATATGCCGCCTGTGCGGACACCCCAGGAAGGGAATAAATAAAATAAGAATAGCTTGATTACTTGTTTAAACAACACAGAGACTTAATTTAGATAGGGGATTATTCTGCAGCCAGATTATCAACAGCATGTATAGACGACATAATGCCCGGGCTAACATTCATTCCTGCCTTTACGGTGTTGAATTTGTAAATAATGTAAGATTCACGTTGTTCGCGTTCTCTTGTAGTAGAAAATCCACTCTGTAAAAGTGTGACCCTGATGGAGTCGAACGGGTGGTTTTCGGAGTTAATATGTCGTGATAAGGGTAGATCCGGGAGTGAACGAACATGTGCGCGATGGTTGTTGAAGCGCATGCGGAATGCCGTGTCCGTCTGGCCAATGTATTGGATGCCACAAACACCGCACTCCAGAAGGTACACCACATTAGAAGAGTCGCAGTCGAGTGTCGCGTGAATTAGATGCTTGAAATTTGAGTTGGTGCTTTCTGCCACCGTGGTTGTCTGCATGTGTTTACATACGCGGCACCGTGCCTTTCCGCATGTACAACCTGTACAACCTGCTGCTGCGAATCCGGAAACCCCAAATCGGAGATTGGAGAGACCACGCCCTCCCCCGGGTAACCGTCCAACCACCGCCGACGAGCCCGGACGTCCCCTGCATGAACAGCCTTCACATGGACGATACGGCCTACCCCACATGCCCCAGTGCAACTAGCCAGCTGCAGCTAGTGATACCATCCTTCGCCCAGGTGGTCTCGAACAGTCCCTCTGCTAGCAGTAGAGAACCGGCGCCCAGCCCGGTCGCTCGTCCGAACGTTCACCAAAGGCTTACAGCTGGGAGTGCGCGTACAACTGTGACCCCCCAGAAAGGTGACGCAGCGTCTGCGGACTCCACGTGGAAACCCAGCGAAACACCTTGCAGCGTTCTTTCTGGGGCTATCAACAAAAAACCCAAAAAGCCTCGTAAAGCACCGAAACCAGCCAAACCCATCGCCAGATCAAACAGCGCACCACCTGAACAACCCCAAGGCCCGGACCAAGGGCTCTCAGCCACAAGCGCATCTCCGTCGGAAAACCTGCAGACGATCGAGCCCAAGCCCGGGAAATCAGAACTCAACTCACGGACTTCAACGAGCCCACAACCTTCTGACCCCCAGCCGAGCGCGAGAGACTGCGAGATTCTGGAATCCAGTCCAGAAAACGAGAAAAGCCCTGCCACCCCCGCCGTCAAAAGGTACGATCTCCGAAAACACTGTGGCTCTGCACGTCGCATTTGCATGAATTGACATACTGGCCGCGCAAATGTTCCGACCTCCTCTCCCTCAGATGACACGCGTGATCAGCTGCTGACGCCTATTTTTTTAAGATAAGGAAAACAATTGACAAGCGGGTGCGCCATGATCTACATGTGCGTACACTCAAAATATACCTAAAGGCTGGGATCGCCCCCCGGGGCCTTCTTCTATCATTAACACCATCGATGCATACGTTTAACAAACGTGAAACACAAAATTGGAACGAAACTCTTAAATCCGCATCACTTCAGCTAACTAAAATCGTAGTGGATCATTGTGATAATACACTCGCGTCTCTGAGGGCGGAGGAGCTTCGTGCTAGGAATAATATTGTCCTTTCTGCGCTGGAGGCCAGCGAACTGGAACTGTTCGAGAAAAAGAAGACAGATGAAATAATGAGAATCAAAATTAAAAAATTGTCAAGGGATAAAGTTCCATACTCAAACGAGTTTTCTGTTCCATACTCAAACGAGTTTTCTCAAAACAATTCAGCTCCGCACCCCACAGACATTAGAAATTCCAAAATTACACCCCCAATTCCACCCTGCAAGTCGAAAGAAATATCAAAAACTCAAAAGAACATAGATGAAAACATAATTAACCTCTCCGGGGTACAGCTTACTATTCATGAGCGGTCGTTAATCTCGCGCGGGTTGACATTTTGCCCAAGTACCGGCCGATACAATGAGTTTAGCTTGCTGAAAGATCTGGACAATTTTTCACGAAATTTACGCCTAGAAGAATATTTTTTCGATAAGCCGGACAAGGAGCGCACTGCCCCAACCTCCGTCAATGTAGGGCGGCAGTGGACACCGAAATCAGAGCGGGAAAAACACTTGGACTCGTACATTGAGGCCGTTCAAAGAGACGTCCTGCGGGCTTATAACGCTCGCAAACCAGGGGCCCAGAACCTTTCTAAAGAGGAGCGCGAGGCACTTAAGGCACTGGGTGATCGAACAGACATTGTCATAAAACCGGCCGATAAGGGTGGAGGTATTGTAATACTTAGTAAACCAGACTACATTCAAGAAGGCCACCGTCAGTTAAATAACGAATTTTTCTACCAAAAACTTGACGCGGATCCAACTGTTGAACATCAGGAAATAATAACAACAACACTAAATAATCTTGTCAAAATTGGGGAAATAGAGCCACGCCTCTGTAAAGCACTCACAGCAGCACACGCAACGCCAGGAAGGTTTTACATGCTGCCTAAAGTTCATAAAGAAGGGAACCCTGGTAGGCCAATAATTTCGGGAAGAGGCACTCTCACCGAACCAATATCAAGCTACATAGACTCCCTGATTAAGCAAATACCCGCTACCCATTCGTCGTATCTTCGTGATACTAACCACTTCCTACGGGAAATCGACAACATAAAAATCCCTGATGGCGCCTTCCTTGTAACTCTAGATGTAACTTCTCTGTACACAAATATACCTCACCGAGATGGGATTGAAGCCCTGGTTGAATCCTATAGCATACATCGGGACCATGAGTCGCCAAGCCCACAAGTCATTGAAACTTTGACCAAGCTAGTGCTGGAATTAAATAGCTTTGAATTCCACAATCAGTATTACCTACAAATAAACGGCACTGCGATGGGTACTCGAATGGCACCCAACTACGCTAATATATTCATGAACGATCTCGAAACAAAATTTCTATCAACCCGCGAAATTAAGCCAT